>NC_072380.2:29876590-30179621 GCF_028885625.2 Pongo pygmaeus | reverse complement strand
AAATTAGCTGGGTGTAGTGGCGCATGCCTGTAATCCCAGCTATTTGGGAGGCTGAGGCAGGAAAATCGCTTGAACCTGGGAGGCAGAGGTTGCAGTGAGCCGAGATTGTGCCATTGCACTCCAGCTGGGCAACAAGAGCAAAAAAAAAAAAAAAAAAAAAAGTATATATATATATATATATATATGGCTAGGTAAGACATCATGACAGAAAAAAATTCATTTGCAGTGGAAAGAAGACTTGCAAAAAATCATGACTATGAACTAGAAATGTATGGGAATTATATGAAAGAAAATCATAAAAACCAAATAATGTAAACCTGAAAATAATTGAGAGACTTTCTAGATAGGAAGACTTGTCATCCTGTAGACTGTGTGTGTGTGCACAGTGTCTTAAGTAATGCTTAACCATCTAAAGTCCATAACCCTCCCCACATTATGTCTCTTACCACTGGAGTTGTGAGAGGTAGCAGGGCATGGCTTATGCGCCACTGGCCTCTGTCTTTTTGGCTTAGACTTTGAGTATTGCCTGGACCATGGTGGCCCCACTATAGCATGCATCCTCTTTTTTGGGGTCCTGACTGCCATTCCCAGCAACCATGTGTGAGTGTAGTAGGCTCGATGATTGGGAAGGTTGCTGTGGGAGGCGATGCACTGTCCTGCTCAGCCCATTTCCACGTAGTGGCTCACTCTTTCCTTTCCTCCTGTCTCATTCATTTGCTAACAATAAACATGTATGACTTGTAATTTTATAAGCAATTCTAATGCATTTTTAAAAACTAATGTAAATTTTACCCCTCTCATTCTAGGATATGGTGGTACCAGGAGACGATAAAGTAGAAAGTTGGAGTCAAACATTGGATGCAGAAATTTTGGATTTTTCATCACTTTCTGTTTAGAAAAAGTGCTACCTGTTAACAATTGGGAAAAGGGGATATTCAAAAGTTCTGTGGTGTTATGTCCTGTATAGCTTTTTGTATTCTATTATTTGAGGCTAAAAGTTGATGTGTGACAAAATACTTATATGTTGTATGTCAGTGTAACATGCAGATGTATATTGCAGTTTTTGAAAGTGATCATTACTGTGGAATGCTAAAAATACATTAATTTCTAAAACCTGTGATGCCCTAAGAAGCATTAAGAATGAAGGTGTTGTACTAATAGAAACTAAGTACAGAAAATTTCAGTCTTAGGTGGTTGTAGCTGATGAGTTATTACCTCATAGAGACTATAATATTCTATTTGGTATTATATTATTTGATGTTTGCTGTTCTTCAAACATTTAAATCAAGCTTTGGACTAATTATGCTAATTTGTGAGTTCTGATCACTTTTGAGCTCTGAAGCTTTGAATCATTCAGTGGTGGTGATGGCCTTCTGGTAAGTGAATATTACCTTCTGTAGGAAAAGGTAGAAAATAAGCATCTAGAAGGTTGTTGTGAATGACTGTGTGCTGGCAAAAATGCTTGAAACCTCTATATTTCTTCAGTTCATAAGAGGTAAAGGTCAAATTTTTCAACAAAAGTCTTTTAATAACAAAAGCATGCAGTTCTCTGTGGAATCTCAAATATTGTTGTAATAGTCTGTTTCAATCTTAAAAAGAATCAATAAAAACAAACAAGGGGTTTAGTCTCATTCTTTCTATTAGCCTAGGCACAAATAAATGTTACTTTTTGTTTTTTTAAACTCTTTTTCCCAAAGGGGAAAGTTCATGCAGAAGTTCTGTCTCCCTAGACAATAATTTTATGTGGTAGTCATACCTTAGTCTTTTGGTAAATGTTTTCAAAAAGTAATTTAGAAATGGTGTGGAAGCCTCTGCCAAAAAATAGCTTTTGAAAAAAATAATTAAATCTCCAAGCCTCCCAACCCATCAGAGATTGCATGGTTACACTTAGTTAAGCTTCATAACCTCAAAGCCCCAGTTTTATATCTTATGTGTTTATTGATTTTTGCCATTTAAAACTGCAGTTACTTTTCACCAACCAATAGGAACCAATTTAAAACAAACCCTTATTAAGACTTGCGTAATAGAAGTATCCTCTTTTCATCAGTAAAACAGTAGAAATTTTAACTGATAGAAGAAACACAGCTTTACTTCATGTATATTCCACTAAATCCTTACCCCATTTTTCCTTAGTAGAAGGATATGGAGTAAAAGAGAATGTAGTTTGTTGCTTTTTTTTTTTTTTTTTTTTTTTTTTTTTGAGACAGAGTCTCGCTCTGTCACCAGGCTGGAGTGCAGTGGCATGATCTCGGCTCACTGCAACCTCCGCCTCCTGGGTTCAAGCAATTCTCCTGCCTCATCCTCCTGAGTAGCTGGGATTACAGGCTCCTGTCACCAAGCCCAGCTAATTTTTTGTATTTTTAGTAGAGATGGGGTTTCACTATGTTGTCCAGGCTGGTCTCGAACTCCTGACCTCAGGTGTTCCACCTGCCTCAGCCTCCCAAAGTGCTGGAATTACACGCGTGAGCCACCGCGCCCGGCTTACTCAGATTGTTTTTGAACATAGTACTGCAGATCATTGGGATTGTAAGAAAATAATTAGTTAATGTAAAGAGAGTTGACCATTCTTCCTGTAGGCGATAGCTTTAAAAAAAAGAGTTGACTAATTGGTGGCTTTCAGGCTACTCTGGGGAGCCCTAGTGATGTTCTTATGAGGTTCTTTCAGAGGGTCCCTGGAGGGAAGGGAGGAAAAGAGGCAGAGTATAGGTTTCAAGCCCCACCTGAGTGTTCCTCTTTTATCTGTTGTGTATTTGTACTTCCTTGTCATTTAAAACAAATTTTTTTTTTTTTTGGGTAGAGGTGGTGTTTCACTATGTTGCTCAGGCTAGTTTCGAAGTCCTGGCCTCAAACAGTCCTCCCACCATGGCCTCCCCAAGTGCTGGGATTACAGGCATGAACCACTACTCCCGGCCCTTTGTTGTCTATGGAAAAGGTTCACATGTGTCACCTCCCCAAATGTAAAACTCAGAATAATAAGATAGTACAGTCTAAGGCAGGAGGATTGCTTAAGTCCAGGAGTTCAAGACCAGCCTGGGCAACATAGCAAGATTTCATCTCTACAGATTATTCTTTTAATTAGCTGGGCATGGTGGTATGCACCTGTAGTCCTGGCTACTCCAGAGGCTGAGGTGGGAGGATCACTTGAGCTCGGGAGATTAAGGCTGCAGTGAGCTGTGATTTTGCCATTGCATTCCAGCCTGGGCAACAGGGCGAGACCTTGTCTCTTAAAAAATAAGGTGAGAGCATTGATTGAGAAGCAGTGGGATCCTGAAAAGTGGAATGGGGATATATGAAAGGATCCTGAGGAAGCCAGTGAAATGGAACCCCTAAATTCTGCATAGTATTTCTTGCTGGTAGAAGCAGCCCTTCTACTTCTGTCTGAGAAGGTTAATCCTACTTTGCCTGAGGGATCTGTAATGATCTCTTCAGAGGTATTCCTTAACAGGCATCACTCATCTTCCTCAGGGTCTGCCCTTGCTACCTGTTTTGCTCCTAGATGTATAACTAGACTCAAGTTCCAGTAGGCACCAAAGAGTGAGGTACAAATTATGATCCATGAGGAGGTACCCTGCACACCAAAAGGACTCCATGATTTTCCCAGTCTATACAGACAGAAATCTGGGGAATATATGTGGGAATGGATCTTAGAGTGTAGGATATGGTGGTAGGACTGTAAAGTTGAGTCAGGACAACTTTATTGATATTGGCCAACTAAGAGATTCTGGATTCAATATTTGAGGGGTTAGAAAGGACTCTTAACAGTTTAGTTGGTTTGCTGAACATGGACTCGAAGATGGCCTACACTAAAGTCAAAATGCCAGAACTGCCTCAGTGTACTGTGGAGGAAGGGATTCAAAGGCTCAGGGAGATTGGAATGTCAGGGTGGATTTATCATATAAGCCCCACCCACCCACCCTGGAGGAGTCAAGAGAACACACCTTTCACCATGATGGTGAGAAATAGATTTTTGAGAAGGAGGCCCACAGATTCGGTTTCTCTTCTTTGTAGGTCAGAATGTACAGTGGGAACTGCTAGCATCAAACTGGGACCCCTGGAGGCAGTGGGGTTAATTTGATCCCAGGGTAGCAGGGGCCAAATGGTGACAATCACCAAACAGCGTGGCATGGTTATGCTGTAATGGACAGCAGAGTCAAAGCAGCCATCAGAATTGTTGGACTCAGGCCAGGAACACTGGCACATGCCTGTAATCCCAGAACTTTGGGAGGCAGAGACAGGAGGATTGCTTGAGGCCAGGAGTTTGAGACCAGCCTGGGCAATATAGTGAGACTCTATCTCTACAAAAAATTTTATAAAACAAAAATTAACAAGAATTGTCTGACTCAGAGACCTATGGCATTGGCTGGTTGATCATTGTGTACCTAATGGAAGAAATAGATGGCAGTCTACTAAATTCTTATTTGATTTATGTAAGTAGAAGAGTTCTAGGCTGAGTAAACAGAAGTCGTTTTTTTTTTTTTTTTTTTTTGAGACCAAGTCTCGCTCTGTCACCCAGGCTGGAGAGCGCAGGGGCACGATCGTGGCTCACTGCAACCTCTGCCTCCCCGGTTCAAGCGAGTCTCCTGCCTCACCCTCCTGAGTAGCTGGGATTACAGGCACCTGCCACCATGCCCGGCTAATTTTTGTATTTTTAGTAGAAACAGGGTTTCACCAAGTTGGCCAGGCTGGTCTCAAACTCCTGACCTCAGCTGATCCACCTGCCTCAGCCTCCCAAAGTGCCGGGATTATAGGCGTGAGCCACCGTGCCCAGCCAACAGAAGTCTATCTTAAGTCACCACAAGTGAGTCATAGCCTCTGAATCATTTCCTAGACTTGAGCTAGTTTATAGGTCCAGAATCCCTTCAATGAAGGAGAGGCTGGGTTCCCCTTGAGGAAGAACCCTACCACATTGCCAGGTTTATATTGTTTATCTTTCCCCCAGTCTTCCCTCAATGGACCCATGGCTGTTTACTGGAGTAACTATGCACTGGGGAAAGGGAAAATAATCGGACAGTTTAGGGATTACTGGACACTGAATTGATGCTAATTCCAGGAGGCTGAAAACATTACTGTGGTCCACCAGTCAGAGTAAGAGCTTATAGAGTTTTAGCTCAGATCAGTTTCACAGTGAGTCCCATGGGTCCCTCGAATGATCCTGTGATTATTGCACAGGAATGGAACCTGCGTTCTAGAATGCAGAATTAGAATAGACATACTCAGCAACTAGCAGAATCTCTACATTGGGTCCCTGACCTGTGGAATGAAGGCTGTTATGGTGGCATAGGCCAAGTGGAAATCACTAGAACTACCTCTACCTACAAAAATGATAAACCAATAATGGCTGTGATATGGACACTTGATTAAAGGGGCTGAGAGGACTTGTGGGGAATCCCAATTGGAAGAACATCCAAGTTAGAGATGAAGGCGACTAGGGAGAGTTGGAGTGAGGAAATGGGGTGAAATGGAGGGACACAGAAAGTGCCTGAGTTCTGTGCCTCAGAATATGATCTTATTTGGAAATAGAGTCTATGTTAGTCCATTTGTGTTGTTATAAAGGAATACCGGAGACCAGGTAATTTATAAAGAAAAGAGGTTTAATTGGCTCACAATTTTGCAGGCTGTACAGGAAGCATGGTGCTGGCATCTGCTCCTGGTGATGCCTTGGGAAGCTTCCCATCATGGTGGAAGGTGCAGGGAACAGGTGCGTCACATGGTGAGAGTGGGAGCAAGAGAGAGTGAGGGAGGGAGGTCCCAGATTGATTGATTGATTTTTTTGAGACAAGAGTCTCACTCTGTCACCCAGGCTGGAGTGCAGTGGTGTGATCTTGGCTCACTGCCTCACCTTGCCTCTGCCTCCTGGGTTCAAGTGATTCTCCTGCATCAGCCTCCTGAGTACCTGGGATTACAGGTGTGTGCCACCACACCTGGCTAATTTTTGTATTTTGTTTTAGTAGAGGCAGGGTTTCACCATGTTGGCTGAACTCCTGGCCTCAAGTGATCCTCCTGCCTTGGCCTCCCAAAGTGCTGGGATTAAAGGTGCTGACCAGGTCCCAGACTTTTAAACAACCAGATATAGTGTGAACTAACTGAGCAAGAACTCATTCATCACCGGGGGATGGTGCTAAACCATTCATGAGGGAATCCTCCTGTATGCTCCAAACAACCTCCCACCAGGCCCCACCTGCAGCATTGGGAATGACATTTCAATGTGGGATTTGGAGGGGACAAACATCCAAACCATAACGGGCTTACTGCAGATGAAATTACGATGAGCTTATGCTGGAGTAGAGGGAACACCAATGATTCATGTCATTATAAAATGAGGAAATTTGGACACAGACACACAAACAGAAAACATCACATAATGTCTGGAGTTCTGCCAAAAGCCAATATATGCCAAAGATTGCCAGCAAACTACCAGAAGCTAAGAGTCAGGCCTGGAACAGATCCTTCCTCAGCACATACAGAGTGAGCATGGCCCTGCTACCACCTGGATCTCAGACTCACAGCCTCTAGAACTGTGAGACAGTAAGTTCTACCTTTCTGGAAGGATTACAGAGATTAATGCCACCATCAAGGACTTGAAGGATATAGGGCTGGTGCTTCCTACCACATCCCCATTCAACTCGCCTATTTGGCCTGTGCAGAAAATGGATAGAGAGTAGTAGTAGATTGTCATAAACTTACCCAGATGGTGATTCCAATTGCAACTGCTGTTCCAGATGTAGTTTCATCGCTTGGGTACATGAACATATCTGGTACTTGAAACACAGGTGCTCTGGCAAATGGTTTTCCTCCATACCTGTTAGTACACACCACCAGAAGCAGCTTGCTTTCAGCTGGCAGGGCTAGCAATACACCTTCACTTTTCAGTCCTATGTCATAATTTAGTCTGCGAGGACCTTGGTTACCTTTCCCTTCCACAAGACTTCACACTGGTCCATGACATTTATTATATTAAGCTGATTGGAACTGATGAGCAAGAAGTAGCAACTACCAAGAAGTAGCAACTACTGTAGATGTATTGGTAAGGCATTTGTATGTTAGAGGGTGGGAAACAAATCTGACAAAGATTCAGGGGCTTCCTACCTCAGGGAAATTTCTAGGAGTCCAGTACTATGGGACATGTTGAAATATCTTTTCTAAGGCCAAGGATAAATCGTTACATCTGGCTCCAGATGAAAAAAATGATGCAACACCTAGTGGATCTTGCAGGCAACATATTCCTTATGTGGTATGCAACTCTAGTCCATTTACTGACTGATCCCAAAGCTGCTAGTTTTAACAGAAGCCTAGAACAAAAGAAGGCTCTGTGATAGGTCCGGGTTATTGGGCAAGCTCAAGTGTCATTTTAATATTCATTTTTTTTTTCTTTTTTCAGACATAGTCTTGCTCTGTTGCCCAGGCTTTAGTGCAGTGGTGTGATCTTGGCTCACTGCAAACTCTGCCTCCTGGGTTCAAGTGATTCAGCTGCCTCAGTCTCCAGGGTAGCTAGGATTACAGGTGCCCATCACCATGCCTGGCTAATTTTTGTATTTTTAGTAGAGACGGGGTTTCACCATGTTGGCCAGGCTGGTCACGAATGCCTGAGTTCAAGTTATCCGCCCGTCTCGGCCTCCCAAAGTGCTGGGATTACAGGCATGAGCCACTGCGCCCGGCCAGCAACCTAATTTTTCCTTGATAATTAGGATGAATTACCCGTTAGAGTGGCTCCTTACTTTGTCCATTTGTTCAGTAGCATGAGGAGCCCAAACTGTCCAAGGACAGTCTCAGGTTTCCAATTCATCATGACAGTGTTTCCTGGTGGAAGCATTCCTTCCTTGTGCACTGGAACTTCCAAATCCACTATATCAGCACCACTTGTACACCTTCTCAGAGGCTCTTGACTGCCTCCTTCTTTCACGTGGTTGATGTCACACCCATACCAGGTCACCCCTCCACTTTGAGATTTGAATAAGATGCCACATTGCAAGGTGTGGGATATGGTTTCCTGTGTGGCTGCCAGGATCCCAGATGGTGCAACTCAGAAGTTTAGGGAATTAGCTCGACGGAATGAGCAATGACCAATGGGAAATAAATTCCTATCTTTTCAGGGATTACTACTGCAAGGTGTGTTTTCTTTTTGCAACTCTTCTGGAGAAGTCCTTCGTGCAGAGTGAACCTGCCTGCAAAGCGACCTACTGTGTGTCTGTAGCTCATTGTGAAGCAGTGCCGCAATCCATTGCATGCCATTGCATCACATCTTTACTTGTCTCACTTTTTTCCCTCACCCTTGTGTCTCTGGACATGCTTCTGTCCAAGTGCCAGAAATGTTTTTCTTTTTTTTTTGCTTGAGTTCTGCTTTCTAGAGGACTTGTGTTAAGACAATCGGTTGTGAAAGTTGTACAGGATGGAATATTGGAATTGGACTGTTCACAGGAATCAGAAGACCTTGAACATCAACATCTTCCTAAGTCTTTCTTTCTGGCATAGCAGCCCCTTCCTTCTTGCTGAAGGGCATTAGCCTTCCTTGTCTAGAGACCATGTAACGGCCTCACCTGAAGCAGACGCCTTGCAAGATAGCATTTTTTCTTAAGACTGAGTCCTGCCACATCTCTGCCTCCAGGCCAGTAACTAGAGTCAAATCTCAACCTTGACAGGGAAAGACAGTCCCTGCTTTGGGAGGAAATAAGCCACACAGCAAAAGAATGATAACCCTCTTGGAATTATAGCACTTGCCTTGGGATGAAATAGGTCACATACTAAAAAAATCATGGTACCATACAGCTAATATGTACCAGCGAGAGTAGGGATAAACCATGTGGAAATTCATCTGGGAGATGTTGGGCTGTGGGAGGGGTGAAATACGGTGGAAAGAGAAGTCCTTTATGTTCACCTGTGAATTGGGATTCAATGTTCTGTCAGAGACATGAGCTACTGGTTCTAATACTCTTCTGGGATGGTTTCTTGATGGATGACGATGGTTTCCTGATTGGATGTGATGATGCCTACCGTAAGTGAGGTGGAGATGCCAGACTTTCTATGGTATAGTATTGAGCACAGTATCTGAAGACTTAAGGAAGTGGGATGTTAGAATTGACTTATGAGACTGAATAATCCAACATTTGACTCCACTCTGAGGGTTCAGAGCATCTCCCTTTACCAAGGTAGTAAGGAAGATACTGGTGAGAGAGTTATTGGCATTTTTAAGAGCTCAATGATAGTTGTCCTCTGTAGGCAAAGGTTAATAGTGGGAAATGCTGTCATGGAAATGGACTTCCCAAGATTAACAGAGATAGTGGGTTTCCGAAGTAGCAAATTGCTCTCTTCATTGTCAGAGCAAAGGTGGATGGAATTCCATACTGGGCAGCAAGTCAAGAGTAGCCTGATTTACAAATGGATCTGCATGATATGCTGATACCACCTGGAAGGACAGTGAAGGGAAGTGCCCTGAGGAGGTGGAATTTTGCTATGCATCTGAAATAAGAGATGGCAAGACATATGTATCTACACTTTTCAAAATAGACAGTGGTTTCTGGTTTGAATGGGTGACCAGGGGCTTGGAAAAATGAGATTGAAAAATTGACGATAAGGCTGGGCACGCTGGCTCACGCCTGTAATCCCAGCACTTTGGGAGGCCGAGGTGGGAGAATCATGTGAGGTCAGGCATTACAGACTAGCCTGGCCAACATTGTAAAACCCCATCTCTACTAAAAATACAAAAATTAGGCCGGGCTTGGTGGCTCACGCCTGTAATCCCAGCACTTTGGGAGGCTGAGGCAGGCAAATCACAAAGTCAGGAGATCGAGACCATTCTGGCTAACACAGTGAAACCCCGTCTCTACTAAAAATACAAAAAATTAGCCAGGCATGGTGACACACGCCTGTAGTCCCAGCTACTCAGGAGGCTGAGGCAGAAGAATCACTTGAACCTGGGAGGCAGAGGTTGCAGTGAGACGAGATTGCGCCACTGCACTCCAGCCTGGGCAACAGAATGAGACTCTGTCTCAAAAAAAAAAAAAAAAAAAAAAGAAAAATTGATAAGGAGATCTGGGGGAAATGTAGATGTATGGTCCTCTCTTAATAAAAATAGGATTTTTTTTTTTTGTCCAATATACATGCTTACAACTATCTGAGTAGTAGAATATCACAGAAATTCTGGCATCTCCACCTCACTTACTATAGGCATCATCACATCCAAGTAGGAAGCCATCATCCCTCAGGAAACCATACATGCAGAGTATTAGGATCAGTAGTACATGTCCCCAACAGAACATTGAATCTTAAGTCACTTCACAAGATGACATTTTCTGTGGCTATTATTCAGTCTCTTTTTTTCAGCAAGCCCTATTCCTGTTTCATTACCTCATAAAGTGGCTAAGGTGGTAGGGATGAAAGTTATCCATCGATTCAGCAAAAGGGTCTTCCATTCGCCAAAATCGATCAGGTTACAACCGCTGCTGAGTGCCCTATCTCCCAATAGCAGAGGCCAACCCTGAACACTGAATATGGTTCAATTCCCTGGGGAAATCAGCCTGCCATCTGGTGGCATGTTGATTACATGAGACCACTTCTATCATGAAAGGAGCAATGATTTGCTGTCACTGGAGTAGACATTTGCTCTGGGTTTGGATTGGCCCTTCCCACTAGAAAAGCTGTTGTTGAAACCATGATATGTAGATTTACAGAATACCTTATTGTGCATCACAATGTTTCACATTGTTTCTAAGTAAATCATTTTCTAGTGGATGAAGAGCAGGATGGGAATAATGCCCACATAATTTATAGGAGTTCCTGTCTTCCCTGGATCCAGGAATGGTAAATCTTCATGATTTTGCTAGCTTTGTGATGCCTTCGGGAAGACGTCTTTTCATATTTTGCTCAGTTTTGTTAGTTTCCGTGTGTGATAGGATTGGTTCAAATCATCTTGCCCTCATAAACCTAAAAGTGGAATTCCCTTACTGTAGATATTTGAAGACAGCTCTATTTTTAATTCAAGTTAAAATTCCAAAACACTCTCAATCATTTCTTACTTTACCTAGCTTTTGATCCTCCGCCATCTGGTCATCTACCTAGGTTTGATCATCTTTTTTTTTGTCGTTGTTGTTTTTTGTTTTTAAAATCCCCAGCACAATCTTTCCTTATTAAAGGAGAAAAGACACATTTCTTCCTTACATTAAAATATTCAAAATTATGAGTATTTATCAAGTTAAATTATATTTAATTAAGTTATATAGATAAATCATTCACAACTATATATAAGTTAAAATAATATGCATATTTCATAATTGAAAAAAGAAAAGCAATGCAAGTTATTTCTAAAACATTCAAACAGTTTAGAAGGATATAAAGAGAAAAGAAAGTGTCTGTATCTGGCTAGGCATGGTGGCACATGGCTGTCATCTCAGCTACTCAGGGGGCTGAGGTAGGAGGATCACTTGAGCCCAGGAGTCTGAGGCTGCAATGAGCTATGACCGTATCAGTCACGACAGAGCAAGACCCTGTCTCCAAAAAGAAAAAAGTCTATATCTGCCCAACTCCCCATGGCCCCCTTCCTTTCATCTTCTCAGTGTGGTCTCTCTACCTAGAAATAATCTCTGTTAATATTTTTTGGTTATTATTACAGAAATTATACACAATGTCCAGAATTTTTTCACAAAGAATAAATCTATTCTTTTCACAGCTGCATAGTATTCCATCATATGGATATATTATAATTTAATCTGACCATTCCTTTATCAATATCAATATACATTTACCACATTTTCAATTTTTTTCCCTATTTTCAACAATGCAATAATGAACATCCGAACATATCTTTTGTATGTGAGTTTATGTTGTAGCTGCTCCAAACACTGGAGTCAGAGTCTTTATTATAGTTTAGATCTTTAATGTACATGTGTTTAGATTTATCAGATATATTTATAGAATAAGATTTATGCTTAAATGTGGCACCCAGACTGTAATTAAGATATGGATGTCAGAGAAGCTGCCATTTAAACTTGGTCTTTGATCTTCCTGCATGGGAGGATAAAGTGAGTCATTCCGAAGCGGATCTTCTTTGTTCTTTGTGGTTCATAAGTAAAGATAGGGTAAGCAGGCATCTATTGCTCTTGGGGAAATGTACAACAAAGCCTTTTAAAAAGGGCTTGATGAAGGCTGCTTTTTAAAATATGCAGAGATGAAAGGTTGCTTAAGCGGAAGTAAATTTTCATGGAAACCCAGGTGGCTACTGGAAGAGTATGCAATATCTCTCACACATCTCTTTTGGACTTCCTCACAAATAGTACCTTTTGAATGGTTAGAGGCAGCTCTTAGGGGAGAGAAGGATGAGTGAAGACCGGGGATTCTGGCTTATTACCCGATTCTACATAGTCTTGGGGAAAAGTGGGTTCTGGGTTAGCTTGTGGCTATGTCTGGAACTGGAATTGTCCTGGATCCACAAGGGCACAATGAGTGTGTTGGGAAGAATGACTGCATATGTGGTTTTAACCTGGAGAGCTATTACCTGGGAAGTGAGGGAGGAGGACACCACTGTGGCCTGCATAGGAATATGGACGGAAAAGAACAGTAGAAAAGAATATACCAGACTGGGAAAGACCAGTATTCATAATGTGGCAACAACAATGGTAGCTGAAAGTTAGGTCTGCTGGTGATGGATTGGATCCTCTGGATTGCTCTCCAGAAGGCATTTCAGAAATATGTTCATCCACTCTGGACAACATCCTGGGATTCTTGAATAAGTGGGCAGAAGAAAAGAAGTCCCTTGAAAGAAATTATACCTCCAACTCATCCAAAGTATTGGGATTCTGCTTGGTTCAGTTAAGTAAAATAAGAGATGCAACAATATTTGTATCTTGATTAAATAAATTATACTGGTTGTGCCAGCATAATTATATGAAGTTCAATGGATATATTACTTCCTTTTGGATAAACATTTCATGATTGCAGCCTTTTGGGAAGCTACAGCTCTCTACTACTTCATATTGAGCTTATGAAAGTGACAAAAAAAATGTCACTCTATTTCACTAACTACTATTTCACTGAATTACTAACAGGAAGTCTGTCACCATTCCTCATTTGTGCAACTGGTTAAAAAAACAAAGCAAAACAAAAAACACCAAGTTCAGGAATTATCAGTTACACGCATTAATCTTCATCCCCTTACTTGTCCCTATCTTTTATTTAAGACAATAAAATATTTGTGTAGTAGATATCACTACTAATTCTTACATTTACAATAATCATGGCACCTTAACCAACAGGGATTCAGGATTCTCACTTTTTTGAAAATTATGGATAACTTTGAAAAGCAATGCCAGATTTTATCTTCTCAGATATACAATTGCTCATGGTGTCTCCCAGTCAAAAGTTGTTAGAAAGCAACCAGTCATGGCCCAAAGAGAACCCCAAATTTCAAATTGCGTATTTCCCAGAAGCATTGGTTGTCACTTTCTTTTTCTCTAAGTACATTTTCTCTTTTATCACTAGAGGGCAATAATGCTCCACTATACAAGTCAGAAATCTCATTGCGGACAGTAAAATCTCCTAATATTTAGTAGGTTGCTTATGCTGTTGTAAACCTGCCAGATAGATTATTTATTTCCTCCCAGATTGTCACCAGACCATAAAAGATTGCTCCTAGAACACTTCCCCTTTTCACACAAGTATATTTCCCCTTTTTACACAAGATGTCTCTGACATACTATTAGAATCAATGTAGTCTGCTGTAACTGATCTCACATTTTCAATCATATAGGACTTAACTCTTTTCCATACAGCAAAATATTTCCAGATTCTGATGACTTCTCATCTCTTCTGCTATTGTCACTCAGGTTCAAGCCACTATCATTTGTTGTCTTAGTGGGGTCTACCCTGACAACTTGCATCAGTTAGGATAGGTCGGGTTATGCTGCAGTAACAAACAAGACCAAAATCTCACTAGCTTAATCAATATGTAGCTCACACCAAGTGTCTTAATGCAGGTTGGCAGGGGCTTTGGCTCATGATGTTATTCAGGAATTCTGGCCAAGTGAAGCTTCCTATGGCATGCAGCAGTGGGAGAGGCATGTGGAGAATCACACGCTGTACTTAAAGCTTCTGTCCAGAAATCACACACATCATTTCTGCTCACATTCCATTGGCCAAAACAAGTCCTATGGCTGTACTTAACTTTAATATGATAGGGAAGTACAATCCTAGTATAAGCCTGGAGATCGAAAACCACATGTATTTGGTGAACAGCAGTAAGGAAACCAAACCACTCAAATGATAATTTCACTTCCCCATTTCTGCCCTAGGACTTTGGATTTCCCTTATTCTGTTCTATTTTCTCCTATAACCCTTATCTTCTGACTTACTATATAATTTACTTTATTATTACTTTTCCTACCCCCTCTTTCTAGAATATAAATTCCACAAGGACAGGGATATTTGTCTATCTTGTTCTATACTATGTCCATATTGTTTGGAACAGTGCCTGTCTCATACTAGGTATTCAACACATATTGAATGAATGAGTAACCAATTGATCATACATCAGTTTTCTTCGTCTTATACAATAGACTACCCTATATGTGGAATGATGACACAAATTAGAGAAATTGACACTGTGCTTATTCAAAACCATGATACTTAGGCTGGGCATGGTGGCTCACACCTGTAATCCCAGCACTTTGAGAGGTTGAGGTGGGTGGATCATTTGAGGTCAGGAGTTCGAGACCAGCCTGGCCAACATGGTGAAACCCTGTCTCTACTAAAAATACAAAAATTAGCCGGATGTGGTGGTGGGCACCTGTAATCCCAGCTACTCAGGAGGCTGAGGCAGGAGAATCGCTTGAACCTGGAAGGCAGAGGTTGCAATGAGCCGAGATCACGCTACTGCACTCCAGCTTGGGCAACAGAGTGAGACTCTATTTCAATAAAAAAACAAAAACAAAAACAAAAAACCCCAAACCATGATATTTAGGAAAGTCTTTGCAAGTAGGATGTCTTACTGGGAGAATGAAGTCTTTTGAATCCGGGACCTCATAAAGCATCATGACAACAAGCAGATTGGGAATATTGTTTACTTTACTGTCTTTACTGTTGGATGCATAAGCATGATGGTAAACATAATGGTAAGTCAATTATTTTCTTTTCTTATTTAATTAATTACTTATTACTTATTATCACCTTTCACTTGATGATTTCTGGAAGCTGGTGTTGGAATGGCAGTGTTGCCCACCACGTCCATGGCCACCATGTCTGGCTAAATTTTGTATTTTTAGTACAGACAGGGTTTCACCATGTTGGCCAGGCTGGTCTCGAGCTTCTGACCTCAAGTAATCTGCCCACCTCAACCTCCTAATGAATAACTAATTAATTAAGTCAATTAACTAATTAATAAGTAATTAATTACATTAATAATTAATTAATTAAATTGGTCTTGTTCTGTCACCCAGGCTGGAGTGCAGTGGTGGGTTCATAGCTTGCTGCAGCCCTGAACTTTTGGGCTCAAGTGATCCTCCCACCTCAGCCTCCAGAGTAGCTGGGACTACAGGTGTGTGCTACCACACCCAGCTAATATTTTTTTCATTTTTGGTAGAGACGGGTCCCACTATGTTGCCCAGGCTGGTCTCAAACTCCTGGCCTCAAGAGATCCTCCTGCCTCGGCCTCCTAAAGTGCTGGGATTAGAGGCATGAACCACTGTGCCTGGCCAATTATTTTAAATATATGCTGTTATGGTCCCTGCAGAGGCAGATGGAGGCTTAAAAGCTGTCAGCAGTCAAGCATCAAAAAGTGGAGTCAGATTCCTCATTGCATATGCGTTCTTATTATTCGTTCAGTACTGCCTAACTTGATATTTTAAATAACTCACAATTATTAGTTAGTTATTGGACTTCATGGAAATGAAAGGACCTGTTGTCATTTTCTGTAGAGAAAATGCCCGTGTGGCGGAGCAACAGGCAAGCATGCTTCTCAGATGACTTCCATCATTAAGTGTCTGTGATTCTGGGACACTGCCGTTCCAACACCAGCTTCCAGAAGTCATCAACTGAAAGGTGATAAAGAAATTGTTTTATCTCATTGCTTCCCTTTCTTGCCTTACCCTGTAAGCCTGGTCATAAGAAAGAAGAATAGGCTGGGCGCAGTGGCTAACGCCTGTAATCTCAGCACTTTGGGAAGCCAAGGCAGGCAGATCATTTAAGGTCAGGAGTTTGAGATCAGCCTGGCCAACATGATGAAACCCATCTCTACTAAAAATACAAAAGTTAGCCAGGCGTGCTGGCACACACCTGTAATGCCAGCTACTCAGGAGGTTGAGACAAGAAGAACGACTTGAATCTGGGAGGTGAAGGTTGCAGTGAGCTGAGATCACAACACTACACTCCAACCTGGACGGCAGAGTGAGGCTGTGTTTCAAAACAAAAACAAAAACAAAAACAAAAACAAAAACAAGAAGAATAGTCAAAGAATGGAGAGGTTTGATGGTTATTTAGATTTCAAAGAAGTTATGGAAACCTCTTTTTCTTTTTTTTTTGTTTTGAGATGGAGTCTTGCTCTGTCATCCAGACTGGAGTGCAGGGGTGCAATCTTGGCTCACTGCAATCTTGGCCTCCCAGGTTCAAGCAATTCTCCTGCCTCAGCCTCCCAAATAGCTGGGATTACAGGCACCTGCCACCACGCTTGGTTAATTTTTGTATTTTCGGGGTTTCACCATGTTGGCCAGGCTGGTCTTGAACTCCTGACCTCGTGATCCACCCACCTTGGCCTCCCAAAGTTCTGGGATTACATAGGCATGAGCCACCATGCCTGGACGGAAACCTCTTTTTCTTAGGGAAAAAGAATGTGAGGGGTGTGTGTGTTTTCAAATTAAGACCAGGGTCCGCTGGAATAAGTGCTAAGATATTAAATGGCCAGATTTCTTCAAATTAATGAACACTTTCCTTTACTAACTACTTACCTTCAGCAAGTGCAGGTTGCATCAGAAATGCCCATTGACTAAAATTTTGAATCCCAAGAGAAGAAGCTATTTAAAAATAGAACATCTCTTTTGCCTTTACTTAAAAGACTGTATGAGCATCATGAAAAGTATAAATTTCAATCTTCGTTTGTATAAGTAGCTTTCATTAGTGTTTTGAAAAAAATTATGTAAATTTCCTATCCTAAACTAGCTTTGGCCCATCTGATAGTCTCCTTTCTCCATTTCGCCAGGTTACTATGTCCCTTACATATATTTGTGGCCTCAGGGGCAAGGTCCACAGCCAGGGGACCTTCTCTTCTGTCTCTACCACCTTCTATTCCTGTTTCCTTCTCTCTTCTTCCTGCCTTGGGTCACACTTTTTCTCTTCCTCTCATGCTATGGTAGGTCAGGCTCTCAGGCAATTTAGATGGCTAGGACTGACAGCATAGCACAGGAGACGGAGAAAGGGAGAGGAGGCGGGGTGGGCGGCTCACGGCTGCAATCCTGGCACTTTGGGAGGCTGAGGCGGGTGGATCACCTGAGGTCAGGAGTTGGAGACCAGCCTGGCCAACATGGTGAAACCCCATCTCTACTAAAAATACAAAAATTAGCCAGGCATGGTGGCGGGAGCCTGTGGTCCCAGCTGCTCGGGAGGCTGAGACAGCAGAATCGCTGGAATCCCGGAGGCGGAAGTTGCAGTGAGCCGAGATGGTGCCACTGCACTCCAGCCTGGGTGACAGAGAGAGACTCCATCTCAAAAAAAAAAAAAAAAAAAAGAGAGAGAGATTGAGAGAGAGAAAGGCAGAGGGAAGATGGAATAGTAAACTCTCCTGGCCACGCCCCTCTCTTCCCCACTAACAACCGCTGTTAGTGACTGGCTCCAGCAGTGAATGTGGTATCCTCTTTCAATCCCTCAGTCTATTCTCATGGGTCCTAACTTGCCCTATTCCCACGCTTTCCTCCTCTGGGTTCATGATTTACTCTCAAAACTGCATTTGTGGGAGAGAATGAGAAGAAATAATAAGGAAACAGCAGAGGGTATCCAGACAGGTGGTATCACCAGTATCCACAACCATGCCCTAGGCTAGGCAAGCCTGGCTCCCTGGTCTAGTTTGGTCAGGAGGTCACATGTCCAACATCAATTACTTACTGTTTTCAAAACTTAGGTCAGGGGTTTTGTTCCCTCCTGATATGAGGAAGAGAAAGAGGTGGACTTACAGCTGGTAGACAGCAGATGATGATGCGGTGCTAATCATCCCATAGCTAATCTTAGCTCTTTTTTTGTTTTTCTTTTTTTTTTATGAGACGGAGTCTCGCTCTGTCGCCCAGGCTGGAGTGCAGTGGCGCAACCTCGGCTCACTGCAAGCTCCGCCTCCCGGGTTGACGCCGTTCTCCTGCCTCAGCCTCCTGAGTAGCTGGGGCTACAGGTACCCGCCACCACGACCGGCTAATTTTTTGTATTTTTAGTAGAGACGGGGTTTCACCGTGTTAGCCAGGATGGTCTTAATCTCCTGACTCCGTGATCCGCCGGCCTTGGCCTCCCAAAGTGCTGGGATAACAGGCGTGAGCCACCACGCCTGGCGTAGCTAATCTTAGCTCTTTAAAAACATATCTGCTTTCTCTTGGGAGTAAGTTGCAGACGTGACTTTCATTTCTCAGATATGCTGTAGAGGAAACAGGGTTGAGAATCTCTGTCCTAGTTTACACTATATCCACCTCCCTTAAGTACATTCTTTTCAATTTCCTCCCCAGCTCAGTTGCTGGGATGTTTTCTTGACCTAGTGACATGAGTTACGATGGAAATTTTGGAAAGGGTGGAACAAGGGTGGGTCATCTGGACTCCAAGTGCTCTCTTCCGTGTGTCAGGCATCTGCAGAGACCATAACAGGAAATTCAGCCTCAGTGCTCAATTATATATTTTCTTGTGAATAATTATTAATTTTAAAATTTATTACAAAATACATCAAATATGAGAAGAGCATGGAGAATAGTATATCAAATATCCTGATATTTTATAGCTATTTCAGATCCCTATTTTTTTTTTTTTTTGAGACAGAGTTTTTGCAACCTCCGCCTCCCGAGCTCAAGCAATTCTCGTGCCTCAGCCTCTTGAATAGCTGCGATTGCAGACAAGCCACCACTCCAGCTAATTTTTGTATTTTTAGTAGAGACGGAGTTTCACCATGTTGTCCAGGCTGGTCTCGAACTCCTGACCTCAAGTGATTGACCCGCCTTGGTCTCCCAAAGTGCTGGGATTTTGATATCCTTCACATGGACACTTAGTATATCACAGGAAGGCATCTTTAATAACTTCCTTTCTGTGTTCTGCTCTTCCTCCTGGGCTTATCCTAAAACAGAGCCTTACAGGGTCATAATTTGGAGGAAGCACAGGTGTGAGCCACTGTGCCCAGCCATATCAGATCCCTATTCTTGTTTTATTTATTTTATTTTTTGAGGCGGAGTCTCGCTCTTGTCACCCAGGCTGGAGTGCAGTGGTGTGCTCTTGGCTCACTGCAACCTCTGCCTCCCGGGTTCAAGTGATTCTCCTGCCTGAGACTCCCAAGTAGCTGGGATTACAGGCGTGTGCCACTATGCCCGGCTAAGTTTTGCATTTTTAGTAGAGACGGGTTTCATAATGTTGGCCAGGCTGGTCTCCAACTCCTGACCTCAAGTGACCCGCTCGCCTTGGCCTCCCAAAGTGCTGGGATTACAGATGTGAGCCACCGTGCCCAGCCATATCAGATCCCTATTTTTGAAGAATCTAAGTCACTAGGTATAGTTACAGGCACTGTGTATCACTCCCCAATCTCATTAGTCTCTTTCTTTTCCCAGAGGTAACCACTATTCTAATTTTGGAGTTCATCATTCCCATGAATATTAAAAAATTTTAATTACAGACAAATGTACAATTATGTGAAGAATAGTTTGAATATATTACAACTTTACATAAGTTTATAAAGTTATGTTCATTTCTCTGGGTCATTCCTTTCAACTGTTTCATAATATTTCTCAATGGCTTTAACCCAATTATTGTATTTATTCTCTTACTGTTGGATAGTATTTTAAAAAATAAATAGATCTACGTTGAGATTATTTCAAAAACAGTGCATATTAACTGCCAGGCACTGTTCTAAACACTTGACAAGTACCGATTGATTTAATTCTCATAATAGGACTATGAGGAACTCAATATTATTTCTCCATTTTACAGATGGGAAACTGAGGCACAGAAGGAAGTTAAGTCACAGAGAGAGGTTATTTGCTCAAGGTCACAACGTTAGTAACTCGTGGGCCTACTTCCTAGAATTGAAATTTATGGATCACAGGCTACAGGCACCTTCCACCTTACTAGATATTGCACTCTACCAAGCAGTTGTGTAGATAGGAACTCTTGGAGAACAGAGCCAGAAGAAGCCCATAACTGTGAGGAATAATGGATTAGGAAACCATTCCCAGGATGTAAAACTAGGCCCTAAACTAGGAACATTCACTGCCGCCAGAATAGGGTGTCTGGCATGGCCTGAATTATGTCTCCCCTCAAATTCATATGTTAAAGCTCTGTCCTTCAGTGTGACTATGCTTGGAGACAGTGCCTATGAGGAGGCATTAAGATTAGATGAGGTCATAAGAATGGGGCCCCAATCCAATAGGACTGGTGTCCTTATAAGAAGAGGAAGAGACATCAGAGCTTTACAGCTGTCTGCAAACCAGAAGGAGCACCCTCACCAGGAATCAATTGGCTGGTACTGAGATCTTGGACTTCCCAGCCTCTAGAACTCTGAGAAATAAATTTCTATTGTTGCGATTGCTTTGGCAGCACATATACTAAAAATTGGAATGATACAGGGAAGATTAGTGTGGTGCCTGTGCAAGGATGTCATGCAAATTTTTGAAGATCTATATATGTGTATATACGTATATGTATATACATATATATACATCCATGTATATACGTATATATACACACACATCCATATATATGGATATATATATATGGATATATATATATGGATATATATATGGATATATATATCGATATATATATATGGATATATATATGGATATATATATCGATATATATATGGATATATATGGATCCATATATATATATATGGATCCATATATATATATATGGATCCATATATATATATATGGAGTCTCACTCTGTTTCCCAGGCTGGAGTGCAGTGGCACAATCTTGGCTCACTACAACCTCCATCTCCTGGGTTCAAGTGATCCTCCTGCCTCAGCCTCCTAAGTAGCTGGGACCACAGACATGTGCCACCACACCTGGCTAATTTTTTTTTTGTATTTTTGGATGGAGATGGGGTTTCACCATATTGCCCAGGCTGGTCTTGAACTCTTGAGCTCAAGTGACCTGATTGCCTTGGCCTCCCAAGGCACTGGGATTACAAGCGTGAGCCACCGCGCCTGGCCAACATTCCATATTTTAAAATGGACTCTGGGAATTTGAGGGAAAGGGTGGGAGGCAGCCGAGGGATAAAAGACTACACATTCGGTGCAGTGTATGCTGCTTGAGTGATGGGTGCACCAAAATCTCAGAAATCACCACTAAAGAACTTTTCCATGCAACCAAACACCACCTGTTTCCCAAAAACTATTGAAAAATAAAAAAGAAGCTAGATGACAGACATAATGGGTTAACTATACTATTCTCTGTATTCTTGTGTAAATTCAAACTTTTTTATAATAAAAATTAAAGACTGCTTAAAAAAATTCTATTGCTTAAGCCATCCCTTCTGTGTATTTTGTTATAGCAGCCCAAGTGGGTTAATCCAGGGTCTTAATCAAATTTGTCTGGCTATCGGTTGGTGGTTACTATATGCCTTCCATTACTCCTTTTTGTTTTTGGATGGGGTTGTCTATTGTGACTGTCCTATCTCTGCCTCACCGTTGTATGCTGGGTGTGTATGTGAGCAGATAACTTGTCTTTTTAGTATACGGGTCTCTGGATCCAGAGAAGTTGGACTTGAGAAGCGTCATCTACATTTGAAACTTGCAGATCATGTTGTCATGGACGTTGTCCCTGATGACATGACTGAGTGACACTTCGGAGTCCTGACTGGGGATGAATGCCCCTTGCATGTGGGAGGGGTATCAATCATTGGGGTGGAGAGAAGACTGTGATAGAGATTGTTTTATATATGTGTGCATGTATATATATTATATATATGTATTTATTATTTATTATTATTATTTTTTTTGCCAAGTCTGGCTCTATCGCCCAGGCTGGGCACCCAGGCTCTGTCGTCCAGGCCCAGTGGCACGATCTCAGCTCACTGCAACCTCTGCCTCCAAGGCTCAAGCCATCCTCCCACCTCAGACTCCTGAGTAGCTGGGACTACAGGTACGTGCCACTGCACCTGGCTAATTTTTGTATCTTTTGTAGAGATGGGGTTTCCCCATGTTGTCTAGGCTGATCTTGAACTCCTGTGCTCAAGCCATCTGCCTGCCTGGGCCTCCCAAAGTGTTGGAATTACAGAAGTGAGCCGCTGTGCCTGGCTGAGAGTGTTACATATTAAAGGCCTCCAATGAATTTCTCTTTTTAGTATCCAAACCCTTGCAGTCTTCCTGTCTTGATGCTGGAGTTGGCTATATGACATTTTTTTTTTTTTTTTGAGATGGAGTTTTACTCTGTCACACAGGCTGTAGTGCTATGGTGTGATCTCGGCTCGCTGCAACCTCCACCTCCTGGGTTCAAGTGATTCTGCTGCCTCAGCCTCCCAAGTAGCTGGGATTACAGGTGCCCGCCACCACACCTGGCTAATTTTTGTATTTTTAGCAGAGACGGGGTTTCACCATGTTGGCCAGGCTGGTCTTGAACTACTGACCTCAAGTCATCTACTTGCCTCGGCCTCCCAAAGTGTTGGGATTACAGGCGTGAGCCACCGTGCCCAGCCATGTGACTTTCTCTGGCTTGCAGGGCATAAGCAAATAAGAGGCTAGCAGAGACTTGATAAGTACCTTGCACTGGGGAATTCCCTTGTGGACATTTATGTTGCCATGTGAAAAAGGCCAGTTTAGCTGCCTTAAGGATATAAAATCAAATAGACAGAGGTCTAGCCATCCCAGCTGAGCCTAGTGCCTGCCAACAAATGTAGCCACATCAGGACATGCAGGTAATGTCAACAGAATAACTGCCCAGCCATCCTACAGATTTAGGAGAAATAATAAATTGTTATGTCTTTCAGCCACTAAGTTTCAGCCTAGCTTGTAACATAGCAATATATAACATATACAGAAGTTTAGCTCCCCTATTGTCATTTTTATTTTTTTCAATTATAATCAATGACATCTATGCATTTTTTCCTAAGCAGAACTTTAGCAGCATCTTATACATTTTGATGCATACTATTTTCTAATTTCCA
Organism: Pongo pygmaeus; assembly: GCF_028885625.2. Taxonomy (NCBI): domain Eukaryota; kingdom Metazoa; phylum Chordata; class Mammalia; order Primates; family Hominidae; genus Pongo; species Pongo pygmaeus. Next base: position 30,156,311 of record NC_072380.2, on the reverse strand, counting down.
TTATACTTTTTCTTTGACTTAAGGGTTACTCAGACAGGGCGTGGTGGCTACCACCTGTAATCTTAGCACTTTGAGAGGCCGAGGCGGGTGGATCACCTGAGGTCAGGAGTTCAAGACCAGACTGGCCAACATGGTGAAATCCCATCTCTACTAAAAATACAAAATTTAGCCTGGTGTGGTGGCGTGCACCTGTAGTCCCAGCTACCCAGGAGGCTGAGGCACAAGAATTGCTTGAACCTGGGTGGCGGAGGTTGCAGTGAGCCAAGATCGCACCACTGCATTCCAGCCTGGGCAACAGAGTGAGACTCTGTCACAATTAAAAAGTAAATAAAAAAAAAGAGTTATTTAGAAGCGTATTTTAACATTTCTTTATATAATTTTTTTGTTACTTTTTTGTTATTGGTTTCCAGTTTATTTGAATCTTGTTAGGATTGGCTTGTTAAAACTTTTTGAGATTTACTTTGAGACCAAATACATGTTCAAATACTCTAAAACATTCTGTTTATGTTTTAATAGCACATGTATTTGCTGATTTTTGTCTGTGGTATATACACACACACACACACACATTAAATATTTTATATATGTTAATAAATAAATTAGGGGAGGGGGGATAGCATTAGGAGATATAACTAATGTAAATGACGAGTTAATGGGTGCAGCACACCAACATGGCACATGTATACATATGTAACAAACCTGCACGTTGTGCACATGTACCCTAGAACTTAAAGTATAATAAAAAAATATAAAAAAAAGAAAAAAAAAGAAAATCAGAGAAAAAATAAATTAGCTTGATATGGTATATATATGTGTTTGTGTATACAGACTATCTATATCTATATATCTATTATATTTAAGTATTACAATCATTATTCTATATTATAACTATTATAGTATATTATATAATCTGATATATAATATTTTATATATATATTATATATATGTTTTCTTTTTCTGTCGCCTAGGGTGGAGTGCAGTGGCGCAACCTCGACTCACTGTAAACTCTGCCTCCGTGGTCCAAGCAATTCTCCTGCCTCAGCCTCCCAAGTAGAGTAGCTGGGATTACAGGCGCCTGCCCCCATGCCTGGCTAATTTTTGTATTTTTAGTAGAGATGGGGTTTCACCACATTGGCAGGCTGGTCTCGAACTCCTGACCTCAAGTGATCTGCCCACCTTGGCCTCCCTAAGTGCTGGGATTACAGGCATCAGCCACCGTGCCCGACCTCTGTTTCCTTTTTTATTTTTTTTGTCCATTTGCTTTATTAATTATTGAGGTACTTTTGTTAAAATTTCCCAGTTTTACAATGGGTTTAAAAATTTTCCTTGTAATTTTACCCATGTTTACTTCATATTCTGATACTGTTATTAGTTGAGTACATGTTCAGAATTGTTTTATGTTTTTGGTGGTATATCTTTCATCTACTTTTTCATAATAATTCTTTTGGACTTAAAGTCTTATTTAAAATATTAACATAGCTCTACAGTAGTTTTGATGATATTTACTTGTAATAAATTTTTACATCTTTAGTTGTAACTTTTCTGTATTCCACTGTGTCTCTAGTAAGCAGCTTATGCCTGCATTTTAATTTTTTAATTAAAAAACTTTTTTTTGAGATGGAGTCTCGCTTTGTCACCTAGGCTGGAGTGCAGTGGCGTGATTTCAGCTCACTGCAACCTACGTCTCCTGGACTCAAGCGATTCTTGTGCCTCAGCCTTCCAAGTAGTTGGGATTACAGGTTTGCGCCACCACACCTGGCTAATTTTTGTATTTTTAATAGAGACGGGGTTTCACCTGTTGGCCAGGATCATCGCGAACTCCTGACCTCAGGTGATCTGCCTGCCTCGGCCTCCCAAAGTGCTGGGATTACAGGCGTGAACCACCATACCCAGCCACACATGCATTCTGAAAGGCTGATGCTCTATTAATAATGAATTTTATCCATTTGCATTTATTGCAATTATTTACAGGTTTAGATTTCTTCCTGTCCTCTTTTGTGCTTTCTATTTACTATGCTTTTTCTTTGCTCCTTTTTTTTGTCTTGCTTTAAGTGTGTTTTTTTAAATTCACATTTTTTTTTTAACTAACGACATCATGCATTCAATTTCTATTTCTTATATTTAACTTGCATCTTGATTTAAGAAAGGCGAAATTGATCAGCATCACCAGCCTCCTCTAGAACTAGAAAATAATCTTTATTCCTGAAACAGTCCCAATAATAGGTTATTCACAGCTAATATTCTAGTTTCACAATGTTTTGTTTCCTCTGCAAATTTGTTACTTTTTATTGTTTTATATGAGCAACGCTTACTTAGATTTACCCACATTTGACACATTTGCATCTTATTCCTTTCCTCTGGCCTCCCTCCCTCCCTCCCTCTCTCTCTGTTCCCTCCCATTTTAGAGACAGGATCTCTCTCTGTGGGCCAAATTGGAGTGCAGTGGCGGGATCATGGCTCACTATAGCCCGGAATTCCTAGGCTGAAGCGGTCCTCCCATCTCAGCCTCCTGAGTAGCTGGGACTACAGGTGCATGCTGCCATGTCAGGGTAATTTTTAAATATTTTTGTAGAGACAGGGTCTTGCTGTTTTGTCCAGGCTGGTCCGGAACTCCTGGCCTCAAGCAATCTTCCTGCCCTGGCTTCCCAAGGTGCTGGGATTATAGGCATGAGCCATTGCACTCAGCCCTCTTTTCCTTCTTCCTAAATTATGTCTTTTAGGATTCCTCTCAGCCAAAGTTCGACAGAGGTCAACTCTCTTATTCTTTGTTTGCTTTAAAATGTCTTTAGTTTGCCCTCATTCTTTAGTGATAGTTTATCTCCTTTATCTGCAGAGAATCCTAGATGATAATTATAATTTTTCACTTTGAAGATATTGTGTTTTTGGTTTCTGTTGTTGTTAAGTCTGCTCTTTGCCATTCCTTTGTAGGTAATCTACTTTTTTTTGGTGTTTAAAATTTTCTTGTTGTCCTGGTGTTTTGCTGTTTATTATAATGTGACAAGGTATAGATTTATTTCTGTATTTCCTGCTTGGTACTTTTTGTATTATACTTCCTGAATCTGAGGATTCATGTCTTTCATTAATTCTAGAAAATTCTCAGCCATTTGTTCTTTGAAATTACCTCTCTCACATCTCTTTGTTTCTGCTGGAATTCCAATTAGATATATATTTATCTTCTCATTCTCTCTTCTGTGTCTCTTAAACTCTCTTGAACCCTTTCTGTGTTTTATTTCTTTTGCATTCTGGGTAATTTCCTGAGCCCTATCATAGTCTACTCTTCTCTTTTCAGTTGTGTCCAAGCTGATGCCAAATTTGACTAATGGGTTTTCTGTTTCAGTGATTCCATTTTTCATTTCAGAAGTTTTTTTTTCCTTTCTATACTGTCTTGTATGTTTACTTTTCTCCTTTATATCTTTACTTGTTTTATCATCTTCATTTGATTATTCAGCAACCTGAAGCTCTGAGAGTCTAATGAACTTTGTTACATGCTTGTTACTTCTGCTGGCTCTTGCTCACGATGGATTATTAAGTACTGAGTTGTGTGATTGTATGTTATGAGTTCATCTTCAGCAGGGCTCTATTTGTAGGAATAGTGGTGAGTGTGTCCCTTCTGTGTGGTTTTCTTCTGCCAGGTGCTCCAGTGATGTAGCCATCCTAGGATCTATTTATGTGTTAATTTTTTGGCTTGGGGGTTCCTGGGTCCTCACATGGCATTGACCCATAATTGACTTTCCAATGAGGAAACTAATTTTTTTTCTTTTTTTCATTTTTCTATTCAGAGTCTAGGTAGGCCAGAAGAGACAAACTTCTACGTCATTTCGTTATGCTGGTAGAGAGATATTTTTCTAGTCCACTCTTCCTTTGCTGTATGTGGAGTCAGGGGAGGGAGGATGGGTGGGTCTTACTTCAGCTTCCTACTTGGCAGTCTCAAGGTCTTTTACTTTGTCATTGTGTACATGTTAAAACCAAATTCCTAACGTTTGTCAAGTTGGAGATAAACCCGACCAATCCAGGTTAGTTCACATCAGCTCACTCGCATAATGCTCTGGTTTTCGGAAACCAAATCTTCATTGCTGAGCTCTGGGCATCTCTCTTACTTTCTTGTAAGCTTAACTATGCATTCAAATGTTTTTACTTTTTTTTTTTTTCCACAGAGTCTCACTCTGTCACCCAGGCTGGAGTGCAGTGGTGCAATCTCGGCTCACTGCAACCTTTGCCTCCCAGGTTCAAGCGATTCTCTTGCCTCAGCCTCCTGATTAGCTGGGATTACAGGCATGCACCACCATGCCTGGCTAATTTTTGTAGTTTTAGTAGAGATGGGGTGGCATGAGCCACCGCAGCTGGTTGCTATGCATTCAAATGGATGTTACAATCTGGCATTCCTCTGTGTTAATGGTGGGAGAGTTTTCAAGATATTGAGTCTGTCCTGTTCATAAAATTAGAAATCTTCAGTATTCTAATCTATCAAAGGTCGTTGTCCATACCATACAATCATAGCCTAATTTCCATACATGGCACACACTTCCACAGGAGCATGCTGCATGTGCACACGTGTGCACCCACACAATACCTGTTTTGCATACAGTAGACTCACCCTTAGTGCCCATGTATAACTTTATCTCTTATGAGATCTCAGTGGAAGAAGTAAGTTTCAATGCCTAGAAAAGTATATGGGGTCAGAGGGAGTCCCTTATTATCAACAGAACTTTTCGGGAAATACAGCACAGTGGTTAATGCCTGTGTATCAGAGAAGCCTGTGTTGAATCTAGCCTTTGCCAATCTGTCAGTCTGTGACCTTGAGAAGAGTACTCAACCTTTTTTTTTTTTTTTTTGGAGATAGGGTCTTGCTCTGTCACTGAGGCTGGAGTGCAGTAGTGCATTCTTGGCTCATTGCAGCCTCAATCTCCCAGGCTCAAGTGATCCCCTACTCAGCCTCCCAAGTAGATGGTACTACAGGTGTGCACTAATTTTTAAAAAGTAAAAAAAAATAATAAAAAGTTTTTATAGAGACATCTCACTATGTTGCCCAGGCTGGTCTTGAACTCCTGGCCTCAAGCGATCCTCTCAGCTTGGCCTCTGGGATTACAGGCATGAGCCACTGCGCCTGGTCTTACTCAACTTCTTTATGCTTAGTTTTCACATCTGTGAAATGAGAGTGTTAAATGTGGTGAGGATTAAATGAATGATTCAATAACGTTAGTTATTACAATTATTATTATAATTATTTGTATGCTTTAAAAAACTCAATCCCTTTCCAAAAGCCTCTGAGGGCCAGTATATTAAGTTGAACCACACAATCGCCATGTTTGTAGATAAAAAATTATTAGATTGGCAGTTTTGTAAGGCTCAATGTAATACTTCAGAACAGGGATCCTATTTTGAAGTTGTTAGAGGAAGACATATTCAAAGGATGAGATTTTGGTAATAGAAACACAGATTGGGGCTGGGTGCAGTGGCTCACATCTGTCAGCACTTTGGGAGGCTGAGGCAGGAGGATCGCCTGAGGTCAGGAGTTCGAGACCAGCTTGGCCAACATGGTTGAAACTCCGTCTCTACTAAAAATACAAAAATTAGCCGGGCATGGTGGTGGCCGCCTGTAATCCCAGCTACTCGGGAGGCTGAGGCAGGAGAATCACTTGAACCCAGGAGGTGATGATACAGGAGTTATTAAGAAATAATTTTTAGGCAGATAGTAAGGGTAAAGGTTCTTGGTGGAAATTTTCCTGTAATAAGAAACAATCCTTGAACCATCTCTTTTCTAACAGAAATGGTGGCTTGAAGGGTTGGGCCAGCAAGCTTTAATATGCAAATGCAGGCCATTAGAAACTGGGTTCACTCAAAATGGCGATTCCTGCCGTCTTTTCCTTGTCACCAGGTGTAGCAATTGTCATGGCTACCTCCAGATAACACCATGTGTTCAGAACATCATGGCGACGTGCATTTGTATGTTACGGGGCTAAGGTGGGAGGGCCAGGTTTTTCTCGGGTTACGTAAATGACACACCTGGTGGGCCCTATGGAAATGAGACACCACCTCCTCCAGCCTCCTCATATAAGCAGCCACTTTTCCGCTGCGCACGGAGTTTTCTCTTTGTTTGAATACCCCTCCCTCTGTCTCTACACGGGGGAGCTGTTTTCTTCTTCCTTCTTTCTTGCCTGTGAAATTTTCGATCCTTAAAACCACTCCACGTGTGTCCATTTGGTTTTATCTAAACCGGCAGGAGACCGAGGACCCTGGTGTTCCTCCAGTCATTGCAGTGGTATCAGCAAGGTTGCAGTGAGCCAAGATCACCCCACTGCACTCCAGCCTGGGCGACAGAGTGCGACGCTGCTCAAAAAAAAAAAAAAAAGTAACAAAGATTGGGACTCAGTCTCTGGGGTTAGGAAGGTTCCCAGGTGTTGAATTTGAATTCCCCATTGGACATTTCTTCGGTTTTATTATAATTTAGTCAGTTTTAGCATTGCCTAATTTAGATAAGTTTTGCCAGAAAGTTGCTGAAAAGTTATATATTTCAGGGTGTTGAATAGGCCTATGTATTTGAAACAAAAATATCCCATTTTAGAAGTGATTATTAAGAATAGGAGACTTGGTAGCTAGCAGGAGGCTTTTAGATGGTCAGCTCATTAGCGAGCTCCTAAGGTGGCCTGCCGAGTGATTAGGAGAAAGAATTAAGGGTGGATTTGCATACTTCTGGATCTGATCTTCTTGTTAACACTGGATAGCTGATTAATAACTGTGAAGAAAATAAAGGTCCTGCCGGGTGGCCCACAGGGAGCGATACATAATTAGAGGAAACCTCCCCTGCCAGACGGAGAGCTGCTGCTGCAGGGTTGATGAATAACCTTCTGAGGCCGGGAGTTGGAATTTAGCCGAATTCCTGTCCCTTTCTCCTGTAATTTGACTGTGTGATTCACTGACAAGAAAAAGTGGCCCTGTGGAGGTGAGCCTTCCCACACCGGAGGCTCTCCAATGCTGCTGATGCCTTTTGAATTCACTCCTCTTTGAACAGATCAGTCATTAGGTAATCTCTCTGATTTCACTTTTGTGATTTAGGTACATTAGAAAATTAGCAATAATTAAATCGGCTATGGGAGAGGCTTGAGATACATGGCCTGTTATTTTACAAGAGATAGTTACCACATTCTGTAGCACTTCCTATGATCTTTATGAGACTTGTTTACTCAGTTTCTCTGGTGGGCAGATTTTTTTTTTTTTTTTTTTGAGACAGTGTCTCGCTCTGTTGCCAGGCTGGAGTGCAATGGTGCGATCTCGGCTCACCGCAACCTCCGCCTCCTGGGTTCAAGCAATTCTCCTGCTCCAGCCTCCTGAGTAGCTGGGACTACAGGCGCGTGCCACCACACCTGGCTAATTTTTGTATTTTTAGTGGAGATGGGGTTTCACCATGTTGGCCAGGATGGTCTCGATCTCCTGACCTCATGATCCGCCTGCCTTGGCCTCCCAAGGTGCTGGGATTATAGGTGTGAGCCACTGCGCCCGGCTGCAGAATTTAGTTTCTATTCCTACCCCAAAACCGAATTGGTGGCTGAATGTTGACCCGAAATGACAATGTAGTGTTAGAGCCTCTCCAAGGATGCCAGAACTTTCTGATGACAACGGATTACACTTCCCTCTTAATTTCTTCCTTAAACACTATGTAAGTAATCCATGGTAGCTTCTTTTATTTATTATATTATATTGTATTTATTTATTTTTAGAGATGGGGGTCTCACTTTGTTGCCCAGGCTGGTCTCAAACTCCTGGACTCAAGTGATCCTCCCACCTCGGCCTCCCAAAGTGCTGGGATTACAGACATGAGCCACCACAGCTGGCCCCATAATCACTTATGTAAAAGTTAAAAGAAAACCCCCAGATCACCATATTCACACCTTGGTGTGCGGCAAGGCTCTGAGTGAAAAGAGGATTCAATCTAGAGGAGAGATGGAGAAGTATGACTTTCATTATAGGAAAGGCATTTCTATGTAATAGAAGGAAAAAGAAGACTGTAGTTGCAAATGGAGAATTGGTGGTTAAAATAAGAGGGATGATTTGGTACCTGATGGGTTCTGTATTCTTCATGAAGTGTGAGGAATGATCAATTGAGGCTACATGGAACAGAAGTCAGAGTTTTAGTGGAGTGCAGAGGTATGAAATCCTAATGGAGAATGGGAGAAGGGTTTAGTAGAGGAAATTTAAGAAAATTTCTGGGCATGGTTGAGTGTAAATTTGAGGTTGGTCACTATTAATTTGACCTGTTACCATTCTGCTTAACTGGGTGTTTTTCTCCAGTAATAACTAATGTTTCAAGTTCAAGGTGTAGAGGAGGTAAGGTGGATATTGGATCTGTGCAGAGTTCAGGTTCTGCTTTGGAAGGAGAAGGTCAAGGAGCTGAAGGTATTTGTAAGACAGCAAATGCATTTGCTAGACTATGGAATTGTAGCTTGATGAGAAGGAATGTGCTGGGTAAAAAAAAGTAGAAATGTCATTGTTTTTGGGATGTTGATGAGGTCAAAGAAATGTGGGAGGAAATGGAGAAAGTGATGTCAAAGGAAAGAGGTTATGGTAGGAGACAGAGGTTTTTAAATTAGTGCCTTTTCTTTTTTTTAATATATGTTTATTTAGTTTTTATACGGACAAGGTCTTACCTTGTTGCCCAGGTTGGTCTCAAACTGCTGGGCTCAAATGATCCTCCTGCCTTGGCCTCCCAAAGTGCTGGGATTACAGGCATGAGCCATTGCACCTGGCAGTACCTTTTCTTTTTGCTTCATTTCTTTTTTCTTTTTCTGAGAAGCTCAATGGAAGAGGAGGTATCTTCAGCTCGGGTGACTGGAACGGCTTAATTGAGATGAGATTTAAGTTGGTTTTGGAAATATTTGTATGGGGAAAGAGACTGGAAGTTATGTGGAGCTGTAATTTTGGTGAACACATTATGCAAAGTGGAAACTCACGACACTTGTCTTTCCTTGCAACAAATAACTTGCCCAGCCACTGCTGATGCCATTTTATTATTATTATTATTTTATAGAGACAGGGTCTCACTATGTTGCCCAAGCTGATCTCAAACTCCTGGACTCAAGTGATCCTCCCACCTCGGCCTCCCAAAGTGCTGGGATTCTAGGCATGAGCCACTGCACCTAGCCATAGCTATCTATTTTCTGTGCATCTGTTTATGTATTTGTTGAGAATTTATTATATTCTAGGGCTCATGATATATTCTTTACTTTCGTTAGCTCATTTAATCCTAAGGACTCTATAAGGCAGGCATTATTATCGTCCCCATTTTTATGTATGAAACTGAGACTCAGAGGCTAAAATTTTTGCCCTCATTCAAATGGTTGGATTTGGATTTGGTTGGAGCTCGGTGTTAAATCTGGTCTATAGACTGTTATTCATAGGTTGAATAACATAATTCGATGGTACACAGACACACCTTAAATTGAGGTAAAATTCACATAACATACATTCCCCATTTTAACCATTTTAAAGTATGCCAATTTAGTGGCTTCTAGTACATACACAGATTGTGCTACTGCAACTACTATCTAATTCTAAAACATTTCCTTGCTTCCTTCCTTCCCTCTCTCTCTTTCCTTCCTCTCTCCCCTCCCCTCCCTTCCTCTCCCCTCCCTCCCTTTTTTCTTTTCTTTCTTTCCTTTTTCTTTCTTTTTTTCTTCTTTCTCTTTCTTTCTTTTCTTTCCTTCCTTTCCTTTTTTCTTTCTCTCTCCCCTCCCTCCCCTCCCTCCCCTCCCCTCCCTTCCTCCCTCCTTTCTTTCTCTTTCTTTCCTTCCTTCCTTCCTTCTTTCCTTCCTTCCTTTCTCTCTCTTTCTTTCTTCCATCTCTGTTTCTTTTTCTTTCTTTTCTCCCTCTCTTCTTTCTTTTTAAAGACAGGATCTCACTGTTACCCAGGCTGGAGTGCAGTGGTGTGAAGTGAAGGCTCACTTCAGCTTCGACCTCCCAGGCTCAAGCCTTAGCCTCCCGACTAGCTGGGACCACAGGCATGCACCACTATGGCTGGCTAATTTTGGGAAACATAGAGAGACTCCATCTCTACCAAAAAAAAAAAGTAGAACATTTTCAATACTCCAAAAACAAACCCCATATTTATTAAGCAGTCACTTCCTTTGTACCCCTCCTACCAGCCCCTGGTGATCACTAATTGGTTTTCTGCATACTTTGGACATTTCATATAAACAGAAATATGTAATAGGAGAAGACTTTCATGTCTGGCTTCTTTCATTTGTTTTCAAGCTTTGTCTTGTTGTAGCAGGTAACACACTCTGTACATTTTTATGGCTGAATAGTAATCTGTGGTATGGATATACCACATTTTGTTTATCCATTCATCAGTTGATGAATATTTAGGTTGTTTCTACCTTTTGGCTATTGTGAATAATGCTGCTGTGAACATTTGTGTGTAGTTTTTATTTGAACCATTGTGTTCAGTTCTCTTAGATATATACCTAGGAGTGGAATTGCTCGGTTGTATGGTAGTTCTATATTTAGCTTTTTGAGGAACAGCCAAATTGTTTTCTACAGTGGCTGCACCATTTACATTTTCACCAACAACATATCTACTCAAGTCCTTGTCTTTTTGAGTTCTAAGAATTCTTTTTCTTTTCTTTTCTTTTTTTTAGCTTTCATCTTTTTTTTAAACTTCATAGTATATTTATTAGAATAAGAGATTAGATTTGTTAAACATCTAGGTTAAAATGGTTAAAAGGAGTTTCATACAATATTAGGCACTATACGTGTTGTTTACAACAGCATTGGTACTTGGATATGGGGAAAGATAAATCTGACATTTTAATGCCTTGATCAATTTGTGACATTCAAAATAATTTCACCATTTAAGAAACAATCAAAACTTAAAGAGACATACCACTGAGTATCCCACACAGTATATTGAAAATAAATGTAGAAATACAACCAGAAGTCTACAGATCGTCACAGTAGACAGACTGGTGAAGCCCCAGCTATCATGGCAGTGAAGTGCTCTGGCTAGATTTGGATATAAACTGCTGAATTCTATGAAAAGCAAATAATAATAATAAAATAACATGATGTACACTTTCTGAAGCTCATATTCATAGCAGGAAAGCATGCTTCACATGCACTGCCTGTGAAGGATCTCACAAATCTCCCTCCTACTCAGAGAGAAAGTATGCCCAGCAAGAATAAAGTACCACCAAATGTGAAAGAATCCCGAAAATACAGGCAGACAGCCAGTCATGGAGCAAGAACAGCAGCACAATTGTAAGAATGACTACCCACAGTCACCAAAATTTCACTGTAATTCAGCCTGGCACGGGTTTTGATCATCAACATGCACACAAGTAGCCCCAAGCACAAAGCCAATCCACTTAGGGGAACAATAATAGTAATATGAATAAAGACAGTAATATTAAAAATGACAAGAGTAGAATCTTGGCACATGCTGTGTTCTTCATCCTTTGTCACAGGTGAAATGCATATCTAAACAGAGACAGGCATGGGAAGGAGGCCCAAAAGTGACATGGCAAACCACTGGGCAGGGGACTTGCTCTTTGCTGCTTCCCAAACACTTAAGACACCAGCAGCATGGGTTGCTGTGCTGGGCTGGTTAAGCCCGATGGTGGAGCAGAGCCAACCCGCAAAATCCACTTCCTCAGCATCAGATCTCTTGATAAAAGCATAAACCATGAGTTGCTTCCAATCTGCTCTCTCTACGGGGTTTTTAATTAGGCATTTATTCACAAAATCTTGAAATTCCAGACTGAACACTCCACTGGGCAGTTTTGGAGGAGGCTCGTTGACTATGCAATCCAACAACTCAAAAATTGTCATGGGAGGTCGGCTGTCCATTGCATAGGAGCTAAGAGGCCTCCCTGGGGTCCTTGGCCTGGGTGGGGTCTCAGCCGCATCTCCCTCCACCTGGCACCCAAACATCAGCTCCAGCTCCTTGGCATCTGGAGAAGGGATGGGATACCTCCCAACTGCCATCTCTACCAGAGCGAGTCCCATGCTCCAGATGTGTGACTGCACAGAGTAATGAGTCCCCTGGAATCTTTCTGGCGACATGTAGGACCTTGGGCCCACGAAGGAGTTGGCCATGGAGTCGATGAGCTGCCCGCTGACCCCAAAGTTACAGAGCTTGATCTCCCCACGGGAGTTGACTATGATGTGGGAGGGCTGGACATCTATGTGCATGATCTTGTGCTTCTCCCTCAGATATGTCAGGCCTTTAATTACAGCAGTGCTAACTTTTTCTAAAATTTGTTCAGGAATTCTTCCGGCTTTCTTGAGGACTTGATCCAGGGAATCTCCATCCATGTGCTACATGCAGATACTGATCTCGCCTCTTGCTGTAGAATGCACCACAGAAGCCCACGATGTATGGAGAGTTGCACTCATGAAGAACCTGCAGCTCCCTCATGATCAGGTTCCGGATTGCAGGTTTGATCTCCGGATGAATTAGCTTTCTGGCCATGACCAGGCCAGAAGGCTTGTGGGAGGCCTTGAACACCACACCGCCATTGCCAGCCCCCAGCTCACTGATCTTCTCAAAGTCGTTATCCTTTAGTTCTCCCACCTTCTGTTTCTGGGTAAGAAAGGCCTCAAGGCGCTTTCACTGCTGCTTGTCAAGCTCTAGCTCTTCCAGCTTCTTCTGTAAGGCCTCCAAGTTGGTTTCCGCAGAGCTGGTCCCGTTAACCACGGCTGGAGCCGTCGGCGGCCGGGGTCAGCTGGATGGGCGTCGGCGTCCTCTTGGGCATTTTGGACCCGACTAAGGCGCTTCCAACTTCGGGGGAAGGGCAGCACCTCTCGCTTCCTCCCGCTGCGCCGCTCCGCGCCCGCTGCGCAGGACCAAGTCCGGGCCGCGTCTGCCTTCGGCGAGGCTGCCTTCGGAGGGTGAGCCCCTCGCGGGCCCGTCAGCGCCGAGGGGCCGGTAGCGGTCTTAGCGGACCCCCGCCTCACCGGCCTGGGACTCGGCTCCGCACGCAGAGCCGAAGGGCTGCCCTGCAGGATCGAGCAGGCTGAACATGGCGGTTGGGCAGCCCGGGATTCCCTCCCTCTCTCCCTCAACCAACCAGTCCCTCCGGCTCGGGCGGCCCAGCTGCGCGCGCACCAGAGCCCAGCTCCAGCTCCTACCGTGGAAAGTGCTGCCGCTGCAGTGCTCCTCCTAGCCGCTCCGCGAAGCGACCCTGGGAGGGAATGGAGGCCAGGGGCGAGGGAGGGGAAGAATTCTTTTTCTGTACTGGATACTAGGCCTTTACCAGATATATGTTTGCAAATATTTTCTCCCATTCTGTAGGTTATCATTTACGCTTTCTTGATAGTTTCCATGATGTGCAAAAGCCTGTTATTTTGAAGTTCAATTTGTCTATTTTTTCTTTTGTTGCTTGTGCTTTGGGTGTCATATTTCAGAAAACTAGTTAAAGGTCAAGAAGACATATACTTAAGTTTTATTCTAAAAGTTTTATCATTTTTATTCTTACATTTAGGTCTTTGATCAATTTCAAATTAATTTTTACATATGGTGTGAGGTAGGGGTTTGATTTCATTCTTTTGCATGTGAATATCCAGTTGTCTCAACACCATTTGTTGAAGAGACGATTCTTTCCTCATTTAATGGCCTTGACAAACTTGTTGAAAACCAATTAGCTATAGATGTAAGAATTTATTTCTGGACTCTCAGTTCTACTCTATTGATCTGTCTATCCTTATGCCAATACCACACTGTTGTGATTACTGTAGCTTTGTTGTAAGTTTTGAAATTGGGAACTGTGTGTTTTCCCACTTTGTTCTTCTTTTTCCATCTTTGTTTTAGGATATTCTCCATCTTTATCAATTCCCTATGAATTTTAGAATCAGCTCGTCTATTTCTGCCAAAATGACAGAATTTGACAGAGATTGGATCAATATGTAGATCAATTTGGGGAACATTGCTGATACAGTTTGGATATTGTTCCCCCAGAATCTCATGTTGAATTGTAATCCCCAGTGTTGGAGGTGGGGCCAGGTGGAAGGTGACTGGATCGTGGGAGTGGATTTTTCATGACTGTCTTAGTGCTATCCCCTTGGTGTTGTCCTTGCAGTAGTGAGTGAGTACTTGAAAGATATGACTGTTTAAAAGTGTGTGACATCTTCCCCCCACACTCTTTTGCTCTTGCTCTTGCCATGTGATGTGCCTGCTCTTGCTTCACCTTCTGCCATGAGTAAAAGCTCCTTGAGCCTTCCCAGAAGCTGAGCAGATGTGCAGCACTGTGCTTCCTGTACAGCCTGCAGAACCATGAGCCAATTAAACCTCTTTTCTTTACAAATTACACAGTCTCAGCTATTTCTTTATAGCAATCTAAGAATGGCCTAATACAATTGCCATCTTAATAATATTGTCTTCTAATCTATGACAGTGAAATGTTTTTCTATTTATTTAGCTCTTCTTTAATTTTTTTTCAGCAATGTTTTGTGGTTTTCAGTGTGTAAGTCTTTGCCCTCCTTGATGACATTTATTCCTAGATATTTTATTATTTTGGATGATATTGTAAGTGGAGTCATTTTCTTAATTTCCTTTTCAGAGTGTTCATTGCTGTTGTCTTGAAGCACAACTGATTTTTCTGTATTGTTCTTATATTCTGTCACTTTGCTGAATTCACTTATCATCTCTAAAAATTTTATTGTGTATTCCTTAGGGTTTTCTCTCTCTCTATATATATAAGATCAGGTCATCTGAAAAAGGGTTACTTCTTCTTTTCAGATTTGGATGGCTTTAATTGTTTTACTTGCTTAATTGCCTGGGCTGGAACTTCCAGCACAATGTTAAACAGAAGTGGTGAGAGTGGACATCTGTGTCATTTTCCAGATCTCAGGGAAAAAAACCTTCACTATTTCATTAGTAAGTGTGATATTAGCTGTGGGTTTTTAATAGATGACCTTGATCAGGTTGAGGAAGTTCCCTTATAGTCCTAGTTTGTTGAAATTTTTTTTCAATGAAAGAGTGTTGGCTTTTGTCAAATATTTTTTATGCATGAAGAGGTTTTCATGTTTTTCTCTCCTTTGTTCTATTAATGTGGTGTATTACATGGATTTATTTCCATATGTTGAATCATCCTTGCATTCTTGGAATAAATCCAACTTGGTCATGGTATGTAATCCTTTTACTATGCTACTAGATTCAATTTGGTAGTATTTTGTTGAGAATTTTCTCATCAGTCTTCATGAGATATATTGATCTGTAGTTTTGTTTTCTTCTAGTGTCTTTACCTGGCTTTGGCATTAGGGTGATACTGGCTTCATATAAAGAGTTAATAAGTGTTCTCTTCTATTTTTTTGGACGAGTTTGAGAAGATTGTTAATTCTTCTTTAGGCATTTGGGAGTATTACCCAGTGAAGTCATTGGGTCTTGGAATTTTCTTTGTTGAAAATGTTTTGACTACAGATTTAATATCATTACTTGCTATGGGTCTATTAAAATTTTCTGCTTCTTCTTGAGTCAGCTTTGGTACTTTGTGTAGGAATTTGTCACTTTCTTTTTTTCTTTTTTGTTTGAGATGGAGTTTCACTCTTGTTGCCCAGGCTGGAGTGCAATGGTGCTATCTTGGCTCACTGCACCCTCCACCTCCTGGGTTCAAGTGATTCTCCTGCCTCAACTTCTGAGTAGCTGGGATTACAGGCATGCGCCACCTTGCCCGGCTAATTTTTTTTTTGTATTTTTAGGAGAGACGGGGTTTCTCCATGTTGGTCAGGCTGGTCTCGAACTCCTGACCTCAGGTGATCCATCCGCCTCAGCCTCCCAAAGTGCTGGCTAAACGTTTGTTAATTTTGCTTATCTTTTTAAAAAACCTAACTTTTTGTTTTGTTGATTCTTTCTATTGTTTTTCTATATTTCATTTATCTTTGTCTAATCTTTATTGTTTCCTTTCTTCTGATTCCTGAGTTTAATTTGCTTTTCTTTTTCTAGTTTCTTAAAATAGGAGGTTAAGTAATTGATTTGACATCTTTTTTTATTTTTAAATGTAAGTGTTTAGAGTTATACATTTTCTTTTAGCACTGCTTTCACTGTGTCCGAAAACTTTTTGTATGTTGTGTTTTTATTTTTATTCATCTCAAAGTATTTTCTAATTCCTTTTGTTACTTTCTCTTTCACCTGTCGGTTGTTTAAGAGTGTGTTATTTAATTTTCACATATTTGTCAATTTTCCAGATTTCCTCCTGCTATTGATTTCTAATTTCATTCTGTGTGGTTGGAGAAGAAACTTTGTGTGATTTCAGTTTTTGAAAACTCTTTGAGATTTGTTTTGTGGTTTAAATATAATCTATTCTGGAGTTGGTCCATATACACTTGAGAAGAATGCTAGGTATGAGAAGAGTGTCTACTGTTGGATAGAGTGTTCTATAATAGAGCTCTATAGAGTTTGTTAGGTCTAGTTTGTTTATAGTGTCGTTCAACTCTTTTATTTCCTTGTTGATCTTTTTTCTAGTTGTTCTACCCACTACCGAAAGTGGAGTAGTGAAGTTTGTAATGATTATTATCGAATAATCTCTCTCTTCAATTCTGCCAATTTTTGCCTTATATATTTTGGGTCTCTGCTTTTAGGTACATATGTTTATAATTGTTTTATCTTCTTGATTGTATATAATCAATATTGTATATAATATTATATAATTATGATTGTATAATATCCATTATTATCTTTTGTAAACATTTTTATCTTACTATTTTGTTTGATATTAATATAACCACTCAAGTTCTTTTTTGGCTAATATTTGCTTGGAAAGTCTCTTCCTATTCTTTTACTTTCAACCTGTTTGTCTTTGTGTGTGTGTGTATGTGTGTGTATGTGTGTTTTGAGATGGGGTCTCACTCTGTCATCCAGGCTGGAGTGCAGTGGCATGATCTCAGCTCACTGCAACCTCCACCTCCCCAGGTTCAAGTGATTTTCCTGCCTCAGCTTCTAGAGTAACTAGGACTACAGATGTGTGCCACCATGCCCAGCTAATTTTTTTTTTTTTTTTTGAGACTGGAGTCTCGCTCTGTTGCCCAGGCTGGAGTGCAGTGGCATGACCTTGGCTCACTGCAACCTCCACCTCCCGGGTTCAAGAGATTCTCCTGCCTCAGCCTCTTGAGTAGCTGGGATTACAGGCACTCACCACCACGCCTGGGTAATTTTTGTATTTTTAGTAGACACGGGGTTTCACCATGTTGGTCAGGCTGGTCTTGAAGTTCCGACCTTGTGATCTGCCCGCCTCAGCCTCCCAGAGTGCTGGGATTACAGGTGTGAGCCAGTGCACCTGGCTAATTTTTGTACTTTTTAGTAGAGACAGGGTTTCGCCATGTTGCCCAACTCCTGGCCTCAAGTGATTCACCCACCTTGGCCTCCCAAAGTGCTGGGATTATAAGCATGAGCCATCATGCCTGGCCTCAACCTATTTGTCTTTGGATTTAAAGTGAGTATTTTGTAGACAGCATATGGTTAGATTATTTAAAAAAAATACATTCTGCTAAATCTCTTCCCTTTACTCAGAGAATTTAATCTCTGAATTAATTTACGCTAATTAATTACTGATAAGGAAAGGCTTCTGCACTTTGCTATTTTTTTCTATATGTCACATTGTTTTTTTTCCCTCAACTCCTCCATTATTGCCTTCTTTTGTATTTAATAGATATCTTCTAGTGTACATTTTTTATTCCTTCTTATTTCTTTTACAATATACTTTTTAGTTTTTTTTTCTTAGTGGTTACTCTGAGAATTACAGTTAACATCTTAATCTATAACAAACAAGTTCAAATTAATGCCAACTTATTTTCAATAATAGTCACAATTTTTGCTCTTATAAAACTCTATCCCATTTGTTGTTGTTACAAATCACATCTTTATACATTGTGAGCACATCAGTGAAGATTTATAAGTATTGTTTTATACAATTGTTGTGTTTTATTGATTGATTGATTTACTTTTTGAGATGGGATCTCGCTCTGTTGCCCTGGCTGGGGCGCAGTGATGTGAACATGGCTCACTGCAGTCTCAGTCTCCTGGGTTCAAGTGATCCTCCTGCCTCAGTCTCTTGAGTAGCTGAGACCACAGGCACATGCCACTATGCCTGGTTAATTAAAAAAAAATTTGTAGAGATGGAGTCTATGTTGCCAGTCTGACCTCAAAATCCTGGGCCCAAGCAATCCTTCTGCTTTGACCCCTCAAAGTGCTAGGATTAAAGGTGTGAGCCACCATACACAGCCCTAAACAGTTGTGTTTTAAACTATATAGAAAAAAAGGAGTTACAAACTAAAAATAAATGAATACTGACTTATATTTACCTATGTTGTTAGGTAAATATTTACAGATGTTCATTATTTCTTTGGGTGGATTTGCATTACTTGTGTTCCTTCTCATTTCAGCTGAAGGACTCCTCTCAGCATTTCTTATAGGTTAGGTCTACTAGCAATGGATTCTCTCAGTTTTTGTTTATCTGGGAATGTCTTAATTTCTTCTTTAGTTTTGAAAGATAGTTTTGTCAGATATAGAATTTTTGGTTAATAGCACTTTTAATTTATATTTCAGCACTTTTAATATGTCATCCCACTGCCTCCTAACCTCCATGATTTCTCATGAGATACTAAGCTCTTAGTTTTATTGAGGAATCTCTTCTACCTCAAAAGTTGCTTCTTTTGCTGTCCTCATGATTCTGTCTTTGTCTTAGGCTTTTGGCAGTTGATTATAGTATGCCTTGTATGAATCCTTTTGGGTTTAACCTGTTTGAAATTTTTTGAGGTTCTTGAATATATGTGTGTGTGTGTGTGTGTGTATGTGTGTGTATATATATAGTATATATACACAGTTTATATATGTACACAATTTGTGTACATGCATATATATAACCTAGATAAACATACATATCTATTATGTATATATGTATGTATATATATTATGTATACACATACATCACCCCTGCTTGGGTGATGGGTGCACCAAAATCTCAGAAGTTGCCACTAAAGAAGTAATCCATTTAACCAAACACCACCTGTTTCACAAAAACCTATTGAAATAATAATAAAAAAAACTGTACTTCTGTACTTTAAGAATCAGTACAGAAGGAATAAGTTAAATAGAATTATTTCCTATATTTTGGGCCATATACTTTGTTATTCTTTTCCTGGCTTGTAATGTTTTGTTGAAAACAGGACATTTTAAATACTGTAATGTGGCAACTCTGCTAATTACCTAGGGCTTTTTGTTGCTGTTATTGTAGCAGCTATGGTTTGCTTAGTGACTTTTCAGAATTAAATATATAAAGTCTGTTTTCTTTGTCATGTGTGGCTATTGAAAGCTCTTTTTTGCTAGCTTAGTGGTCAGCCAGTGATTTTACAGAGATTTCCTTAAATGCTTGGAACCAGAACAAAAATCTCTCAGTCTTTGGAGATGGGCCCTGTGTGTGTATTGGGGCATGCTTTCAACTTCTAGTCAGATGATTTACAACTCTGTTTTAGCTTTCATTTCCTCCTGTGCAGAGCCTGATGATCAGCAAAGAGCTTTCTCAAAGCTTAGTGATATGGACAGAAGACAGGGAAATACTGGGTAGAAGAGGGCAGTCCCCCAGCAAAGGCCCCACCTTCAAGCTTGAAGACCTGTGGTCCTAAATGAGGACAGGCATTCCTGTTTTCACTCCCCAAAAGTTTCCTTTTGGCCTGCCATGCCCCCTATCCTGCACCCATATAAACCCTGAAACCCAGGCTCCAGAAGCCAACCAGCAAGCCAGCAGATCAACAGAGAGATGGATAGTGGAATGATGCAGCAGAGAAAGGGAGAAGCAGAGGAACATCTGAACGCTGGGTGGCCTGATTCCAGGGGAAGATCACCTTCCCACTCCATTCCCATTTCTAGCTCCCCATCCATCCCACTGAAAGCCACCTCCACCATTCAATAAAACCTCACTTTCATCCTTCAAGCCCATGTGTGACCAGACTTTTCTAGGACACTGAGCAAGAGCTTGGGATACAAACTGTCACACTGGCCCTCTGTCCTTGCAAAAAGGCAGAGGGTCCATTGAGTTGGTTAACACTCAAGCTGTCTGTGGATAGCAAAGCTGAAAGAGCTTTGTAACACTGGGGTTGCAGGCACCTACCCCTAGACACTACCATGGGGCCAGAGCCTAAAGCACTTGCTGTGACCTCTGCACCTGCCTGTCTGCATGCTCCCCCTCCTGCTAGGGGTTTGAGCAGCGGGGCTCAAACCTCTTGTGAGCCATGTACCTGTTGCACATCCCGTGAGGGGGATCATGGAACTCTCCCACTTCACTAGAGTTTTCTCAGGTCTTTTCTGAGGGTGTGTCCCGCTCTGGGCTTGTGTGTGGTCTTCTAGATTCCCAGAAATATGTGGGAGCTTTACAAAGCCCTTATTCTCCAAAGCATTTCATTCTTCAATCTTTCCATCTAAGATTTTCAGTTTATCTATTGTTTATTCCAGCTTTTATTTCTTGCCCCAGGTGGCATCAGACAATACATGTGCTTTTAAGTGTTTTTAACAATCACCCTCCATCCCCATCCCTCAGGTAGCTGAATTACGTGAAATGAAGGCAAGCTCTTTGAGGCAGTCCCTCAGGGAACCACCAGAGAGGTCAAAACAACCAACCACAACCCACTGTGGTTGTGAATGAGATCCATTCTGTTCCCTCCACTATAAGGTACCTGTACTGGGCATGTGGACTGTTGTCTTCAAGGCCATCACCAAGCTGGGGAGTAGAAAATGGGTCCGGGGTAAGTTAAAATGCTGCAAAGCTCTCTTCCTAAGATTTAGCTTTTTTTTTTTTTTTTTTTTGGTTGACTAAGCAGTCCTTTGGTTACTATAAGCTGATAGATTCCAGAATTCTGAGGAAGTTGATTACCACAAATTTCGCCAGTTTATTTATTGCTTTTGTGGAGAGAGGGACTTTTCAATGTCTCTACAGTGCCATTTTCACTGACGTCATTCGGTAATTGAATTCTATGGTATATTGTCTCACTAATGAAACTAAATTAATGCCAGATGTTTACTTAGTCTGCAAAGTCAGAGTGTGGATTTGAATGATTTGGGGGATCTGTCACTGATCCATGATAGCTTTTCCTTATTATGCAGATCACAATCTAGAAAGGAATGTCTATTCTTTGAAAATAAGTTGCACACTTTTGAAATGTTTCATCCCTTTTCTAGATGGTTAGCACACTACAACTCAACCAGTGACACAGGCACATCATTAGTATGTGATGAATACTTCAGTTATCTTTAGGTGGTGTCCTTCCATAGGGCTAGCAAGAAATATTTTCAATGATAAGATTGGGGTATTTTAGTTGCTAATGAATGTCACCCATTTTGTGTTAATGTTTGCTAGCTTAATTTTCAGAATATGATATTTTCTGACTTTGTTTTAAAGTCTGTGTACTGGTTATCTTTCTAGTAGGGCCTGAAAGTATAAAAATATTTCCTCTACTGTGACAGGAAAGAGGAGAACATATAACATAGCATTTTGATTGAGCATTTTCTTTTTCTGCGATTTATTCCCTTGATTTGAGGAAAGACTCACTAGTCATTACCTTCCAGGGAATTTCACCCAAAGAACAAACAACTTTGGCTGAAACAGGAGACTTCCAGAAGAAGGTACAGTTAGAGGTGAATGGTTGGCTCACTGGTGGCTAGCTGGATTTTTCTCATCTGATAAAAGCCCCAGCCTGGAAATTTAACTTTTGTCCACTCTAAACATCAAACAGATGTGGAAATGTTGGAGGACACTGAGTGAGCCCTTTGGGAGTTCATGCTGTGAGGGCAGACCTACCTCTTGGCAAATAATTCATGCTTGGGGAAGAAAAAGTCATGTGTTCATGTTTATTTCAAAGCCAGGGAGTCAAAGGGGCAAAGAAAAAGGAATTGTGAGCACAATTTGAGGTCTGTTCTTTGACTTCTTACTCAGCCTCAAAGTCTCATGACCAGATGCTGGAGAGAGAGAGCGGCAACAGAAGGGCAAAAATCAGCAAACAAAAGGAATGATTTATCTGTATTAGTCTGTTTTCATGCTGCTGATAAAGACATATCTGAGACTGGGTAATTTATAAAGAAAAAGAGATTTAATGGACTCACAGTTCCACTCATGTGGCTGTGGAGGCCTCACAATCATGGTGGAAGGTGAAAGGCATGTCTTACATGGCATCAGGCAAGAGAGAAATGAGAGCCAAGTGAAAGGGATTTCCCCTTATAAAACCATCAGATCTCGTGAGACTTATTCACTACCATGAGAACAGTATGGGGGAAACTGCCCCCATGATTCAATTATCTCCTACCAGGTCCCTCCCACAACATGTGGGAATTATGAGAGCTACAATTCAAGATGAGATTTGAATGGGGACACAGCCAAACCACATCATCGCTCAATCAGTAACTGTGGCAAGTTATATAGCCTCCTTGGGTCTCATTTCTCTCATATGTGAAATGAAGGTGTGAAATTAAAACGCTTCCTAACTCTAACATTCTGCAATTCTATAATGCTATCCATGAATATACTCTTATCGATTTCCTGGTTTTCTCTGGAGGAAATACCCTCCTCCACTCTGCTCCTGTACCCTCCACACCTGCCTTACTGGATGGACAGTCACCTGTTCCAGTGGGAGCAGGAGGCAGGAGCAGCCATCATCATGCCTCTCCTCACCTTGGTCCTTCCATAAATTATTCTTTTCTACCTGTCGTTGTGGTGTTTATTTGAGGGAAAGTGCTAATCTGCCAGACTGAGATTTGAAAATAATTGGGTGTTTTTCATTGTACTTCTTTTTTTCCCTGACACTATTATTGAAAAATTATAAGATTTATCAGGATTCCATTAGGCTACAAATAACAGCAAACCCAACCAAAAATGATTTAAACAAAGAGAAATTTGTCTTTCTCAGTAAAGAACAGTGGTCTTGCTGTGTCGGCCAGGCTGGCATGCAGTGGCACAATCATAGCTCACTGCAGCCTCAACCTCTCAGGCTCAAGCAATCCTCCCACCTCAGCCTCCCAGGTAGCTGAGACCACAGGTGTGCACCACCACAGCCAGCTAAATTATTTTATCTTTTGTAGAGACAAGTCTCACTGTGTTGCCCAGGCTGGTCTGGAACTTCTGAGCTCAAGCACTCCTCCCTTTTTGGCTTCCCAAAGTGCTGGAACTATAGGAATGAGCCACTGTGCCCAGCCTCCTCTGTCTATTTTCTTTTCTTTCTTTTCCTTTCTTTTTTGAGACAGAGTCTTGCTCTGTCACCCAGGCTGGAGTGCAGTGGCACGATCTCGTCTCACTGAAACTTCTGCCTCCTGGGTTCTAAGTGATTCTTCTGTCTCAGCCTCTGGAGTAGCTGGGATTACAGGCATGCACCACCACACTCAGCTAGTTTTGTATTTTTAGTAGAGGTGGGGTTTCACCATGTTGGCCAGGCTGGTCTTGAACTTCTGACCTTAGGTGATCCACCCTCCTCAGCCTCGCAAAGTGCTGGGATTACAGCCGTGAGGCACTGTGCCTGGCCTGTGTCTATTTTCTTGACTGTGTTCTCCTAGGACATCACCAATTAATACCCAGGTAGTTTCCTGTGCCATGAGCCTTCCACAGTCTTTGGAAAATATATTTTTTTCAAGGATTTCTTCCTTCAGAGATAAAGATGGATTTGGACATAAACCTTAGGGTGTCTATATGTTTCATATGGGAAAGTTTCTGATCTCACCTCTGCTTGGGCCTTTATCTCAATTCCAAAGTGAAGCAAGAAACTTGGTAGAATTCTAGTGTTCGCCAGCAAAATAATCTGTTTCTTGCTGCATGACTTCATTCTCTTCTAGTCCTACCCTGCTTGTTAGAGATGGCAAAGTAGAGAAGAAAGCTATTGAATGTTTCCAACACAAAGAAATGATAAATGATTGAGATGATGGATATGCTAATTACTCTGATCTGATCACTATACGTTCTATGTATCAAAACATCACTATGTACCCCATGAATACGTACTATTATTTGTCAATTAAAAAATTTGTATACTTAAAAAATGGCAAAGCTAAGACATAGAATAATGCTATGTATCAAAACATCACTATGTACCCCATGAATATGAACTATTCTTTGTCAATTAAAAAATTTATATACTTAAAAAATGGCAAAGCTAAGACACAGAATGATGCTATGCCTCCATTATTTATGAGAAGAGATGGGATGGTATCTCCCAGCCTGTGAATTCACTGAGTTGGCTCAAAGATCCGTTTCTGCCTCTGTGCTTTCTTTGGCAGTGGGATCTATAGAGCCTTGCCAGCTGGGATAGTTCCCAGCCTCCTCCTCCACCTCCCCTTGGCATCTGGACAAAAATTCCTGGTATATATACAACCATCTAGCTCTGGTAGTGATTTTACTGGCTGTGTGTTTATCCTGCAATTTAGTTTGCAGACCAGATAGCAATGGTATGCCTATAATTACCCAGATTGATTGATGTGTTGATCCATTTATTTAACAAACATTTGTCTAATGTCTGTGTGCCAGGTATTAGGATAGGTGCTGGTGCGAGAATCCACCATGAAAATATCACCTTCATTTGAATAGAGGTGAATTGTAATAGAGGTGAAAGGCAGATTCCTTGTTTATTTGCTTGAATTGTCCAGGAGATTGTATGATTCAGCAATGCTGACTTGTCCGAATTTGGACTATCTAAATGATTGTAGCTAAACCAATAATAGGCCTAATCGCCACTTACCTGTTGGATGCTTTCCAGCGTGTGGTTATCAAGATGCCTTTCTGGGATGGACGATAGTAAGTAAACAAGATGCTGTTACTGTTGACCAAGAGTTCTTGAGAGATGGCTTTATATCTAGATACTGGGGCTGTCAGATACAACAGATGGCAAGATGTTGTCATAGACTGAGTCTAAAGTTGGGAATGGATGAATCATTCTGACCTTGTCATTGGAATTTCCTTTTTTGTTTTTTTTTTGAGACAGAGTCTCACTCTGTTGCTCAGTTGAAGTGCAGTAGAGCAATCATGGCTCTCTGCAGCCTCGACCTCCTGGGCTCATATGATCCTCCTGCCTCGGTCTCCCAAGTAGCTGGGACTACAGGCATGTGCTAACATGCCCAGCTAATTTTTGCATTTTTTGAAGAGACAAGAGTTTCTCTATGTTGCCTAAGCTGATCTTGAACTCCTGGGCTCAAGCAATCTTACTGCCTCTACCTGGATTTTACTTTTAACCTTTCTAAACCTACAAACATTTCCTTTTCATCACCTATGGATTCTGCCTCAATAAAAAAGTTTTGCAATCTGGTGATGCCAGTAAGTCTCTGCATTGTGAGAAGGTCTTATAGTGAGACTTTCTTTGCTGTTTTTGCAAGAAAGGCTTCAACATAGAAGTTCTTTGAAAAAGTGTGGTCTCTACTTTCTAGTATTATTCTAAGTCATATCTAGTTTTCTTCTCCTTTCTGAACATGGGGGAGGATTATTCTTTCTTGTGACCTTATAGTAAGGCAGGGCCTTTTGATTAGTTCTTGTCAATGGGCCATGAGTGAAAGCAATGTGTCATTTGAGGGCATTTGTCTGTTGCTGTGAGACACTCCATTGCTAAGATACATGTCTAGAAACAGACTTGCTAGATTGGATTTCAAGGTACGTCTCTGACTTTATTATAGAGTGTCCAGTTTTGCTCTCCATAATGGGTGTGATAATTTACACTTTGACCAACATGATATGAGAGGCCTCATTTCTCCACATCATTGCCAAGTTTATAAGCCTTAAAATGCTTTGCAATCTAATGGTATAAAATCACCTGTTTTTTGGGGGTAAAATTTTGCATCTCCATGATTACTAGTGATATTGGTAATCCTTTCATATGTTTTTTTTGTTTTTGTTTTTGTTTTTGTTTTGAGACAGAATCTCACTCTGTTACCCAGGCTGGAGAGCAGTGGTGTGATCTCAGCTCACTGCAACCTCTGCCTTCTGAGTTCAAGCCATTCTCCTGCCTCAGCCTCCCAAGCAGCTGGGACTACAGGTGCGTGCCACAAAGCCCGGCTAATTTTTTGTATTTTTAATAGAGATGGGGTTTCACCATGTTAGCCATGATGGTCTCAATCTCCTGACCTCGTGATCTGCCTGCCTTGGCCTCCCAAAGTACTGGGATTACAGGAGTGAGCCACCGTGCCCGGCCCCTTTCATATGTTTACTGGCTATTTGGGCTACATTTTCTGTGAACTGTTTGTTTCTTTCTGTAGGGATCATGCTTCATTTATTGCTGCTCCAAGTATTTTCTCTATATCTTGGTAACTGTCCACATTCTGAATCCCACCTTCACAAGAATGATGGCAGCAAACTTGCATCCCCTGGCTCCCTTGCAGCTAGGGTGCAGCATGCAATCTAGATCCTTTCACTCACATGAGCCCATGAAAGACTTGTGAGTGGTTGTCCTTAGGGTGAGTCACAGCAGTTGCTGCTGCAGATCAATTTTACCTTCTCTGGCCTGAAGCACAATGTACATTTACTTGTCACTTTCCAGAGTCTGATGTGAGAGTTCCTTGTAATGCAGCCCTCCATGTGGTCACTTGGGGGCTCAAGGCTTTTTTCATCTTGTGGTTCTGCCCTTCTCTAGGTCCACAGAGTCCTCTCCATTCAGGTAGAGGAGGAAGCAAGAAAAGATGACTTGCAGGAGGCTTTTACTAGCTCTTCCTGGAAGTGATGCACTTTTCCTCTACCTACATTCTATTGGCTGGAACTCAGGCAGTCACCACATTTAACAGTAAGGAAGTCTGGGAAATGTGATCTAGTCATGGGTTTTGGTGACTGCATAGTAGTTTCTGCTACATGCTGGAACTGATCTTCTAGCTAGCATGGGGACAGATGGCTGGTCCTTGGGAAAGCTCTTTTTATTTTTTTGGAGAGAGGGTGTCTCACTGTGTTACCCAGGCTGGTCTTGAACTCCCAGCCTCAAGTGATTTTCCTGCCTTAGCCTCCCAAAGTGCTGGGACTACAAGTGTGTGCCATTCCACCCAGCTAAAAGCTCTTTAATGTTCAATCTCTAGGGGCATAGAGAGTGAGCAGTGGGGGCTAAGATAGTTCCTTACAAGCCCCCACAACGTAGCTGGGTGTTGTTTCTGCCCACATGGTTCCAGCAACTGGCTTTCTAGCTTTCTCAGCAATTGTGTGAATTGTCTAATATGCTTGACCAAGTTCCTACTCTGTTAAGTCTGTGTGGCTTTCATGGGCTGCAGCTAAGAAATCCGGGGTCATTTTATTTATTTTTGTCTGTTTTTCTTTTGGTCAATTGTATCTATCTTTAAGATTGGGCCTCAGCAAGAATATCTCTACTGAAATAAGTAATGGTGTTTCTGTCTGTCTGTGTAATAGCCCATAGAACAAGCCTAAGCTCACATGTGTACAAAAGCATATCTACAGCAAATTCATTCTGCAAGTTTCAGGCCCATGAGAACAAGGTAAATATTTGTAGTTTCTATGCAGTTGAGGCAGGACAGTCTCATCTAATCTTTGACCGAAGAGTAGTTTATTTGAAATCCCATTATTGCCACCAGTGATCAAGGTGTGGTGTCAAGAATGCAATCCCAACTCTAGGAGGGGAGTGGTCACCTATGCTTCCCTCCCTGTTGGGAGGCCTTCAGGCTGGGCAGCAGGTTGTGACATATAGCTGGGAATCCAACTGTGTGCATATGGATATTGACCAGAGAGAGAATCAAGACTGACTTAGAGATCATGACTGACGCTTTATAGATTCCTGGGCTCAGGGACTGATATGGTTTGGCTCTGTCCCCACCCAAATCTCATCTAGAATTGTAATAATCCCCACATGTCAAGGCTGGGGCCTGGTGGAGATAAGTGAATCATGGGGGCAGTTTCCCCCATACTGTTCTCATGGTAGTGAATAAATCTCATGAGATCTGATGGTTTTATAAACGGGAGTTCCCTGCACAAGCTCTCTTGCCTGCCGCCATGTAAGATGTGACTGCTCCTCATTTGCTCTCTGCCATAATTGTGAGGCCTCCCTTGCCATGTGGAACTGTGAGTCCCTTAAATTTCTTTCCCTTATAAATTACCCAGTTCAGGTATGTCTTTATTAGCAGTGTGAGAACAGACTAGTACAGGGAAAGGCAAGTGTTGAAAGTTTCAGAGTGGAGTACAAGTTCCCTGATCACTGAGGCTCTTCAAAATCAGCCACTTTTCAGTTCATACTAGATTGAAACCATATCTGAGGGTAACTCATTTAATAATGACATTATTTCACCCTTTCACCTTCGGCAAGTCACTTAAATTTGTTGAATCTCAACTTCATCATATGTAAAAATAAAGAGTATCTTCCAGTCCCCACTTCTGGGATCTCATTTCTCTAGCAGATTTGCACTGATTCTCATTATTCTTTGTTGCTTTCAGCATTCTCCACCAGATGGCTCCAGTCTGTCAGTGTAAACCCACGCCCACAGCTTCCTTTGGAGCCTGGCTTGCTTTTGTGGATTCCTCCCCTCTGCACACTCAACTTCTACTCTTCTCCAAGTTTTTAAACAAAACACTTCATATGTTTGAAAGCATTTTCTTCCTCCTGTCTTCCATAGCACATTACTCTCCTCATTTCAACCATAGATCAACCATTTATTTTAATTCATTTTTGATGACACAAAGCTAGTCTGTACCATAACCCCTATTGTGGACTGTGGCCAGGGCTCACACTCCAATGCTGGCCCACTGGTGCAGTTAAAAATGGGATAGGAAATTCCTGCGAGTCAATGAACTGAGATTCTGGGCTCTTTTGTCTTGGTAGGTTCCTTACTCTACTTGACCTGCTGAAGCCATTGAATTTTTGGGGGCTGTAAAGAATTTTAGGAAGGCAACAGGGATGAGTCTACTCATCCATATTTTTCTTTTTATTTTTGTTTTTTAAGAGCTGGGGGGTCTTGCTGTATTGCCCAGGCTGATCTCAAACGCCTGGCCTGTCGATACCAGCTGGGTCATGGAGACCCTAACCCAGTGGCACTAGAGGAATTAAAGATACACACACAGAAATATAGAGTGTGGAGTGGGAAATCAGGGGACTCACAGCCTTCAGAGCTGAGAGCCCTGAACAGAGTTTGACCCACGTATTTATTGACAGCAAACCAGTGATAAGCATTATTTCTATAGATTATAGATTAACTAAAAGTATTCCTTATGGGAAACAAAGGGATGGGCTGAAACAAAGGGATGGGCTCTGGCTAGTTATCTGCAGCAGGAACATGTCCTTAAGGCACAGATTGCTCATGCTATTGTTTGTGGCTTAGGAATGCCTTTAAGCAGTTTTCCTCCCTGGGTGGACCAGGTGTTCCTTGCCTGGTAAGGTAAGGAACACACAACCCGGTAAACCCACAACCTTCAGCGAGGGTGTCATGGCTATCATGAACATGTCACAGTGCTGCAGAGATTTTGTTTATGGCCAGTTTTGGGGCCAGTTTATGGCCAGATTTGGGGACCTGTTCCCAACACTGGCCTCAAGTGATCCTCCTGCCTTGGCCTCTCAAAGCGCTGGGATTACAGGCTTACAGACATGAGCTGCCACACCCTGCTGTGTATATTATTTTCTTTTTATTTTTGAAACAGAGTCTCACTCTCACCCAGGCTGGAGTGCAGTGGCACGATCTCGGCTCATTGCAACCTCTGCCTCCTGGGTTGAGGAAATTTTCCTCCCTTAGCCTCCTGAGTAGTTGAGATTACAAGTGTGAGCCACCACGCCTGGCTAATTTTTGTAATTTTAGTAGAGATGGGGTTTCACCATGTTGGCCAGCCTGGTCTCGAACTCCTGGCCTCAAGCAATCCTCCTGCCTCAGCCTCCCAAAGTGCTAGGATCATAGGTGTGAGTCACCATGCCTGGCCTGTGTATATTATTTTCATTGCTCATTTGCTAGTTGGGTAGCAAACAAAAGTGAAAGCAACCTTAAGCCAAGTCTGAATGGTCAGTCTGAAAATTATTGAATTCAGATCAGCTTTGTGATCTTGTCCAGCTCAGTCCCTTATCAACTGTATTCCTGCAAAATAATATTGACATCATAGAGATATGTGTATATATATATGTGTGTATAATGGGTAATTGAAAAATTAACCTGAGTTTTCTTCTTGTAGACTCAGCTAGAAAGAACCAAGGACGCTTTTCCATTTTCCATCTCTGAGATATGCTGCTTTTGAAGATCTAGGGCCATTCAGCATGGGGTTTGTTGGCAAAAGAATGTTTGATAGTATAAGACAAGGAGGAGGTTTCAGTCTTGGCATATTAAGTTACTCATTCAACAGATACTTGTCTCTAGCTTGTGCCAGGCACTTTTCTAGGCATTGGGTATATATCAGCAAATAGGATTGGAAAGGATCCAGCTCTCGTAGAATTTGTGTTCTTCTGAAGAACACAGCAAACCAACACATAGTCCACAAATCAGATTTCTTCAGCTAGTGATCAGTATTGTGAAGAAAATACGACAGGGCTGTGAGACATAGAGTGCCAGGAGGTGTTATCTAAGCCAAGGGCTGCAAGGGCCGGGGAGACAGTGGCTATATCCCCCAGGACTAGGAGGAGAGTGTGTTTCGTAAACAGTGCAGAGCTGACCTCCCTTGAATCCAACATCTCAGGGATGGAAAGACATCCAAAGGCAATGACTGCTGGGCTGTCTGAGTCCTGGTTATTAAGGGACATTCCTTTGTGGCTGAACTTGGCGTGGAGGGAATACAACTGCCTGCCATTGAACACATGCAGCACACACCCTGGACTAGGAGCAAGCAGTGCACATCATCTTGGGGGCGATGAGCAGGTCCTCCTCCTTTGTTTTTTTGGATCATGTAAACCCCATGGGTTCTTAGGCTTATGGGACGGAGAAATAACTCCCCCAAATGATGGACATGAAACTTGTCATCACCTTTGGAAAGTAGGGTCTCATTAGATTCAATCTGACTAAAAAGATTAAGGAGGCATTTCTTGTATCCCCAGTGTCACAGAGTGGCATGTTACACATATACTTCTGATAGTTGCCTGCCTTGTTTTTCCTATTAGAAAGTAGGTGCCTTAAGGTCAGGCACTTGACTTCATACACAGAAATTTCCAGTGATATAAATCTTAACATTTGGCCAGGTGTGGTGACTCATGCCTGTAATCCCAGCAATTAGGAAGCTGAGGTGGGAAGATCGCTTAAGGCTAGGAGTTTGAGACCAGCCTGAGCAACACAGTGAGACCTGTCTCTACAAAAAATAAAATAATTTAGCTGGCTGTGGTGGTGCACACCTGTGGTCCCAGCTACTCAGGAGGCTGAGGTGGGGGGATTGCTTGAGCCTGGGAGGTTGGGGCTGCAGTGAGCTATGATTGTGCCACTGCATGCCAGCCTGGCCAACACAGCAAGACCCTGTCTCTACCAAAAAAAAAAATTAGCTGGGTGTGGTAGTGTGCACTTGTGGTCCCATCTACTCAGGAGGCTGAGGTGGGAGGATGCTTGAGGTTAGGAGTTTCCAGTTACAGTGAGCTATGATTGCACCTCTACACTCCAGCCTGGGTAACAGAGGAAGACCCTCTTTCTAGAATATAAAAATTAAAACAAACCCCCAAACCTTGGCATTCAGTAGCCACTTCAGCACAATTCTGTTCTCTTTTTTAACCAAATAGACCTGTGTGAATGTGGGGAGAGCTGTGTGAAAATGGAGAAGCACTGGCCTGCCCAGGGTGGGACAAGAAAATGGCTAGTTAAGGAGACTTGTTTTTCAGAACGTGCGGAGTCCTCCTTTGCCATTACTTGGTGGTGTTGATTTTCCTCCACGAGTTTTCTCCTGTCTGGGTCTCTCTCTTTACTTTGTGGCTGTGTGACCTGACAGGCTTCTGTGACTCAGAAAATGCAGGACCCTAGTCCTTGTGGGACGAGTGACAGATCCTGGATGGTTACGCCAAAGGCCTTGATGAAGCACCAGGAAGCAAGTTCCCAGGAGGTGCTGGCTCCAGAAAGGCCAGAAGGTGCCAAGAAACCTACAAGGAAAGTGACGTTGCCTCTGCTGTGAGCTCCTGCTGCATCTGCCAGTGAGGATGCTCACCACCTGTTTCTCTATGCTCCACGGATGGGGGCCGGGAGTGGGGACCCGAGGACGCGAATGCAAATGTGAGCTTCCGACCAGGCTATGTTGCCAGGAGCCGGTCCACTGAGCTGTGTCCTCACTCTCTCCCTCTCAAACATCTTGGCTGCAACAAAAGGTGCTGTGTCAGAAGAGTCAATTGTGTGGCGGTCTCTTGACTGCATGCCAGTTTGCTGAGTGGGCAGGTGTTGTTATCTGTTGGAGCTAGTTGCTAGGGTTTGAACCCAAACCGGGAAAAGGGTGGGAGTGAAGCAGGGCAGAGTGGAGAGGGAGAGCAGCTGCAGGGTGGGGGTGGGCATCAGCCGGAAGAGCCTCCCCCTCCTGGCCTGGCCACACCTCTGGCACTGCAACCCAGAGGCCAGCCTCACCTCCCAGTCCTGACCTGCCTGCCCCTGACAGTCCAGACCTACTGTGCATGTCGCTGGGCAGCTGAGAAGCATCTTGGGGTGCTTAGGCAAACTCCCTGCCAGACCTTTTAGTTGTACATGGGGCATTTTCTTCCACCCCCGCTCTCCTTTTCTCTCTCTCTCTTTTTGGTGAGCTCCTCTTCCCCTAGAACCTACAGAAAAGAAACCTTGAACTCAAAGCCTGACCTGCTTCCTTGCTTTGGTCTGCTGCCTTCCCTCTTCCCTTCAGCTCTGGGCTTTGTGCAGGGAGACAGTGACCCCATGAACGTGCGTTTCCTGCCTGACATCCTCTGTCCCATTGGGAAGTCACTCCCACTCATTGGAAATCACTTAGCCCTATTCCCTCTTGTCTGCAAGTTTTCTTGGGCCCCCCGCAGGGCTCAAAATATTTCTCTGACAAGGCTGCTGAGTGAATTGATAAGTGATTTGGAAACAGACAAGGCTAGGTGGCAAGGAAAAACACTACTCTCCCATCTGTCACCCTCTTCCTAAAAGGGTAAGTGGGGATGACTGTATCTTGGCTGCAGGGGGTGTGAGGACTCTTCCTATCTGACTTCCAGGAGAGATGGCATTAGCCCTGTGCCCTTGGGTCTCTGGGTCTCTACTTCTTTACTTGTAAAATGTAGAGGTTCGTGAAGTGTAAAATGATGACCACAATCTCTTCCATCTTTAAATTGCGTGGCTCTTTCCTTGCAGGTGGGATGGCAAGAGCTCATGTGTAGCTGTCTGTGGTTTAGGAGAGGTCAGCAAGCTTTGCTGGGATCTAGGTACGGACAGCAGATTTGCCCTGCGGAGTAAATATTTCCAGCTCTGAGGTTGATAGCCCTGGAGGCTAAGCCAGATTGATCAAAATGACAAGACACCAAAAGTGCCCTCTAATTAATTACCTCTTGTAGCAACTGAAAAATTCATATGTCTCACTAAGACAACTCATCTTTTCTTCCTTTTTCAGGTGTCTTTCAGTTATGGAAAAATACTTTGGGCAATATAGAGCAATTGGTTTTGCTAAGTGTGGTGCCTGGTGCAGTAATGGAACTGGCTAGCATAGAAAACAGAGAGTTTTAAGTAGTTTTAGTTGTGATTTGGTTGTTGCAATGAAAGCTCACGTAATCCATGATACCTATTGTGCTATATCTTTGTGCTATTTTCTTGGCATCCTAGCATCAAAATCACCTGGGATTTTTCTTTTTCTTTCTTTCTTTTTTTTTTTTTTTTTGAGGTGGAGTCTATAGCTGTGTTGCCCAGGCTGGAGTGCAATGGCACGATGTTGGATCACTGCAACCTCCACCTCCTGGGTTCAAGTGATTCTCCTGCCTCAGCTTCCCGAGTAGCTCGGATTACAGGCACGTACCACCATGCCTGGCTAATTTTTGTATTTTTAGTAGAGACAGAGTTTCACCATCTTGGCCAGGCTGGTCTTGAACTCCTGACCTGAAGTGAACCACCTGCCTTGGCCTGCCAAAGTGGTGGGATTACAGGCGTGAGCCACCATGCCCGACCAGATTTTTCTTAAAAAGATCACAAACTTACTCCACAGGTACTAAATAAAAATATCTGAGAGTGAGGCTCAGGAATCTGTGCTTTAAATATGTTTTTCAGGTGCTCTTATGCACACTAAAGAAACACTGATTCAGAGCCTATGCCACATAATTTCCACTGTTATATGCTATGATGCTATTTATTTCTTTATTGTTTAAATGTGTGCCACCCTTGCCTTTCCTAACTTGATTGTAAGTTTTTGGAAGGCAACACACCAGCCACTTCTTTTTCTGTAGTGTTCAGCACATATTGGTGCTATACACCTCTGAGGTTTACAGGATGTTCTGTGGATTTGTAACCCCACAGCTTGACACAGCTCAGGGATTTGGGCAGTAGCTGCCCATCTTTATTAGTGTGTTTTCACGCTGCTGATAAGGACATATCCGAGACTGGGTAATTCATAAAGAAAAAGATATTTAGTGGACTCACAGTTTCATTGGCTGGGGAGGCCTCACAATCATGGTGGAAGGGGAAAGACACGTCTTACACGGTGGTGGCAAGAGAGAATGGGAACCAAGCGAAAGGGGTTTCCACTTATAAAACCATCAGATCTCGTGAGACTTGTTCATTACCACGATAACAGTGTGGGAGAAACTGCCCCCATGATTCAATTATCTCCCACAGGGTCCCTCCCACAACACATGGGATTATGGGAGCTACAATTCAAGATGAGATTTGGGTGGGGACACAGTGAAACCATATCACCATCCTAGGGAGGAAGATGTGGTGACGGCAGAGAGAGGTCAGGTTTGATTCTCTGGATGCATTTGTCTCTTTCCCCTCTTTTCCTGGAAAGCATTTGGTCTCTGGGATCCTTCCTCTCCCTGGAACTTTGGGTGGTTTGGCACTGGATAAAGGGTCCATAAGGAGTAGCTGGGCTCTGAGAATGGCATGGAGGAAGGCAGGAATTAAAATGACAAATGCAAGTCATTGGGATCCCTAATGACTGTCTTGGTTCCTACAGGGAGGGTGATGTGGGGAAGGGTGAGCTGGAGACCCTGAGGAGGACCCCAGGTGAGGGATGCAGGACAATGCTGAGGCTCCAAGTACCCTCAGCCCTTGGGAAAAATTAGCCACATGGCTCCTGGATGCACAGGTTTTTGCTTAAATGGTGCAACTTTACAAGGTTACATCTTTCTGCACATGGCAGAGAGAGAGAGAGAGAGACAGATAGATAGACAGAGAGAGAGAGAGAGAGAGAGAGAGAGAGACAACGCTAGATGTTAATTTCTTGGTCAGGGAGAAAAGCCCAGCTGGATGGCATGAGTTAAGAGACAGAGCTCTAGGGGCAGTGATTGTAGGGTAGGGTGGCAGACTGTGGGGTGGTGGTGGTGGCTCAGAAGCACTTTAGTGGCTGTGTCAAGGAGGGAACCAGTGGTTATGGGGGTCTCTAAGCCCCAGTGGCGGTGGCACTGGGGGAGAAAATAGCTTGGCTCTGTGGCACTGGCTGGCTCCAGGAATTGGATCACTCAGCACCAGTTGCAGACCCAGAGACTAGATGAGAGAAAACCATGTGGGGAGTTCTAGGACAGTGGTTTATTTGGCCAGGCTGTGGCTTGCTGATGGGGAAAGCAGACCCTACTGGGAAGAGAGGGCAAACATCAGAGTTTTTGGAGCCAGAGGAGTCAGTCAGTCTTCTCCTCCTTTTCCTCCTCCTCCTCTTCCTCTTCCTCTTCTCCTCCTCCTCCTCCTGCTCCTCCTCCTCCTCCTGCTCTTCCTCCTCCTCCTGCTCCTCCTCCTCTTCCTCTTGCTCTTCCTCCTCCTCCTCCTCGTCCTCCTCCTTCTCCTCCTCCTCCTCCTCCATGAGACGAGATCTCACTATGTTGCCCAGGCTGCTCTCAAACTCCTTGGTTCAAGTGGTCCTCCCACTTTTTCCTCCCAAACTGTTGGAATTATAGGCATGAGCCACCGCACCTGGCCAGTCCTCTACTTCTTACATCGCTGTGCTCATCTACAAAGTGCATTGTAGAATCCATCAGCTTTTGTAGGACAACTTCTTTCAATGCTTTAGGATTATTTCAGGAAGATTGTGCATGAAGGAGAATTCATTTGTGCCCCAGCATAAGCTAAGAAAGGGAGTGCATTACAACCAGAGCATATGAACTGTGAAGCCTTGTAAGATGGCTGTAACATAGTCACTGCAGGTGCAAGGAATGAGAGAGCACAGGACTCCTTTAAGTTAGCCCCTCTACCCCCAAATTTTCTAGTAAACCTCTAGCTCATATTATAATTAGTTGAAATCTTGAAACTGTATGAGACTATTTATATGATACATATGTTCAAGGAGTTTCAAGTTATTTACTGCCATCTGTTTTATGCTTCTTAACTCTAAAGGATGGCCAGAGGGCAGAAATAGGATTCCTATTTATGTAAATAGGAAACTGTTGGTTAGAGGAGCCAGGAGACTTCTAAGGTATACAGCAAACTGAGGGTAGAAATAGGAATCTACCTGTGTGTGGTCCATAGTTGTTGGGGATGACAGGAGTCCTCTTCCAGTCTGCAGCCATGGAAACTTCAGTCAAGGTGGGTTTGCTCTTCAGTTCTCAGATTTGCATCTTTTCTTGGTGTGCCTCAAAGATAAAGCCTGATATCTGAGGCCACTGGGGGCAATTAACCAAGTATCAGCAACCCAAGATACTCAGAGAAGTTTTGCGGTGGTACAATCACGTACATGATGTTTGCTTTTGACATCTGCTTCCATTCCCTTCTTTGCTCCTCTCCATCTCTTAGGAGCTTAAGACCTGCCTTCTCAAGGTCTCCACCCCCTGCTTTATCTTGCTATCTGGAAGACAGATGCTACCTCTTGGGCCTTGAGGACAAGACTCCACCTCTGGGAGCAAAAAGATAGAAGGAGCCTGGGCTCGTGTCACTGTGGAGCAACTGTGATGCTTGGGTCAGTTCCCTGGATTTGTAGAAGCCACTGCCATTTTTTTTGGCTTGTTTGTTGATCATTCCAAGCTAACTCCTGACAAATAGAATGAAATCTCACAGGAGCCTGTATAGATGGCTTCTAAACCAGGCCAACTGACATAGGACCCTCAGAGAGCTTCTCTCTGGTTGCCCACCCCTTTGCTCCCAGCTCTCAAGCTGCTGTGGCTAGTGACCAAGACAAACTTTTCTTCTCAAAGGTCAGTTTTTGGTTGAGTTTAGTCATTAAAATTAAAATATACATTGGACTAACCCTCTAATTATCAGTCTGGCACCGATGTTTGTAGAGTCAGTAAATATGCTGCCATATATTTATTTCCTGTTCTCCCTCTCTGGGTCACTTCTCTGGATTTGTAGATGCCACTGCCATTTTGTTTTTTTTGTTTTTGTTTGCAAGGGTGGAGGTTGTATGTTGATTACCGCAAGCTAACTCCTAACAAATAAAGTGCAATCTCATAGGAACTCGT
Organism: Pongo pygmaeus; assembly: GCF_028885625.2. Taxonomy (NCBI): domain Eukaryota; kingdom Metazoa; phylum Chordata; class Mammalia; order Primates; family Hominidae; genus Pongo; species Pongo pygmaeus. Next base: position 30,118,919 of record NC_072380.2, on the reverse strand, counting down.
GTAGATTGCTTCTAACCCAGGACAACTTACATGGGAACCTGGGAGAGTGCTCTTTCACTATTTCCCAGTGTGTGGTTTCTTCCAGTCTGTGATGCTGATTTGTATGCAAACCCAAAGTGTCTGAGACAGGTCTCAGTCAACTTAGAAAGTTTATTTTGCCAAGGTTAAAGACACACCCATGACACAGCCTCAGGAGGGTCTTGACAACCTGTGTCCAAGGTGGTTGGGACACAGCTTGCTTTTATACATTTTAGGGAGACATGAGACATCAATCAATATGTGTAAGATGTACATTGGTTCAGTCTGTTAAGGCAGCACAACTTGAAGCAGGGTTTCCAGGTAATAGGTAGATAAGAGACAAACAGTTGCATTCTTTTGAGTTTTTGATTGGCCTTTTCTCTCTCTCTTTCTTTCCTTCTTTCCTTTCTTTCCTTTCTTTCTTTCTTTCCTTCCTTCCTTCCTTCCTTCCTTCCTTCCTTCCTTCCTTCCTTCCTTCCTTCCTTCCTTCCTTCCTTCTTTCTTTCTCTCTCTCTCTTTCTTTCTTTTTCTGAGATGGAGTCTCACTCTGTCACCCAGGCTGGAGTGCAGTGGCACAATCTCGGCTCACTGCAACCTCTACCTCCCGGGTTCAAGTGATTCTCCTGCCTCATCCTCCCAAGTAGCTGGGATTACAGGCGCTTGCCACCATGCCCAGCTAATTTTTGTATTTTTGGTAGAGACGGGGTTTCACCATGTTGGCCAGGCTGGTCTTGAACTCCTGGCTTCAAGTAATCCACCTGCCTTGGCCTCCCAAGGTGCTGAGATTACAGGCGTGAGCCACCGCACCGGGCTGACTAGCCTTTCACTGAATGAACAATTTAAGTGTCAGGGGTATGTGTAGAGGAATAGTCACTTATGCTTTACTCCAGCTCAGCGAATCTGCATTTTTACATGAACAATAGGGCAGAGGAAGGCAATCAGATATACATTTGTCTCAGGTGAGCAGAAGGATGACTTTCTGTCTGGCACCTGTGAAGATAAGCTGTCAATTTACATTGCCAGGGTGAAATTCAGCAGAACTGTTTTAGGGTAAAGATCTTGAGGCCCACAAGGAATTTCCTTGTGGGCAAATTGTGAGCGAGGTATGTAGTTTTAAAAAAAGTCTTTGTAGCTATATTATTTTGGAATAAAATGGGAGGCAGGTTTGCCTGACGCAGTTCCCAGCTTGACATTTCCCTGTGGCTTAGTGATTTTGGGGTCCCAACATTTATTTTCCTTTCACATGTAGAACCAAAAAAGGGTGTGTATGTGTTAATTGCATGACTTTATTCCCCGGTTGACCAGTAGGAGAAGCAACAAGTCAACAGCCCCCAGAGTCCAACTCATTCCTTAAGTACACAAATCAGATTCATCATGTTCGTCCTTTGTCCAAAGCACAAATTCCTTGGAACTTTTCTTTTGACCTTCCCCCTCAAGGATGGAGCCAATTAGTCTGCAAGTAGAGTGGACTTACACTGCAGTTTTCTTCTTTGGAATGTGTTTTTTTCTTACCCTAATGCAATTGCCAAAAGAAGGGCGGTGGGCTCCCAGGTCAATTAGCAGTGGACATAGGCAGTTCAGCCTTAGTTGGATCCCCTGCTGACTTTCGAGATGACAGATGCAAATTATTCAATAGTTCTCCTTTTTGTCTTTCCCGTTTTCCCATTCCCTGTCTCTTACTACAAGGTCTGGCTGCTCTGTTTGGTTTCTTCTAAATTTACTAATTTAACCCAATTTATCTCTGCTGGCTATCTTGATGCCATTCTCTCTTCCTACGAAAAGGATTACCTTCTAAACTGTCTCTGATTAGCACTCATTTTTGGTCTTCAGGAAAGATACGGTTTGGCTTTTGTTCCCATATAAATCTCATCTTGAATTGTTATCCCCAGGTATTGAGGGAGGAACCTGGTGGAAGGTGATTGGATCATGGGGGCAGTTTTCCCCAGGCTGTTCTTGTGAGAGTGAGTTCTTACGAGATCTGATGGTTTTATAAGCGTTTGGCAAGTTCCTCCTTTGCTTTTCTCTCTTTCCTGCTGCCTTGTGAAGAAGGTGCCTTCTTCCCCTTTCCACCATGAATGTAAGTTTCCTCAGGCCTTCCCAGCCGTGTGGAACTGTGAGTCAATTAAACGTCATTTGTTTATAAATCACCCTGTCTTGGGTTGTATCTTTATAGCAGTGTGAGAATGGATTAATACAGGGCGCCTGCTCTTCCATTTCCTCCACCTCACCCCATTGCTAGCCACCTTCCATAGTTAGGACACCAGTGAGCTTTCAATAGTGTCATTTAAGAGCAATAAAAACAACTTTGAAAAGATCTGCGTCCTTGTGTAAGACTGGAGAGTACCCAGTAACAACCCTGTCTGTGATTGCTTTCTTTTAAAAGTTTGAGGCCAGGCGAGGTGGCTCGCCTGTAATCCCAGCACTTTGGGAGGCCAAGGTGGGTGGATCACGAGGTCAGGAGTTCAAGATCAGCTTGGCCAAGATGGTGAAACCCCCGTATCTACTAAAAATACAAAAATTAGCTGGGTGTGGTGGCGGGCGCCTGCACTCCCAGCTACTCGGGAGGCTGAGGCAGAGAATTGCTTGAACCTGGGAGGCGGAGGTTGCAGTGAGCCAAGATTGTGCCACTGAATTCCACCCTGGGCGACAGAGTGAGACTCTGTCTCCAAAAAAAAAGTTTGGATGTCAGAAGAGGAAAAGAGGGCAAGGAGAGGGGGCTGCAATTGGAAGGTATGAGAGGCCACCCAGGACTCTGAATGCTGGTTCTGAAGTTGCATAATGGAATTCATTCCAGGCAAAAGAAAACAAAGCTTTATTTTCTCCTAAGTATAACCCATATCCAACTTTATACCGTGAAGCTAAGGGCAACTCCAGCTCAGATACTTGACTCACTCTGCAGTGACAGTCTCATATTGCCCTTGCCAGGATCTTAATGTTTTTTGTTGGCAAGTGGAATGCATATCCTTACATGCTGAACTATGACTATTTCACCAGGGGTTTATTTCTTTTATAATATGTTCAGCGATTTTTGTTGTTGTTGTTGAGATGGAGTCTCACTCTGTCACCTAGGCTGGAGTGCAGTAGTGCGATCTCAGCTCACTGCAACCTCTGCTTCTCCTGTTCAAGTGATTCTCCTGCCTCATCCTCCTGAGTAGCTGAGATTACAGGCACACGCCACCAGGCCTGGCTAATTTTTGTAGTTTTAGTAGAGGTGGGGTTTCACCATGTTGGCCAGGCTGGTCTCGAACTCCTGACCTCAAGTGATTCGCCCGCCTCAGTCTCCCAAAGTGCTGGGATTACAGGCGTGAGGCACCGTGCCCAGCCAATATGTTCATCATTAGAAAGGCTATTCGGGCCAGGCGCGGTGGCTCACGCCTGTAATCCCAGCACCTTGGGAGGCTTTGGGAGGCTGAGGCGGGTGGATCACGAGGTCAGGAGATCAAGACCATCCTGGCTAAGATGGTGAAACCCTGTCTCTACTAAAAATACAAAAAAAATTTGCCGGGCGTGGTGGCGGGCGCCTGTAGTCCCAGCTGCTGGGGAGGCTGAGGCAAGAGAATGGCGTGAACCCGGGAGGCAGAGCTTGCAGTGAGATGAGATCACGCCACTGCACTCCAGCCTGGGCGACAGAGCGAGACTCTGTCTCAAAAAAAAAAAAAAAAAAAAAAAAAAAAGGCTATTCCTTTATTTTGTGAATGTTTCCATTTTCCCTTATGTTTCTACTCTCAAATTGATTTGCACACAAATTTCAGTGAGGAAATCATTTATGAGAAGATTAATATTATTTGTCAAGACTGATTTATTTGTCCCTGACTGGCCCGTTTTAAGAACATACCTTACCTTTCTTTGTTCTGCCTTTGAATGGTTTGGCTGTTTCTGAAACATTCTCTGGGCTGTATCTTTATCCTCATGTCATATATTTGGAGATATTCAGATAGTTGTATCATTAATTTTGAATTGTATAGCCATGAGTATGGTGTGATTTCAAATCTGTTCTATGACTATTCCAGCGGCTTAAACCAAATCTTCAGTTAAAGACCAAAACCTGGCTAGGATTTTTATCTTTGTCACAAGTCCTCAACTGGATGCTACAAACACTCTGTGAAAGCCCATTATAAAGCTGCCTTTTAGACAATCACTTTGTTCTAGCTACCGCTTGCCTGGTTTTGAGAACACTTCTGGGTCACCTGCTAAATTGCTGAGACCACAGGAACTTCTTCTCCTGAGTACAAGAGGAGGACTAAGCACAGGTCTACTTGACTCCAGATTTCTTAATCTCTAAGGTGGGTTGCCATAAAAAATTTTGAACCGTAAGAACTTTACAGCAAAAGAGAAACTAACACTAACAATTTCATCAACATAAAGCACTTCAAACTTACTTCCGATCTATGTGATTAAACTGTTGCTAAGAGGTGTGAATGTACAATTACATGTTCTGATATTTTTATTAAGACTCTTATTCCAAGTTATTCGTGTCAACATTACATTCACATCCTTGATATTCATATAATTCATCTAACATTGTGTAATTCATATAATGTGGTTTTACTGATAGGCAATGATGTTTCTGGTAATTCATTTGTTATTGTGTATTCACTATGTCTTATTTCCAATTAATAGGATTCTTGGCTTTAGCAACAAAAACCAGAAAATGATCATTTGGCCTCAAGCCACAAGCTGAGAATTACTTAATGGCTTAGCTTTGAGTTGAGAAAGGGTCTTATGGACCTGAAAACCTTTTTCCAAGCTGGATACATGTTAGTAAGCAGTTTAAAGCCAGCTGTAAAAAATTAAAAACAAAACAACATAACAAAGAATATACAAATAACAAATAGCATCTCTTACTTTAACACAAAGTGACCAAATATTATTTGTATTTATTATTTTACATTCCAACCTAGTATTTGTACATATCCATACAATGTACACATTTTACAACTTGTAATTACACTGTACATGCAATTTACAACCTGCTTTTTTCATTTTACATGAAACCACAAATAGAGGCTTTAAAATCATTATTTTAAGTTGCCGAATAGTATAACAGCAAAGAAGCTATTGCAAATAAAGCTGTAGTCTACTTTCCTATTCGTATCATTTAAAAAATTCTGCTGCATTATTTCCTGGAATCAGGATCAAAAGGTAACATATTTCATGATACCTAAACATATTATAATGTTGCTTCCCAATATACAATGATGAGTTTAGCAAATATCAATATACAAAGTATGACCGGGCGCAGTGGCTCACACTTGTAATCCCAGCACTTTGGGAGGCTGAGGCAGGTGGATCACTTGGGGTCAGGAGTTTGAAACCAGTTTGGCTAACATGATAAAACCCTGACTCTACTAAAAATACAAAAATCAGCTGGGTGTGGTTGCAGGTGCCTGCAATCCCAACTATGCAGGAGGCTGAGGCAAGAGAATCGCTTGAACCTGGAAGGCGGAGGTTGTAGTGAGCCGAGATACTGCACTCCAGCCTGGGTGACAGAGCAAGACTCCATCTCAAAAGAAAAAAATATATATACACACACATATATGTATATATACACACACACATATACATATATGTGTATATGTATATATACACACATATATATACATATACACATATATATGTATATGTGTGTGTGTATATACACACATATATGTATGTATACACACAAAGTATGAGTTTATCCATTTTTTAACAATTTTGATAGCACTGGATGTTACCATCAAAACATATTCTGGAGCTTGCACACTGGCAGGGGCCTGTAGTCCCAGCTACTGGGGAGCCTGAGGCAGGAGGATTGCTTGAGCCCAGGAGTTGGAAGCTACAGTGTGCTATGATTGCACCTGTGAACAGCCACTGCACTCCAGCCTGGGCAACATAGAGCTCACATCAGTAAAAAACAATCAATCCCCTAAACCCTCCAAAACTAAAACAACATTGTCTAGGGTTAGCTTAATAGTTGTAAAATCACCCTGCTCCATGATCAGACATGGATATTATTGCTATTGGATAGTGAATAAATGACCCATGGCTGCCTTAAACAGTCTTGTATTCAGCTGGAATAATTTGCCAAAAGAACAGCTTGCCTTTCTGTGTGTGGCATAGACTGGTAATGGTAATGCAAAAAAACATTAAGATGCTATAAGATGAACAATCCACTGTTTAGCAATGAGTATCTTCGTATTATTTTTATTTGGCTTGTGGGGTTGTGGAGGGAGTTCAGGCCTCTGACTGAACACTAGAGGGTACTCCTGGCTACCGAATAGCTCTGCCCTTTCTTCCCATTCATGTTTCCTTAGTATTGTCTTGGGGAAACTGGCCGTGACACCAATGCACGTGGCTTAATACATGCTGCTTGATTGACTTTTTGGCATGATAGTTTCAGGCGATCCGAAATGTAAAGGGATGTTCAGCCCTTGGAGACTCATGTTCCCTTTCCTTTTCTTCCAGTAATGCACTACTTGGGTGTTTTCAGGAACAAAAACATCAAAAGAGTTTTCAGTGGAGGATAGGCTGATGTTTACATAGAACCTCAGGCAGCTCTCTATGGGGGATTATGCAGCAAACCAAGGCAGCAAGGATTGCTGAAGGGCACAGGAGCTGAGCCGCAGGCCTTGGCATTCGGGGATCTTAATGCTTTTGTGGATTGGAATGGAGGCTGGGCCGGGAAGGGATCAAAAGGAGGCCAAGCAGGCCAGGCAGATATAGTCACATTGGCCTCTGGGAGGGATGGAAAGCAAAGGAGAAGGAAGCAGTCTTGAGCCCCCAGAGCCAGGACTGACCATCACAAGAGAGGAGGCAATATGGCCCCGCTAAATAATTAGAACAAGAGTTTGTCCTAATTCTAGGTAGCCTGTTTTTCTGAGGAGCTCAGAAGAGACGATCTCATTAGCCCTGAAAGTCAGGATAACTGACAGTTAACCTTCAGGATAACTTCCTCTGGTGCCATTTTGTCCCCCTGAGTAGGACATCAGGTTCCCAACAGCGGAGGGTCATGGGGCTGCACAGGAGCAGGCACCATGTTTAAGTCTCATGCAGTGAGTTGACTGTGGTGGTGTGGGGTCTCTCTTGGTCTGTCTGTGGGCTGAGGTGAGGCTCAAGAGCACCACCCTCCCATAAACTCAGGCCTTCCCCAGAGCCTCGAAACCCTTTCAGTGTTCGATCTGAATTTCTCTTGGATCTATGTTCAAACAAATTCAGGTTTTTCCTACATTAAAAACAAACAAAATCCCTTCAATCACTCTCCCCTCCACCTGCCATACCCTGGAGCTAACTTTCTGTCTTTATCGTTCTCCCCAACATCAAGGAAGATGGAGCTTTATAACATTAAGAGATTTGAAACGATGATTGTCCTAGCTGTTGACATGAACTGTGGTTTAGTTTTGCAAAAGTTGGGCTCAAAACATTGAAAACAGCATTTGAAAACTATTTAATTACATATAAAAATTCTCCAGATATAAGTTCAGTGAAACAATCAGGAATAAACCTGCATATAAAGTGTGATTCCAATTAAAAAACCCAAACCTCCCTAATATATGCAGAGAAAAATGTCTGGAGGGAACTATCCCAAGATGTTTATAGTGTTTATCTCTGGGGGTGGGAGGATGGGAAATGTAAGTTTTCTTTATACTTCCTTAAAAACGTTTTGCAATAAATTGCTATGAGTTTTTATAATCAGAAAAGGGCTGTATTGTTATGAAGCTGTCTTATCTCATCCACTTTCTCCCACTGACTACATCCTTAACTAACCCTTGCATTTTACTTCCCATTGCCACGTCTCTGCAGAAATGGTTCTCTCCAGGGTCACAAATGGTCACCTGCTTATTTCATGTAGTGTGTGTTTGTGTGTGTGTGTGTTTTTCCTCCCTCAACTTCAACCTACCCCAGTGAAGATCATTTCTACCTTCTTCACTGTCTTCTAAACATTCCCAGCCGGGTGGCACATGGACCTAATTTTCACAGAACAAACGCTCTTTATTTACATATCTCAGTCTCTCCTGTTCTCCTTTCCAACCCAAATATCCTTCTCATTTTAAACTTTCTGGCTGGGTGCAGTGGCTCCGCTTATAATGCCAGCACTTTGGGAGGCTGAGGTGGGCAGATGACCTGAAGTCAGGAGTTCGAGACCAGCCTGGCCAACATAGTGAAAACCCATCCCTACCAAAACTACAAAAGAATTAGCCAGCCATGGTGGCACGCACCTGTAATCCCAGCTACTTGGGAGGCTGAGGCAGGAGAATCACTTGAACCCAGGAGGTGGAGGAGGTTGCAGTGAGCTGAGATCGTGCCGCTGCCCGCCAGCCTGGATGACAGAGCGAGACTCCCTCTCAAAAAAAAAAAAAAAAAAAAAAATAAATAAATAAATAAATAAAATTTCTAATGATGTCATTACCTTGTTTCCATAGACCTGGACCTGAAGTAGCAGGCCCAGTCTGACACCTCCCTCTTCCCTGTTTTCTTCCCCATCCACTCATTTGCTGAGTCCTCTGAATTCTACTTCTGTACTTTCTCTTTCACCAAACCTCCTGTTGTTTGTTCTCATTGTGTCTCTTCTAGCTCGGAAACTCCCTGTCTGATATCTGGATCATGCCAAGTATCCTAACAGTTTTCTTTGCCTTTTGTCTTTCGCTTGCACCAATCATCAATCCACCCACTGCGGAGGACCACAGCCCGGCTCTGAGAGGACTTCTACTCTGTGCAGAAATCTCCATGGTCCTCATGGCCTGCTAAACCCCAAACAGGTTTCTTAGGTTTTCCTAGGCCTAACTATCTCTTTCAGTTTTGTTTCCTGCCGTCTCCAATCCAAGCCTGTCGGTCTAAGCAGAGTGCACACTGTTACCCTGAGAACAAATGTGAACCTGAAAGAGCCATTCCTTCGAGATGGATCCTGAGTGGCTAACTGGACCTATTTTATTTATTTATTTATTTATTGATTGATAGGGGTTTTGCTACACTGCATAGGCTGATCTTGAACTCCTGAGCTAAGGGAGTCTTCCCACCTCAGCCTCCTAAAGTGCTGGGACTACAGGCCTGAGCCACTTTTCCCAGGCCTGGACCTATTTTAAATAGAGTCAGGCAGCCATTTGCTGACTACAGGTCACATGTGTACTCTGAGTTCCTCAAAAACCCACATTCCTACTTAACTTTAGGACTTTCAGAGTTCACCTGGATCAATCAATCAGAGCTCACCTGCCTTGGCCTTTCGGGGCTTAGTTTTATCAACCTATCAGGGTTCAGCTGTATCTACCAATCAGAACTCACGTGTTGACCAATCAGAACTAAGTAAGTTTGAATTCTTCATTTGCCTAAGTAGACCTGATTGGGAACCTGGGTGAGAAATTTGGCTATAAAACCTGAACTGTTGGCAGAATGTGGTGGCTTACCCCTGTAATCCCAGGACTTTGGGAGGCTGAGGTGGGTGGATTACCTAAGGTCAGGAGTTCGAGACCAGCCTGGCCAACATGGCGAAACCCTGTCTCTACTAACAACACAAAAATTAGCTGGGTGCAGTGGCAGGTGCCTGTAATCCCAGCTACTAGGGAGGCTGAGGCAGGAGAGTCACTTGAACCTGGGAGTCAGAGGTTGCAGTGGGCCTGGGTGACAGAGTGCGACTCTGTCTCAAAACAAACAAACAAACAAACAAAAAAACAAAACCAAAAACCAAAAAAACCCCACAAAAACCTGAACTCTCCCTTTGTTCTCTGGGTCTCACCTTCACTTTAAATGGAAGGCTATGTCTCTCCTGTTTGCAGACTATTCAATGGAATAATCTTTTTCCTCCAAATTCCTTTTCAGAGACCTTCTGTTCAAAATCCAAACATTCTCTACCAAATGCTTGCTTTCTTGTGCCATTCAGAGAATCACAGATTCAGAGGGGACCAGGGTTAACATGTTAAATTCCTTCTATCATTCTTTCTTGTCCAATGTCTTTTGAGTAAACTCCAGCTTGTTCATGACCCTTTAAAATTTGGTTCCTAGAACTAATTTCAGCATTCTGAGTTCAACATGCTTTTGTCGGGAAGGGCATTGGAGATGAAGAGTTGATGCTGGAAACGGAGACTGATTATTCACAGACACTTCCGTTTGGCACTGAAGTAGCTTGCCTGACTGAGAGTATGAGACTCTGATCCCCAACAGAGGTGCAAGGATATAAAAACATGTCTAATAGTCTGAGGTGGCTCAGATGAGGAGAATGAGGTCTCTGAGAGGAACTCACTGTAAGGACAAGAAGAGATGAGCTCAAGCCACCCTCAGCATTGGCTCCACAGGCTTGGAGGAGTAGATACTACTGGTTATGGAATTCATTAGGACCAAACCAGGCTGGGGTAGGTGGAGATGGTGGTGTGAGGCTGGTGATTCTGATTATGTGGATGTGAATTACATGAATGGTAACATTTGAAGACATTGGCATCTTTGCTGTGGGATACCCCATGTGTAGGGAGGGAGTATTTTCTGTCTTGTTTCATTAAACAGGTCACAGCACCATAAAAATGAGAGACTGGCTGTAGTGGAAATTTTCTTTGCAATTAGTACTGAAGTCATTGGTTATAGAATCTTGGCTCTTGGATTGAGTATAAAAGTTCCCATCCTCTCATCAAGAAGTAAGAAGAGGCCAGGTGTGGTGGCTCATGACTGCAATCCCAGCACTTTGAGTGGCTGAAACAGAAGGATCACTTGAGCCCAGGAGTTCAAGACCAGCTTGGGTGACATAATGAGACTCGGTCTCTACAAAAAATTAAAAAATTAGGCCGGGCACAGTGGTTCACACCTGTAACCCCAGTACTTTGGAAGGCTGAGGTGGGTGGATCACTTGAGGTCAGGAGTTCAAGACCAGCCTGGCCAACATGGTGAAACCCCGTCTCTACTAAAAATACAAATACAAAAATTAGCAGGGTGTTGTGGCACGTGCCTGTAATTCCAGCTACTCATGAGTCTGAGGCAGGAGAATTGCTGAACCCAGGAGGCGGAGGTTGCAGTGAGCCAAGATTGTGCTAGTGCACTCCAGCCTGGGCAACAGAGCAAGACTCTGTCTATTAAAAAAAAAAATTAGCTGGATGTGGTGGCGCACATCTCTAGTCTCAACTACTACTCAGGAGGCTGAGGTGGGAGGGTCACTTGAGCCCAGGAGTTTGAGGCTGCAGCGAGCTATGATGGTGCCACTGCACTCCAGCCTGGGTGACAGAGCAAGACCGTGTCTCTGAATTAAAAAAAAAAAAAAGTGAGAAGAAATCCAGAATGAATTCTGGACACTTTTAAGCTCACCTGGAGACTCTTGGAGATATCTAGGGAGAGAAATTCTAGGAATAGGCTGGACTTCTTGTGATGCAAACCTATGGAGACAAGGAACATTGAGATCTGGAGCGATATTTCAAGGTGGTCCTCGTGTTCACTTACAGGCTGGTGAAGCCAGAGATACCAGTTACACAAGTAACATTCTCCCAAAAGATTGTGAGCTCTGTGAGTATAGGGTTATGTCTGACTTCTCATTATAGCAAGCCCAATGCCTAACTCTTAATAGGTACCTCATCAAAGTTATGAAGGGATGAGTGAATGAATAATTAAATGAGTAAGGAATGTGATTGACATAGAGCAGGAAATATGGTCACCTTTTAAAAATAATAATATTAATTATTTTATTAATTTGAGAGGGGTCTCACTGTGTTGTCCAGGCTGGTCTCAAGCTCCTTGCTCAAGCAATCCTTCCGCTTCAGCCTCCCAAGTAGCTGGGACTACAGGCCTGCACCACTGTGCCTGGCTGATCATCTGTATTTTAGAGTCTGTCTTTCTATTCATGCAGGCCAAGAACACATGGGTGTTTGTGGGTGCTATGTTACATGCATTCATGATTGACCCTCATCTTCCTATAGACTGGGGTTTTTAAACTGATGTGTGTTTGTGAAGCACTTTAAAAAACATATGGTTGTCTAGGTCTACTGAGTCAGAATCCCCAGTGCATGGGGCCCAGGCTTGTATATTCCACTGGGTTCCTCTGGTTAAACCTCTGCTGTGGCCTGAAGCACCGACGTAGTTTTCACAAGCATGGCTGCTACATCCTATTTCCTTCCTTTCTATGTTTTTGTAGTTAAATTTTTGAACTCCTGTTAAATTTTGTCTTGTCAGTTTTAGCTCATTGCACTAGCTCGTCAACCTTTTTTTGATCATGCTTCTGTCATTTATTATATTAGCTATTTCCCCTTGGATTTGTGTCACATGCTAATTAGATAAACTTGCCTTTTTTATCTTTATGCAAGTCATTGAAAAACATGGGGAACATAAAAGCGTTAGGATTGCAATGGACTAATCAATTAATACCCAGAAAGAAAATGAGCTTAAACATTTTTTTTAAACAGCAATTTCTTCCCAGTTGCAAATGCAGTTTAGGGGAAAATAATGCTGGGACACAGTGTGGGGATTTAATCTGTATTTCCAGCTTTCCCAATAAATATTTCTATGACTTTGGGAAAGTCACTTACTCTTGGGTATTACTTTCTGTCTGAGGAAAACCATGGGGAGGAGAGATTAGTGCTTTGGGCTGACCCAAGTCCTCTCTTTCTGTGGTTTCCTCTCTGAACCTGCCTCAGTTCCATTTATTCCTTCTAGTACCTCAGCCTGATGTGGCCCCTGCTATCACTATGCCTGGCCAGCAGGACATAATTTCCCTGCTGTCAAGTCTGGTGTAGACAGATCACTTGTTCCTTCATACCAGCCTGGATAGGGTAGACATTTTTCAAAAGAACTTTTTTGATGGGGCGTGGGAAGGGAAGAACCCTAAGGAAATAGACAGGAAACTGTATGAACAGAGAAACGGGGGATATTATTCATGTGGCGAGGACTTGTGGAATTTCTATGATGTCAATCACAGTGTCAATTACTGTTTTGGGTCCTGGGAATACAGCAGTGAAACAAAGTTCCTGCCCCGATGGAGCTGACATTCTGTAGTTGGGAGAGAAAGCTAACACATCATCAGATACACCAGGTGGTATAACTGCTCCCGAGAAAACGAAGTCTGGTAAAGGAGATGGGAGTGTGGGTGGGCAGTGCTATTTTATGTAGGGTGTTGAAGGAAGTCCACTTTAATTAGCTGACATGGGTGCAGCGATCTGGAGGACGTGAAGGGGTGCTGGGGACAGAGTGTGACGGGCAGAGAGTGGGAACCTTGGGGACAGAGCATGCCCGTGTGGTCTATGAGCAGCAAGGAGGTAGGGGCAAGGGGAAGATGAAACCTGGAGGGAGGAGATGGAAGAGGTGGCAGAGGGCTGGGTTGCTTAGGCCCTTGTAGGGCTTTGGATTTCACACTGAGAAAACTGAGATGCCATTGGAGAGTTTTTGAATAGAAAAGTGTCATCTGACTTAGGCCTTTAAGGGAGACCAGTTAGGGGGCCAGGGAACAGAGTGGAGGTGGAAACGGGGTAAAATGGTTCAGACTGGGAATGAATTTGAACTTGGAAGGTCTGCCAGTGGGATGCGCTGGTGGGTTTTATGTAGGATGTATGTGTATGTGTGTCAGCGGGAGGCAGGAAGGCAGAGAGAGAGAGAGAGAGAGAGAGGGAAACTTCAAGACTTTTTATCTGAGCAACTGGAATGATGGAGTTGCTATTTGTAGGAAGGTTTGGGAGTGAGCATGAATTTGATCTTAGACACATTAAGTTTGAGATGATTTTTCAGCATTTGAAAGAGTCAGGGTTTGGTTTGGAAACCAGAAACCACTATGACTGTGTGAAGGAGGATCCGTATCTCCAAGGGGAGTGTTCTAAAATGAAACCTACATGCGCCCTGTCTCCTGAAATCTGTCCTAATCTCCACATATTCATTCTGACTCATTATTTTTGCACAGAACATCCTTATTTACCATGTATTTACCACCCACCAAAGGCCGATTTTCCCTTTGGAGAAGCCTGACTTTGTTCAGCTGTGATTTATTTTTTTAATGAACTGGTCCCTATCACAAGCATTCCTGACAGAGGTTGGACCAATCTGATGGCTGATAGAAGACTTCTGGGCTTTTTCTTAATTCAAAACTGAAGTCTCTGCCTGCCTGCTAAACTCTCATTTTCTCTTAGAGGATTACTGCTATCGCTACCTCATTTGCAGAGTGGCGGTGACTAAGATACCACGAGCCTGAGCCGAGTATCTTTGCAGAAGTAATCACCTCCCCAGTTGCCCTGTGGTGACTCAGAAGAGTGCTCGCATTTAGCTGGGCATGGTGGCTCATGCCGGTAGTCCCAGGAGGCTGAGGAGGGAGGATCCCTAAGCCCCAGAGATGGAGGTTGCTGTGAGCCGTGATAATGCCACTACATGATCATAATCATAATTTTGACTATGTGGAAGTGAATTACACGAATGGTAATTACACTGGTAATTACACTGCACTCCAGCCTGGGTGACAGAGTGAGATTCCATCTCAAAAATAAATAAGTAAATAAATAAATAAATAAATAAATATAAAAATAAAAATGCTCCTTCATCCCTCCCCTGCCTCCCATTGTCACCAGAATCTGGACACCGCATGTTTCCAATAGAAAACTATTTTGAACAAGGTCTTAATAAGATAAGAATAGGGCCAGACATGGTGGCTCATGCCTGTAATCTGAGCACTTCGGGAGGCTGAGGTGGGCGGGTCACTTGAGGTTAGGAGTTTGAGATCAGCCTTGCCAACATGGTAAAACTCCGTCTCCACTAAAAAAATACAAAAACCTAGCTGGGCGTGCCTTAGTCCCAGCTACTTGGGAGGCTGAGGTGGGAGAATTGTTTGAACCTGAGAGGTGGAGGTTGTAGTGAGCTGAAATTGTTCCACTTCACTCCAACCGGGGTGATGGAGTGTCTCAAAAAAAAGAATCAACAGATTCATATTTCATTCTATAAATGGGGGAGGGAATGAGCTGTCATTAGGATAGACAGTATCCCAGGATTTGAGTATCAAGGGTCATATAATCACACAAGAATTTAAGAAAAAAAGAGAAGGAAAAGAAAAAAGCAAAAAATAGAGAATATGATTTTTTACCTTCATTCTAAGGAGGACTCTGTAATTAGAATAAGATTCTTGTTTTAGATGATGCCTAAGACATCAATTAAACCATTTCTCTGGCTCAGGTGAGGTTGGGATTCATAACATTTTACCTCCTACCCCTTTTGAGTTTTATTCCTTTAATTCTCTCTGAAGGTGTTAATGAACTGTGAATTGCTTAAGGGTACACTTACTGACAAGGAAGAATAAAGGCAGGAAACCAATGACAACAGGGAGTTTCAAAAACTGTTAGGAGCAAATTGTAAACGAAATCTTCTGTAGATTAAAGTGGGGCTGTTTTTCTCTGGCTCCTACTAACTCTCCCACTCCCGCCCTATCCCATTTGTCTGTTTTTGCAATTGTTGTTGACCTTTCCCTTGAAGGCCTCCAGAGAAGAAAGTTCTATGTCCTCTTAAACCATGGATTATTAAGGGCCAAGAGATGACTGGGCAATCTCGGAGGTGTTTTTCTTCCTCTTGAAGGATTTCCTCCAAGCCTAGGGCCTTTCACTGAGAAATCAAGAGCCAGGTAGAAAGAACCTGGGCTGAAGCTAAACATGGGTTTAGGATCTGTGTGACCCCAAGCCATACGTTGCCAGTGCCAACTTAAGAGTGAGCATTTGAGGTTCCATTCACCTTGTGACTGAGAAGGTAGTGTAGGAGCATGCAAGTAACAGAAGGAAACAGAGGGGATATTTACACTACACCCCTGACCTTTGCAGAAAGCCTTGTCTTTTTCTTCCCCTAATTCTCCAGAGTTCTCTATCTTTGCACCCACCCCATCTTAGACTCATCATTCTATTAATAATTGTTTTTTACTGTGAAAGTGAGCACCTGGCTCCCAGATGGTGGTTTGAGCCTCACATCAACAGAGTGGCCTGACAGCGATGGCTTCAGCTTTGAGCAGAGAGGAGGGTGATGGGCTGTGACTCGCTCTAGGAGTTTCCATCATCTGCGCTGGCCAGTCAGCCCATCCATTATCTGTGGTTTGTCTCATCCTGCCTAAGCCTGTTAGCTCATCTCTTTTTGCCAACTTGACATTCGGTTCTCTTCCTTTGTTCAAGCCCCTGGGACTGTCTGCCGCATTACCTTCTTATGTGCTCATTGTCCCATACGGTGTCATTTGCAGATAATAGTAACATGCCATTTACGAGCTCCTGGATCACTAATAAAAATGTTAAATGAGTCAGAAGGTGACACCTCGCTTTTGCCATCTGCAGCATGTTGACATTTGTCATTACCTTTTAAGGCAGAAACCAGAGCCTGCAATCGTAGCAGTCTAAACTAGACCCACTCAGACTTGACTATCAGCATCACAGTAACAACACCCTCATTAGCCATCATCATCAGTCTCATTCACCCACAGTGGTGGCCTCTGGAGCACTCACGGAGCTGACCAGGGTGAAGAGAAGGGGAGCAAAGGGAGTTACGAGATCTGAGCGGATGGTGCCAGATCTGAGATTCAGTGGGTTTGGCTCTCTGGATACTTAGAGTCTGCAAGTAAATATCAGTGACATGTTGTCATGTTGTCACCAGGACAGCTTGGTGAAGGATGCACTGGCACAGGGCTAGCTCTGCTGGGTCATTTGGGATGCAAAGCAGATTATTTTTGGTTAGAATTATCTGGCTGCCCTGTCTACTGTGATGAATTGATACTTTAGTATATACATAATCCAGAGACTTAGAGGATATTAGTTATCTTATTTCCAGGGCTGAACTATTAAATACTGATTTAAACACCCTTATTTGTCAACTTTGTGGTTTGACTGTTCTTTCTCTTTTTTTTTTAGACAAGGTCTCACCCTGTCTCCCAGGCTGGAGTGCAGTGGTGTGATCACAGCTCACTGCAGCTTTCACCTCCTGGGCCTAAGCAATCCTCCTACCTCAGCCTCCCTAGTAGCTGGGACCACAGGCATGTGCCATCACACTCAGCTAAGTTTTAATTTTTAAAAAAATAGAGATGGGATCTTACTGCATTACCTAGGCTCATCTCAAACTTCTGGGCCCAAGTGATTCTCCCACCTCGGCTTCCCAAAGTAGTAGGATTACAGATGTGAGCCAGTATGCCCGGCCTGGTTGACTTTTCTCTTTTTCGTAAGTTATTCTGATTTTTTTTAAAATTTATTTTTGGTCTGGGTGCAGTGGCTCACATCTGTAATTGTAGTACTTTGGGAGGCCGAAGTGGGAGGATCTCTGGAACCCGGGAGGTCGAGGCTGCGGTGAACTGAGATTGCACCACTGCACTCCAGCCTGGGTGACAAAGCAAGACCCAGTCTCAAAAAAATATATATTTTTGGATCTTCTCATTAATTCACTGCTTTCCTTAGTTATTAGCTTGACTTTATTTCTCAATAGGAAATTCTCTCTTTTTTTTTTTTTCTGGAAAATTGAACTTACTCCCCCTGTGTGTTTAACTCTGAACTGTATACATTGGTAGAACACAATCTTACACGTTTCCATGTACCGTTCATTTTTGGTGTGTATTATTCTTTCCTCTCTATGGGTTTGAGCGATCCTTTGAAAGTTCATGCTGCAGGTGTTATTTCTCAGGACAATTGAAATTTCACTTTGAAATTTTCTAGTTTGGTTTCTACACTTTTGATAGATTCCAGGGTGGGCTGTGAGTCTTTTCCTTTTTTTCACCAGAGAAGGAAATGAGACACTGACATAATGACAGAAATGTATGAGGCGAGATAATGGTGACATCATAGTGACAACGGCTGTGACAGTGATGCAGTCCCTGTAACGGAGAATTCTGGCAAGCCACGGTCATCGGGTGGTGTTGCACTGGGAAAGTGAAGCTAGAGAAATTCTGAAATCAAGGACTGGTTTATGTGGAGCACTAGAACTTGGAATGTCTGTGCTGGGAATCTGAAAGCAGGAAAAGAGAATTTTGGAATCAGCAGCCATACACATCACACTTATTTCTTGGAACAGTTTCTTGGAAAAGGCAGTAACACAGGCAGGAAGAGGGTGAAAAATCAGCCTCTATGAACTTTTAACCATTTATTTAACTACAATTGATTGTGCCAGGCATTGAATTAAATGCTGTCCCTGCATTAATAATAATAATTTATTAAAAAGTGATGGTAATATTATTATTATGGAGAATAATAATTCGCAACAATCCCCCATCAACCCATTCAGCTTAGAGAGGTTAAGTAATGAAAGTTTTCCAAGGTCATACATAAGAGGAAGAGCTTGAATATGATCCTATTTGACTGCAGAGTTCAAGCTGTTACCATTAATCTAAATGTTAGAGATGCAGAGATAAACTAGATGATGTTGGCCCTCAGAGATCTTATCATCAAATGAGAAGGCAATGGAGTTCATGCAAGCACATTTTAAGAATAGTGTGATGAGAGTTACAATAGAAGCATGCACAGGGATTATTGGGGTACAAAGAGGTGCATATACAATTCTACATAACAGGGGCATTGAGTCAAGATATTAGGTTGGTGCAAAAGTAATTGCAGTTTTGTCACAAAAACCGCAATTACTTTTGCACCAATCTAATAGAAGGAAGGGGAGATGAGCCAGGTCTTTAGAGATGGCTTGGCCAGAAATTGTCCTCAGACCACCTTTCTAAACTTTCCTTTGACTCCCAAGTCACCAGGCAATCCTGAATTTGATAGCACTTTCAGGACAGTGCCTTTAATTCAACAAGTGTTTATCCAACACCTGCTCCACAAAACGCTCTTTGCTGGAAGTTGGGTGGGAATACATAGAAAAGAGAAGACTCGGCCTTGGCTCTGCAGTAGACAGCATCAGAGAAGGAGGAATGCGGATGTGCAAAACTCAAGCAGTTCAGAGCAGAGGGAGGTGGGTGTGGGTGGGTCTCTCGGAAATCTCCGTGGTGAAGGCAGCTGCGGGGACCTGAGGCAAGAGTGAGAGGGGGTGAAATTGGGGAAGGGATGGTGCTGCTGGCTTGGGCACATGGCATGTGCAAAGGCCGGGAGCTGAGACAGACCATGCTGCTTTCAGAGGAGAGGTGAGCTAGTCTGAGGCACAGGATTCTGCTGCTGGAAATGGGGGATGTCAGTGCGAGTAGGAGGGGAGAAGCCTGCTTCTGGAACTCCTTCCTGGTGTCAGGCCCTGGGCATTGTCCCTTCTCAACTGTGTTGCCTGCCAGCTGCCTGTGCTGCTGCAAAGCATGCTGCCTGCCCTGCTGCAAAGCATGCTGCCTGCCCCAGTGGGGCTCTCACTTCTCCCCCAATCTCTGCCTGTGATTGACTGACCTTCCCCCACCCACCCTACTGCCAGGTGGGGAGAGTCAGCTTCCTTTCTCTCAGGTTGCCTGGTCACTGTCTTCTTAGCTAATTCCAGAGTGGCTTCAACTTCTTCTGGACTTGGTTCTTCTTATTCTTTTTTAGAGACAGGGTCTTGGCCGGGTGTGGCGGCTCATGCCTGTAATCCCAGCACTTTGGGAGGCTGAGGCAGGTGGATCATGAGGTCAGGAGATTGAGACCATCATGGCCAACACGGTGAAACCCCGCCTTTACTAAAAATACAAAAAATTAGCCGGGCGTGGTGGTGTGTACCTGTAGTCCCAGCTACTCAAGAGGGTAAGGCAGGAGAATCACTTGAACCTGGGAGGCAAACGTTGCAGTGAGCCGAGATCGTGCCACTGTACCCCAGCCTGGGTGACCGAGCAAGACTCCATCTCAAACAAACAAACAAAAACAAAAACAAAAACAAACAAAAAAAATAAATAAAAGAGAGAGGGTCTTACTCTGCTACCCAGGCTTTGTAAATTACTTTTGAAGAAAGGAAACAGGAGGCAGTCTTGTTAGCAGTGTTGCGGGAAGTGGTTTTGTCTTCCTGATGGTCCCATCTTAGACGTTTAGGTCAACTTCCTAAGCACAAATTGAGTGCCCGTTATGGGTAACATCCTGTGCTGGCCACTCGGGGCAATGCCCAGGTGTATTAGTCAAGCCTCTGCTTTAACCTGCTGTAGGACAACAAACTAATCATGTTAATAGGGCAGTATAGTGAATAAGGGTGACACTCCAAAAGAAATGCGCACATCCTAATCCCTGGAACTTGTGAATGTGATCGTATTTGGAAAAAAAGAAATTTACTGCTGGAGTACAGTGGCATGATCTCGGCTCACTGTGACCTGTGCCTCCCAGGTTCAAGTGACTCTCCTGCCTCAGACTCCCGAGTAGCTGGGATTACAGCAAGCCACCATGCCCGGCTAATTTTTGTATTTTTAGTAGAGATGGGGTTTCACCATGTTGGTCAGTCTGGTCTGGAACTCCTGGCCTCAACTGATCCGTCTGCCTTGTCCTCCCAAAGTGCTGGGATTACAGGTGTGAGCCACGGCGCCTGGCTATAAAAAAATCATTTAACATTTTAAATTGTCATAATTTGCCAGATGTGGTGATGTACCCTGTAGTCACAGCTACTCAAGAGGCTTAGGTGGGAGGACTGCTTGAGGCTAGGAGTTAGAGGCCAGACTGGGCAACCTAGTGAGATCCTGTCTCTAAAAAATATTGTCAGAATTTAAAATTGTTTATTTACAGAATTGTAAGCATGTGGTGTATTCAAGAAAGATCTATTCCCATCCCAGCCTTAGCCTTGCTGTTGTCTCTGGTTCACCTTCCATCCTTAGGGATGGAAGCCACATTTTGCTTTCCTAGGTGCCAGGATCATTTTAAAGCTGACCCAGGCTCAGATCTTTGTCTATGAGCATCTTTTCTCTGAGAGGAACTAGCAACATCATTTTCTTTCTTTTCTTTTCTTTGTTTTTTTTTTTTTTTTTTTTTTGAGACAGAGTCTCGCTCTCCTACCCAGGCTGGAGTGCCATGGTGTGATCTCGGCTCACTGCAACCTCTGCCTCCTGGGTTCAAATGATTCTCCTGCCCCAGTCTCCTGAGTAGCTGGGACTACAGGCGCACACCACCATACTCAGCTAATTTTTGTATTTTTAGTAGAGATGGGGTTTCACCATGTTGGCCAGGCTGGTCTCGAACTTCTGACCTCAGGTGATTGACCCACATTGGCCTCCCAAAGTGCTGGGATTACAGGCATGAGCCACTGTGTCTGGCCTCTTTCTTTTCTTTTTTTGATTGTCATTTTTATTTTATTGGGAATTTATATTTTTAATTTTTAATTTTAATGGGTACATAGTAGGTATATATATTTACGGGGTATATGAGATATTTTGATCCAGGCATGCAATATGTAATAATCACATTAGGGTAAATGGGGTATCCATCACCTTGAGGCAGCAAACATTTTCTTGTTTGTGTTGTCTCTAGGTCAAGGCTGACTTCCTAGTCCAGAGGTGAATCTAAGAGCAGGTTCTTCCTTCTGACATAGAGAGCAGAGATTCTAAGCACATCACTCCTTTGTGCCACCCAAGGTCCAGTGGAAGAGGGGAGGGATCCCTGCCCACAGAGGGGAAGGGTCATGACTTTTACTGCCCAGGCTGGGGACAGGCAGCAGATTGGAGGGGAGTGAGTGCTGCCTCTTGGCCTTTGTTGGGCCCTGACTGATGGGCCAGCTTCCTCTGGTCAGGGGAGGAACTGCATTCAGAGATGTGTACAGTAGGTGTGACAGCAATGGCACCAGCAGAGAGTGGCCCTCCCACAACAGCCTGGCAGGGAGGCAAGCAGGCTCATATGGGGTTAGCCCAGGAGTGCCTAAGATCCTATGGGGCGCCTCAGGCTATGTGTGCACCACCACATGCCAGTCCTTTCAGCGTGAGTCACCAAATCAACTGGACTCATAATTTATACCCAGCTTGGGCTGGGCACAGTGGCTCATGCCTATAATCCCAGCACTTTGGGAGGCTGAGGGAGGCGGATCACCTGAGGTCAGGAGTTTGAGACCAGCCTGGCCAACATGGTGAAACCTCTGTCTCTACTAAAAATACAAAAGTTAGCTGGGTGTGGTGGCAGACATCTGTAATCCCAGCTACTTGGGAGGCTGAGGCAGGAGAATTGCTTGAACCCGGGAGGCAGAGGTTGCAGTGAGCTGAGACTGTGCCATTGCACTCTAGCCTGGGCAACAAGAGTGAAACTCTGTCTCAAAAAAAAAAAAAAAAAAAAATTCACACTCAGCATCTGTGCCCAAACTCCATCAATTACTTTATGATAAAATCACATCATGCTGTTTATTAATTAGTGCCTGTGGTCTCCAGTAGTTTAGGGGATAGGCAGGTGGCCAAAGGAAGACACCTCATTACATGGTAGCTATGGTTTGAATGGGGGTAACCCACAGTGCAGGGTGGGAGGGTGGTTCCTGGACATAAACACCAATATGTCAAGGTAAACTCAGCCAGGAAAGAAAAACGAGTCTACTGCCAAGTTCAAAGAGGCATGAATTGGGAGAGGATGATGTGGTGATGTTATTGCATGGTCTTTGAGCTTGTGGTCTGAACTTTCTTAGTAGACCATTTTACATTCTCTTGTCTAAAAAAAAAAAAAGTCAACATTTCCCAGGTGTTTGGTATCCTGCTAAATGCTTCACATGCATTATCTCCTTTAATCCTCTCATGAACCATGTCAGTACTGTTCTCACTTGACAGATGAAGAAATTCCATGCTTACCCTGTACCTTTCGCATTCTTTATGCACCCGTTCCACTTGATGAAGCCCCAAAGACAACATCTTTGTGTTTGTGCTTCCCGTGTGGACAGCCAGCAGGTCTGGCTGCTGGACCTCTGAGCTGCGGTGGTGAAGTGAGTGCAGACAGCAAAGCAAGCCGCAGGGCAGCACAGGCTGCCGCAATCCTGCCGCAGGATCCTGGGGCTTCGGTTATATTGAGCTATGAGCACTTGCAGACATGTGGCTGTCAGTCTCCCTCTCCTCCCAAGCTCTGAGGGAACCCACGCTGAGTCTTCAGGGCCTGACATCTCAAGGATCTCCTGTCTGGGAAATAACAAAGTGGCTGCTCCTGGTCAAGCATGATGGCCCACACCTATAATCCTAGCACTTTGGGATACTGAGGTGGGAGGATCGCTTGAGGCCAGGTGTTTGAGATGAGTCTGGGCAACATAGTGAGACCCCATCTCTATGAAATTTAAAGAATTAGCTGGGCGTGGTGGCATGCACCTGCAGTCATAGCAACTTAGAAGGCTGAGGCAGGAGGATCACTCGAGCCCAGGAGTTCAAGTCTGCAGTGAGCTATGATGGCACCACTGCACTCCAGCCTGGGAGATAGAGTGAGATCTGTCTCTAAACAAATAATCAAACAAACAAACAAACAAAAACAAAGTGACTGTTCCTCCATCAAGGAATCATGGTTAGTGGTTGGTATGAATATCTTGTATTCTCATCTCACTGCCACAAGTCACAATTCAGGGATCTCCTTTACATTCAAGCATGATCACATATTCCCCATATGGGAAGAAGGGCAGACAAGGTTGCTGAGCCTCAGAAATAAAAGGATCTGCCCCATAGTTTACTGGCGAAGGAAGGAGTTTCTTCCCAGGTTTGACCTCTTTCACTCTACAAGTTCAATGTTTCTTAATCAACTTGGTTCAGATCAATATGTGATGATTCAAGGTACCGTTGCAGTAAGATGCCATTTGTGTGCTCTTGGGAGTGGTAGGATGGGGTACAGGACATCGGGTGGAAGACAGGTTGAGAAAGACCCCTAGACAGCTGGCAGCCATCATCACCAAGAGACATAGCAGAAAAACAAGTGGAAGCTTCAGTTGGGATTATGCGAGAAGACAGGTCAGCATCGGCACCAACCAGACCAGCGACACTCCTTCCATCTGCACACCTGGCTGTTAGCATGGAGAGTTAGAACCAGGACTCCAAGATGAAAAGAAGTTTGAGTGCTTCTTAAGAAATGAGCCAAGGACCTGGGCAGAGGGCAAGTCCAGGTTCAGAGTCCACTCAGACCCAACATCAGGGTAAACCCCACTCGCCCAGGCCAAGTGTATTAGTCAGGGTTCTCTAGAGGGACAGAACTAATAGGATATATTATATATGACGGGTGTTTATTAAGGAGAATTGACTCACACAATCACAAGGTAAAGTCCCACAACAGGCCATCTGTAAGTCGAAGAACAAGGAAGCCAGTGGTGGATCTGTCTGAGTCCCAAAACCTCAAAAGTAGGGAAGCCGACAGTGCAGCCTTCAGTCTATGGCCAAAGGCCCGAGAGCCCTTGGCAAACCACTGGTGTAAGTCCAAGAGTCCAAAGCCGAAGAGCTTAGAGTCTGATGTTTGAGGGCAGGAAGCATTCAATACAAGAGGAAGATGAGGGCCGGAAGACTCAGTAAGTCTGCTCTTCCATCTTCTCCTTCCTGCTTTATTCTAGCAGTGCTGGCAGCTGATTAGATGGTGCCCAACCAGATTGAGGGTGGGTCTGCCTCTCAAAGCCCACTGACTCAAATGTTAATCTCCTTTGGCAGCATTCTCACAGACACACCCAGGAACAATACTTTGCATCCTTCAAACCAATCAAGTTGACACTCGATTAACCATCACACCAAGTGTCCTGGAGACAAAACTCTAAGTTCAGTAAATCTCTCTCTTTCTCCTTCTTTCCTTTTCTCCCCCTTGTCCTCTTTTTTCTTCTCTGCTCCCTCTGTTGTAGTATTTTTTAAAAAATAGTATTTAGTTCTTGGATAAACCTTTCAGAAGAGAAACTATGCCATAGATACCTGGACTAATTCATTTCCACACCTAAGGGGTGTGAACATCTGTGGTCTACGAAGAATGTGGGTCTTCAACTCACCACTGTGCAAAGTAAAAATCAAAGTAACCCTCTCACCTTACTTCCATCCCCCAACTAATAATGTTTAAAAAAATCTCAAATGGGCATGGTGGCTCATGTCTGTAATTCTAGCACTTTGGGAGCCCGAGGTGGGGGAATCTCTTGAGCCCAGGAGTTCCAGACCAGCCTGGGCAACATGGTGAAACCCTGTCTCTACAAAACATACAAAAATTAGTTGGGTGTGGTGGCACCTGCCTGTAGTCCCAGCTACTTGGGAGGCTGAGGTGGGAGGATCTCTTGAGTCAAGGAGGTTGAGGCTGCAGTGAGTCATGATCACACCACTGCACTCCATCCTGGGTGACAGAGTGAGACCCTGTCTCAAAAACAAACAGGCTGGCGCGGTGGCTCATGCCTGTAATCCCAGCACTTTGGGAGGCTGAGGTGGGCAGATCACGAGGTCAGGAAATGGAGACCATCCTGGCTAACACGGTGAAACCCCGTCTCTACTAAAAATACAAAAAATTAGCCGGGCGTGGTGGCAGGCGCCTGTAGTCCCAGCTACTTGGGAGGCTGAGGCAGGAGAATGGCATGAACTCGCGAGGTGGCGCTTGCAGTGAGCCGAGATCGTGCCACTGCACTCCAGCCTGGGGGAGAGAGCGATATTCCGTCTCAAAACAAAAAACAAAAAATAAAAAACAAAACAACAACAAAAAACAAAACTCAACCTCCAACCATTTCATTAAAATTGATGAGAAACTAGACATTGTATCAATGTTTCGGAAGTCATACATATGATTAACTTATTCAAGCAACAAAAGGCAATCATATTACAAAACTATATTTAGCAATTCTCTGTTTCTCTCTCTCTCCCTCTCCCTCTCCCTCTCTCTTTTTGAGACAGGGACTTGCTATGTGGCCATGGCTGGTCTCAAACTCCTGGGCTCAGGTGATCCCCCTGCCTCAGCCTGTCTAGTAGCTGGGATTAGAGGCAGGCACCACTGCACTCAGCTGGTTCTTTAATAAACACACCATGAATAGTGTTCTCTCAGGAATCACTTCTAGAGACTCGCAGGGTTACAGATCTTCTTTGAAGACTGTAGGACTTTGCAAGCATCAGGAGGCAGCCTGGATAATGCCAGGCAAGAAAATGACCCATTGGAAAATGCTGAGTCCACATTTAATAACTAACATTTAAGGGGTGCCTACTATGTGCCAAGCACTACGCTATCATACTAACACATATAATTTTATTTAGTCATGAAACGGCATTGAGAGGCAGATATTAACAAAAAGGATCTGAGACTCATAGAAGGAATATAACCTGCCCAATTTGGCCCTGGCAAGTAAGTGGGAGCACTGGGCTTTGAAATGATGTCTTCTGAATTGAATTCCTGGGTTCTTCCTAGCCTACTGTCATTGCTTTGAATTCCTTGGACAAAATGACCCACAAAATTACAAATCTTTACCTTCTCATTGCCTGTGTCAGCTATGGTGAAGAGAATAAATACAGGTGGGGAAGAGGCAAAAATCAGGTGCATTTGTAGATAGGTTGGTGCATGAAACAAACAGGAAGATATAAAGTCTTTTCTTCTTGGGTCATCAGACACTAATTAGGAGCAATGGATAACGATGCAAACCTACGAAGGCTTAACGCAGTTGCAAAGGGTTCACAATATGAAGCTTCAATGAAAGAGTGACTTTTTCCACAAACTTAATGGGGAATAGTTATTCAATACCTGGTACAAATGGTGAGGGTGAAGAAAGTTGTGATTTTTTTTTTAAGAAAAAAATTTGTTTTGCTGGGAAGTCATGAAGAAGCAATGTCATCTCAGAGACCTAATAAGGCACAATGGTTCTGGACTTAATGGCTGTGGGAGCTGTTCATTCATGACCTCAGGACTGGGCTGCTGCTTCTGGTGCATGTTCCTGAGAGTTATTCCACCCTGGAGTTAAGACTCCACTGTGCTAGGACCATTGTGAAACCACAACACACACCTAGTGATTCTATTTTCATGGAGTGAGAAAAGCAAGTTGGAGCCACTTCCTGATCTGGCTGCCTTCGCCCAGAGTCTGTTTCCGGGGTGGGGCATGGGGGCTGTGACCCTGAGGTCCTGCCCTCTCCTTCTCCTAGCCCCAACCCAAACCGTGAACTGGAAAATGGAACCCTGGCCAGGCCTGGCCTGAGGGACCATGTTCACATTTGACATCTTTGTGACTCTGGCAGGTCACAGACCCATCCGTCTCTCCTTCCCCAGCCCCCTCAGAATCTCCAGGGTGCCCATGGCTGAGGTTTGGGTCCTCAGGATGGGGCAAGACTGGGGCAAGTGTGGTGGCCCATCAGTGAAAGAGCCTGAGGGAGGGTGATGGAGTTTGGATGTTGTCCTCTCTGACTCTCATGTTGAGTTGTAATCCCCAGTGCTGAAGGAGGGTCCTGGTGGGAGGTGATTGGATCATGGGGGTGGAATTCTCATGAATGGTTTAGCACCATCTTCTTGGTTCTGTCCTCACAATAGTAAATGATTTCTTGTGAGATCTGATTGTTTAAAAGTGTGTGGCACCCCCCACCATCTCTCTTGCTCCTGCTCTTGCCTTGTGACATGCCTACTCCTGCCATAACTAAAAACTCCCTGAAGTTCCCCAGAAGTTGGGCAGATGCTGGCGCTATGCTTCTTGTACAGCCTGCAGAACCATTAGCCAATGAAACCTCTTTTCATTATAAATTACCCAGCCTCAGTATTTCTTTAAAGCAATGCAAGAATGGCTTGACACAGAGAGCATAGCCGAAATTATTAGGAGAAAGTCAAAGACCAAAGTCATGAACACCAGCTTGAAAGTCAAATTAAGAGTTAAGCCATCCCCAGAGTGTGGGACAAGGCTTGGAAGTGCACAGAACTGGAGTGGAAGGAGAGACAGTTCAGGGTAAAGGGAAGCAGACTCCAAGCTCTGTATGATTTCCCCGCCTTGGAAACTGGTTGCTCTTCCTGACCCACCACAGGCAAGCCACCCTGGGCTTTCTTTCGGTCCCTCACATATCCCAGGCTGGCTCTGCTCACAGGACCTCTGCACCTGTTGTCCCATCTGCCTGGAATGCCCTGCCCCTGATATTCTTCTTAGTACTTAGATATCAGCTCAGATGTGACCTCTCAGAGAAGTCTTTCTCATTCTCCCCAGATAAATGTAGTAACTTTACCTCCTAAGTCACAATTGCATTGCCCTAACTTCATAGTATCAATTACCGGTATTACAGTGCTGCATGTGTGTATGTATGGATATAAGTGATCTGTCTTCCCCAATGAGATGGAAATTCCAAGGGGGTGGAGACTTTTCTTTGTTCTATGCTGTATCCCTAGCACCTAGAATAATGCCCGACACTTAGCAGGCACTCACTAGATATTGCCGAATGAATGGAGATCCTGGTTGATGGCTGGGACTGGTGTGGAAGTGTAAATGGCTGTCTGATTGGCTGCTGGCCATTGATCAAGGATCAAAGAAGTCTTTCTGCATAAATCTGGGGAAATCTGGGGAAGAAGGCGAGGAAAAATTTTCATCTCATTTAGCTCAAAGTAAGAACCAGTCCCTGCTTCCATTGCAAAAGGGGAAGAGGAGCACTTGTCTGGGTGTAATCAGACCCTCGGGATGAACTGGGACTTGCTACGCTGGAACACCAAGTAGAAACATGGCCAGAGAAAACAGATTGTCTGAAAGCATCGTATGGAAGGCACTATGAAACTGAGACAGCCCTGTCTGAAATGTAGGAGCAGGGTTTGCACATAGGCTTATGTATTTGAATATGTGAGCTGCTATTACAAACTCCCAAATATATAATGACTCTAACACAGTAGAAGCTAATTTCTCCCTCACTGTCATCTCAAACAGGTGTTCCTGGTCAGCAGGCAGCTCTCTTTTAGACAGCGACTAAGGGATGCGGGCTCCTCCATCAAGGCTCCATCAGCTTGACATGCAACTCCTATGGTTCCCATTTTAGGCTGCCTGAAGCCAAGAGAAGAGGAAGGAAAGGGTGAAGAAGACATACTAGCTTGCTAATGGGCTCAGCCCAAAGGACACATACCAATTCTGCTCCTGCTCCTCATTGTGGAGCGGGACAGTGTACCCCACTACACACCAGGAAGCAGGAAGTATAGTTTTGGCGGAGCAGTCACTTCCCCTCATAACACCATGCCCTGGAAGGGGAAGCGTCTGTCGGGGCGGATTCTTAACCTCACTCCCAGAGGTTTGCAGTGAGATTTTCTCAGGGATCACATTGCCCATTTACTACAGCATTAGTTTAAACTGGCTGTTCTGCGGAGCAGAGCTGGTGGCCAGTGGGACTCATGACAAAGGCAGCCAGTGGGACACATGGATTATGCTTCTCAGTGGTTTGGCAGCTAGGGTTGTAGAGATTGGAGGGTGTGGGTGTGACAGATGCGGCAACTCCCACCGATGCCATCCCTGAACATTCCATCTCTATCCCTTTGTTTAGCAGCCCAAACTAATCTGGTTCTAGGTCTAGCTTTCCCAAGTACCTGGGACCATTTCCCTCGAGTGTCTCTGGCACTTGCAATCTCCGAGTGGGTAGGCCCATGGAGGTCATTTTGCTCTCTGCTTCCTCTGTCCCTCAACCCAACCCCCTACCTGCCAGTGTTCGGAGAAGGGAGCAGACAGAATGTGCTATTCCACATCAGAAAAGTGGTTTTCCTCTCCCTAGTTCATCAACCAAATGCAGGAAAGGAAAGGATCAACATTAAGATGGGCATCCGAACATGAACAGCAGTTGAAGAGATGTCAACTATGAATGTTATGAACACATTTTCAATG
The DNA here is from genome assembly GCF_028885625.2 of Pongo pygmaeus. Classification (NCBI taxonomy): domain Eukaryota; kingdom Metazoa; phylum Chordata; class Mammalia; order Primates; family Hominidae; genus Pongo; species Pongo pygmaeus. The sequence goes on along the minus strand of NC_072380.2, from coordinate 30,089,414 downwards.
ACTCTATGGGTGTATGGGAAATGGCTTTAAGTTTTAGAAAAAAAATTGTTTATTTTCCATTTACTGAGTATCATTTTGTATTATACAAATAATCTATGGATGACAGTTTAATGCTGCTCCATGCAGTGCTAATTTGTTAGAGCACTATTTGTCTCTGGAGCATTTTCCTAAAATAGATGTGTCTGTGTATGTAAAATAATCAGTTACCAAAAACGCCATATAACTTGTGTTTTCTAATATAAAACTTCCATTCTCTGAATGTTTTTGAAGCTAGGAGCAACATTACAAGCTCTGAAAGAAACACCAAACTACAACTTTGAATCAATTCCTTGGACAAAATTAGATATGATGGGTTCCAATTCTAATTAATGGGAAGCCTTGGTAGGCTCTAACTTGAGGTGAGTCCCTTGAAAATTTCAGTGCAGGTTGCTCTACTGTGTGTCTCATCTAGGTAAACATGAGACAGGTACCATCACTGTCACCAAAGATGATGATGAATCAAGATCCACCTTAGAGACCAGCCTGGTGAGGCCAACGTCCCTTTTAAAATTAAAATTAAAATGAAACATGCTCTGTTTCTTATCATCATGATTGCAGTTTCTTTCTTCATGTTTGCTGACATACAAGAAGCAGTAGCAAAAGGTTTTCTAAGTAATTCCATTTTATAATTATATAGTTTTAACTTTACTTCCTGGGAAAGCAATTCTTTAACTGAAAATCTCATAAAAACCAAAAATATTAAAAACTGTGTTTGTTGTAGGAAACTATAGCCGTTTACTTTTCATTTTTTTGAGACAGAGTCTCATTCTGTTGCCCAGGTTGGAGTGCAGTGGTGCAATCTTGGCTCACTGCAACCTCCACCTCCCGGTTCAAGTGATTCTCCTGCCTCAGCCTCCCAAGTATCGGGGATTACAGGCGCCCACCACCACGCCTGGCTAATTTTGGTATTTCTATTAGAGACAGGGTTTCACCATGTTGGCCAGGCTGGTCTCGAACTCCTGACCTCAAGTGATCTGCCTGCCTCGGCCTCCCAAAGTGCTGTGATTACAGACGTGAGCCACTGCACCCGGCCTGTGGTCATTTACTTAAACCACAAATTGTTTGTATAGAAAATTGAATTTGCTTACTTAAGCTGTGTATGAACTCCCCAGTCTCATGTTAATTAACCCACCACTCTCATAAATGAATTCACTAGCTTTATGTTAATTGACTTTCCATTGGATATACTGTGTGTATTCTCTTGTTAGTCAGAAAGCAACCAGTTCTAATCTAGTTTTCTCCCTGTAGGACTGTTTGAAATAATGGGTGGCTCATGCAGATTTTGACCCAAATATAGTGCAGAGCTTTATTCTTCCATAATATCCTCTGGGACAGTAAAAGCTAACTCTTCAGATTATACTTTTTTCTCTATATACATTGATTTTTCTATTTCAGGGCAATGGTCATTAATGTACCACACTGCAAATATTTTCAAACAATGACTGCTTTATCATTCTGTCCTGAGTTGAGTATATTTTGCAATACATGTTGTTTAATCTGCCTGCCAATTATTTGGTGTTCTGGTGAATTGTCTTAACCCATAATAGTTCTCAAAGGTGTGTGAGTGATAGTGCTGGACCACCAAGAGCCACATGAGAACATCCGTGGCGTCTGGAGTTTATTCAAGGACATCGTGGAGGAAGCAGAGGGTAAAGTTCAGGAAGCAGTCGTGGCTTTGTGGATGTCCTTTGACATGATGAACAACACCATAAAAGCAATTACAACCTGGGAATGACTGGTTAATAACAGAACAAATGGAGGTCAGAAGAAACCGGGCAGAGAGTCTTGTTTTGACTTCAGTGGATCAGAAGAGAAAGCCCCGTTATTACCAGGGTACGATTCCAGGGCCGCATCTTTACTAAATGAAATGTTACAACCACCTTGAGGGTCTGATAAAGTCAATGCTCAATTTCCAGGAATGTGTACCCCTCCCCAATACCTCCACCAAGTCAAAGTGGTATTTATTTACGTTATTGCATATAGTTAAAAAAAACTAACCATCCAGAGAGAAGACAATGAAAAATGCAAGTCTCTATCCTCTCTTTTCCAGTTCCACTCTCTAGGAGTGACCATTGTTAGAGTTTCAGAAATTTCTAATACCTATATTTGCATATAGATGATTCTAAGCAGGGGCAAACTTCAGGCCATACATTCAGGTGGCAGGAAGTAGAATTATTAATAATATTTTTTCCTATAACATAAATTACTTCTATTTTTAAGCTGCCATTGGGAAATGTGAACTTAAGCACAGACATTTCAGGGTTTACCCCCACCCTTTCCTGGAGTTCTGACTGAGGGGTGGTGACTGAGGGGTGTGACTGAGGGTTGGTGGATGGAGGGTGATAGGGTGCAAGGTGCAAAGTGGATGAGGCAGGAGCTCCTTGGTGTCGCCTGCCACCCAGCATTTTGGGGTTCTTTCCCCATTCAGTATCCAGCCAGTGGTTCGTGCAGAGAGCTGTTGCAGACTTTCTCATTCTGGCTTCAAAGCCTCTGAGATCTGGCTTCTCAGTTACTTCTGGGACCCTTCTGGGTGCCTCAGGAAACACTTGATTCTCCCCATTCCTGAGTGGGTGTTGCACAGGGGAAGTGTGCGATGTCTCAGGGCCACCCCAGTCAGTTGTCTCTGCTCTTCTGCTGCCATGTCCTGCAGCACATGAGGAACTCTGGAATGTTTGCCACCTCCCTGTAGTGAGGCTGTATCTTCTCTGCTCTCAGATCTCACAGTGTGTCTGGGGTTTCTACCATATCCTTCCCTGGCGTGTGGTTGGGGAGGGCCCTTTCTTAGGGACCCAATTGCAGTTAACTCACTTCCCTTTCCTGGTCCATGGAATCTCTGTTTAGTCTGAGAGTGAGCAAAAATGGGTTCAGCTGAGCATGCCTTCTTCCAACATGATGACTTGTGGCATAAATGATGTGATTTCAAAAGCCGGCTTCTTATAATTCAAAAACATGAGCTTTGAAACTCTCAAAGCTATCATGCCTGCAGAATCAATAGCCTATTTAAAAATTCCAAAGCCAGGAATTGACATCTTTGTTCTCCGCGTAGTGCTTCTCTGAGGCAGTACATGTAGAATGTTCTGACTGCAGCTGGAGTGGCAGAAAGGTCACGGAGAAACAGGAAATATCAAGAACAAAGATTACATCACTATTCAAATAGTTCACCACTGTAAATGTTTATCTTTTGAAAAAATACTCACAGGATCAATATTCATCCTTCTACATCTTGTCTTTTGTTTCTTTGTTTAATTGTATATTTTGGAGACATTCCCATATCATTGCATATAGACCAAACTTACTCTTTTAAACATTTGCTTACAATTATTTTATATGGCTGCATCATAGTTTATTAGGTGTTTTCTTGTTTCTTTCTTTCCTTTTTTTTTTTTTTTTTTTTTTGAGACAGGGTCCTGCTTTGTTGCCCAGGCCAGAGTGCAATGTTGAGATCATGACTCACTGCACCCTGGTGCTCCTGAACTCAAGTGGTCTTCCCACCCTGCCTCCCTAGTAGCTGAGACTACAGACACACGCCACTGCACCCAGCTAATTTTTAAATATTTGTTGAGATGGGGTTTTACTATGTTGCCCAGGCTGATCTCAAACACCTAGCCTCAAGTGATCCTCCTGCCTCAGCTTCCCAAAGCACTGGGATTACAGGTGTGAGCCACTGCACCCAGCCTGGTTTATTTGTTATTACAAAAAATGCTCTAGCTGGGCACGGTGGCTCACACCTGTAATCCCAGCACTTTGGGAGGTCTAGGTGGGTGGATCACCTAAGGTCAGGAGTTCGAGACCAGCCTGGCCAACATGGCAAAACCCCTGTCTCTACTAAAAATACAAAAATTAGCCAGGCATGGTGGTGGATGCCTCTAATCCTAGCTACTCAGGATGCTGAGGCAGGAGAATCACTTGAACCCAGGAAGTGGAGGTTGCAGTGAGCTGAGATTGTGCCACTGCACTCCAGCCTGGGCAACAGAGAGAAACTCCTTCTCAATTAAAAAAAAAATGCTCCAATGGGGGATGGCCTGCTGCAACATTACACCTTCGGGGCTTCCCTGGAAGGGGTTAAGCCCTTTGAGTAAACAGTTTTCTACAAATAGTAAATTTTTGCCTAGCATTTCTCAGTGTGGTTATTTCTCTGAGTTAAATAGAGAAAGGTCTGTCTGCCCAGGATGAATTTGGCCAGTGGTGAGCTAGGACCCCCCCAGGAGCTCACCTGAAAACCATCCCAGGACCTCAGCCCATGGAAGAGGCTTGTATAGGTGGCAACCCCATTGGACATGAAGTTTCCTTGAACCATCAATGAAACATGTGATCACCTGCTGGTGGTCTTCTCTAAGACAGCCCCCACTTTAGTCAAGAGTCAAGAGAACAACCCTGTAATTGTTCTACTCAGGATCTGTGAATTATTCCATGAGGTTCTCTGGGGGGAAAAAAAATAGTTGGCCTGATTGAACCTTAGTATGTAGTAGATGCTCTTAATACCAAACATAGGTAGCTATGACCAGCATTTACAAATACCAATTCATAAAGTTAGGAGTATCTAATTGAAAGTTATATGGCTATTTTTAATATTAAAATATGCTATTTAAATAGCTTTAAAAAATTAAAATTCCTTCAGTAAATACTACTTCTGGGCTACAGTACTAAAATTTTGGTGCTAGTGGCTCTGACACTGTAGCAAGTGGAGAGAATATCAGCTTATGTTGGAAAATTTTTAAAAAATTTAAATTATTAATGCATGCATGTAACCAATGTTTATTGGATGTAAATGTCTACTGGGTATGTGCTGTGTGAGACACCCTGTGTTAGGCTTCCGTTATCATTGATCTCATCCATACTCCCATCAGCATCCTCACAAAATACTAATATTCCTTTTCTTTCTAGCATTTCATTTCCTATCCCCCTGTCTTCCAGGCTGCTGTTAACATTAGTATGACACTGTGGGGTCAGGAGGGGACGAAGAACACAGCATGTTTCCCAGTCCACCCTCCACACCTATCTCTTGTTCACATCAGGGCCAACCGAGAACCACCCACCTGGAAACAGAGGTGACACATTCTGGCCCCAAGGTCAGGAAGGGAGGTGTTGATATCAGGGAGGGGGAGGACTTTCACTAAGACAAGAGAGACTAATATGTGTAAAATCCTTAGCATGGTGTCTGATCAATGGTATGCACTCAACAAATGCTTCTGCTATGACTGCTGACTTCGTCTTTAGGTTGGCTGCCTTCTACGGTGTCCTTACGGCCCTTACACACGTGTTCTTGCTGAGAGAGCAGTATCTTCCTCTACTTATAGGGACACAGTCCTTTTGAATTAGGGTTCCATCTTATAACCAAACTCATTTAACCTCAGTTACCTCCTTAAAGACCCTGTCTCCAATTACAGTCACATTTAAAGAAGAAATTATTCAATGATAATTAAAGAAGAAATTATTCAATGATATTTGTTAAAGCATGATAAGGAAGACTTTATTCAGGACCATTGTGATAGCTATAGAGACCACTGCAATGGGTCTTGCAGTGAAGGAGAGAGATTGGGATCAACTTTGAATACAGCACGGGCATGTGGGACTTTATAGTCAAGGAGCAGGATGGGTGTTGGTGGATGGAAAATTACTAAGAGGAAACATCAGAGGTAAGTGGGATTGTGGCTAAACCCACTTAACAAGATTCCAGCTGAAGACAGGCTAGGATGATCACATATCACCTGGGGGATGAGGAACCTGATCAGATGTCAAGAATGATCTGATGTTGAGGTTGGGGGGGTAGGGTTCTTGCTAAACTGACTGATATGGTTAGGCTTTGTGTCCCCACCCAGATCTCCTCTTGAATTGTAATCCCCATAATCTCTGTAATCCCCACATGTCAAGGGAGAGACCAGGTGGAGGTAACTGAATCATGGGGGCGGGTTTCCCTCATGCTGTTCTCATGATAGTGAGTGAGCTCTCCAGAGACCTGATGGTTTGATAAGGGCTCTTCCCATTTTGCTTGGCACTTCCTTCCTGCTGCCTTGTGAAGGAAGTGCCTTGCTTCCCCTTTGCCTTCTGCCATGATTATAAGTTTCCTGAGGCCTCCCCACCCATTTGGAACTGTGAGTCAATTAAGCCTCTTTTCTTTATAAATTACCCAGTCTCAGGCAGTTCTTAATAGCGGTGTGAGGATGGACTAATACACTGACTTAGCAGGATTCTTTGCTAAAACTAGGCTTTACAATGGAGTGCACAGATGGACTTGGAGAAAGTTTAAAAGCTTGACTAAGTTTTGGTCAACAGAGAATCTTTTTCAGGGGGTTAGGGCTTCAACATATCAATTTTGGGGGGCACAGTTTAGCTTATAATGCTACATAAGGCTTTTCTGCAAAATTTTTCCAAGTATATTGGTTTGCCATTGTTGCATAATTACTTCACAACACAGTGGCTTAAGACAACAATGATTTATTAGCCTTCATGAGCCTGTGAGTCGGCTGGGACTCAGCTGATGTAGGCTGGCCTGCTACTCTGCTTCAGGCTTAGGCAGCTGGGACAGCTCTACTCCAGATGTCTCTCATCCTTCTCTGAGGTCCAGTGGGTTAGCCCAGGCACGTTCTTCTCATGATGAAGGCAGAGTCATCACTGCGCAGGGGCAAGCCTTTGCCAGTGACTTACCTACAAACATCCCATTGGCCAAAGCAAACCACATGGCCAAGCCCCAAGTCAAGGGGTGGAGAAATGCTTTTATTTATTTATTTAGAGATAGGGTCTTGCTCTGTTGCTCAGACTGGAATGCAGTGGTGATATCATGGCTCACTGCAGCCTCAAACTCCTCAGCTCAAGTGATCCTCCCACCTCAGCCTCCTAAATAACTGTGACTCGAGGCAAGCGCCATGCCTGGCTAATTAATAATTTTTTTTGGTTGAGAGGATTTACTATGTTGCCCAGGCTTGTCTCAAATTCCTAGCCTTAAGCAATCTTCCTGCCTGGGCCTCCCATAATACTGAGATTACAGGTGTAAGCCACCGTGCCCGGCCTACTGGACTGCAAAGTCACATAGCTAAAAGTCTGTGTGCAGGGAGGGAAGAAGAATTGAGGTGAGAATGAAATCTACCAGTCTGTCTTCTTGGCCACAGTGATTTGCATTTTTCCCACATGCAAAATATGGTCACCTCATCCAAACTTTCCACAGACAAGAAACAGGCTGTGAAATTTGCTAAGCTACTAAAATGTGCATATTTTCTAATGTTCTCTTCAGACGCGTCCACAGAAGTGAGAAGAAAAAAAAGGACATTGCAGAGGGCAAAGCCAAGAGGTTTGGAGAGTGGTGGATAAGGAGCTACTCCAAGAAGCAGAACAAGGACTAAGTCAGGTAACACCGCCTACCCTCAGAATGGGGAAGACCTCACAACATTTGACTAAGTGATTTCAATTTTTTCGGACTAGTGGCAGCTGTATGCCTGCAATTATTATTCACTATTTCAAAAAGAAAGGCTTATTGCAATTACACTATTTCTCCATTGTGTCTCAGGAATATGGAGGTAGATAATTTATAAGTCTCCAAATTAAGAAGAGTCACATCCAAACCTAATATAGATCACAAGATCCTAGACTTTGAGTCTGAAGCTATGGTGGAATGAGACTTTGGGGTTCTTGGGATGGTGGAAAGGAGTTGGGGTGAAAAGTACCATTCAATGCTGCAGGGACCTGGGTTTGAGTGTGTTTTTTCTACTATGTAAATGCACAAGGGATCATTCCCCTAGGAACCCATCCTTCCGTTATCTGTGCTGGGAAAATTGTAAGCAATGGTAATACTATCCCCAATCTATACTCACTGATGCCAAACAGGTAACTTGCTAATATTTATTTATTTATTTTTGAGACAGGGTTTCACTTTATTGCCCAGGCTACAGTGCAGTGGCGTGATCATAGCTCACTGCAGCTTTGATCTCCTGGGCTCCAGTAATCCTCCTACCTTAGCCTGCCAAGTAGCTAGGACTACAGGCGTGCACCACCATGTGCATGGGCTAATTTTTTTGATTTTTAGTAGAGATAGTGTCTTGATATATTTCTCAGGCTGGTTTGGAATTTCTGAGCTCAAGCAATACTCCCACCTCAGCATCCCAAAGTGCTGGGATTACAGGTGTGAGCTATGGCTTCTGGCATTAAGTTTTAAAAAATTATATTTTATTTTATTAAAAATCTTAGCCTTAACCAGGGAGAGATGCAACCTTGGCTTTTAACCATTTCCTAGGATAGGGCCTCACACTAGTCTGTTACTGAGCCCAGGGGAAACTCGGCATCTTGATTTTCCTGCTATACCAGGACTGTGAGAAGATGAGTAAAGAGAGAAGAATCTAGTGGGAGGTGGGTAGGGTGGTATGATCACATTCCGCAGCACAAGTTCGCCATTGTCTTGGTAATAATGACTCATATTTTTGAGCACACGCAAATGTATTGAAGTGGTTCTAAGCACTTTACATGTTTTAGGTTAGTGACTCTATGAGGCAGGTACTACTCTTACCCCAATTTTTCAGATAGGAAACTGAAACACAGAGCTTAAGGAGCTTTTCCAAGGTCCCGGAGCTAATAGGTGATGAGGTTGGGATATGAACCTGGGCAGAATGATTCCTAATCTGTAGGCTTAATCACTGTATTAGTCCGTTTCATGCTGCTGATAAAGACATACCCGAGACTGGGTAATGTATAAAGAAAAAGAAGTTTAATGGACTCACAGTTCCACGTGGCTGAGGAGGCCTCACAATCATGGCAAAAGGCACATCTTACATGGCAGAGGCAAGAGAGAATTGACAGCCAGTGAAAGGGGAAACCCCTTATAAAACCATCAGATCTCATGAGACTTATTCACTACCAAGAGAACAATATGGGGGGAACTGCCCCATAATTCAATTATCTCCCACTGGGTCCCTCTAACAACATGTGGGAATTACGGGAGCTACAATTCAAGATAAGATTTGGATTTTGGTGGGGACACAGCCAAACCGTATCCACCACTATGCTATTTTGTCGTGATGATTCAGGAAAATGGCCTGCACCTGAAATAGATTTACTACAAGAAACAGAGGCCAATTTTAGAAGAATATCTGCTGCAATTGTTCAAAAATATGTAAGGGGACATTTCCTCAGAGAAACAAGAGTCGGCTATTACAAAAAAAAATGTGAAAAATTCAAGACAAGAAAAGACTGTAATAAAGCTAAATATAACAGTATAATGATACCAGGTGTCAGGCAGCAAATAGCAAACTTGAAACCATGGAAAAGGGAATTCATATAGTAGAGGACAAATTTAAGGAGGGTTTCAAAAGCGTGAGAATAAAAGACTTAAACTGCTGAGCTAATAGTTGGATGACAGGTCTTGGAGATCCCAATTCTTTGGGAATAACAGTTTCTGAAGGAAAAAACAACAAAGAGAAAAACATGTTCAAAGGAACAAAGGAAAAAAAATCTTCATTTAAAGAAAGTTTTCTGCTTGAAAATGAATGACCATTGGTTAGAGGTAAAACTTACGAAAAGAGATTGTGTTGGTTGTCTATTGCTACATAACATGCTTCCCTAAAATTTAGCAGCATTAAAACAACAAACATGCATTTATCTCAGTTGCTGAGGGTCAGGAATCTGGGAGTGACTTACCAGGATGAGATAAGTCAGGCTGTCAGTTGGGGCTGCAATTATCTGCAGGTAAAGTTCTAAATTTGATAATTAAAATATTCAACAAGTATATTGGCAAACATTTCAGAGAGAACACAAAAAACATACATAGACAATAAACACATGCAATAATTCAAAAAGAACTTTGAAGGAAATAATCTACATAGGTAAAAGTAGAAAAATAATGAGAAAATAAGCAATAAAAACACATGCTAACTAAACAGTGTAGGAAAAAAGAGAGAATGGTGTATTGATAGTGTAATAGCTGATTTATATTGCTCTAACTGCACTTTAGGCACTAACTCATTTATTAGCCAGGATTTTTGGGTTGCTAGTGACAGAAACATAAATTAATTTATGCAAAACATTTATTTACAGAAAAGTTACGTGTGGATCTGTTTAGTTGTGGCTGGGTTCAAGGGCTTCAATGTTGTTTTCAGGACTCAGTCTTTCTCTCTTTCTCTTTCTCTTTCTTTCTCCTCTCATCTCCCTCTGAGTTAACTTTATTTCCGTGCAGCTTCTACTTTTGTGGTTCCAAAGATGCTCATTGCATAGGCTCTAATTTACATCTTTGGAGCTGGTGATGTCAGAGAAAAGAGGGCACCTCTTTTCAGTAACTCCATCTAACGTTTTAGCATTAAGTCTTATTACTCTGGATTGAGGTATGGGCTCCTATCGAGATGATGGATCAATTCCTGAGCCAGAGAAAGTGCCCCAAAATAAATGCAGTGAAGGTGAATAAAGGGAGTCAATGGTCACTAGAAGTAACCATAACAAATTTTGTTGACTTACTACAAGCTAGGTGCTCTGCTACTAATACAGATTATCTCATTAAAACCTCACAGCACATTCCTGAGGCTCTATTATCCTCATTTTACATGGGAAGAATTTAAAGCTCAGAGAGATTAAGCACATTTTCTAAGGTCTCATGACCAGTGAATTATGGATGCTCAATTCAAGGTCATGTCTGTCTAACTCCAGAGTCTGTCTGTAATTTTAAAAAGTAAGGGAGGAAATCACTCACAGTCCTGCCATCACCATCACAACCCTGCCATTTCAGCGTGAGAAAACATTTTGGTGTATCTCTTTCCAATGCTACTCTCGCTCACTCTCTCTGTCTGTCTTTCATTTAATTATGGGTTTCTGTTGCTGGTCTATTTATAATTGTAAGACTTTCATACTAGATTGAACTGGACGAACTGGACAGTAAAGTAGAATTCTTCTTTAATGTATATAATAATATTTCTGTCAATTCAAAGTATTTCTCTCCTTTTTGTTATGGCTTTTTCTTGTTTAGCTTTCTAATAAACTATTTTTCACTTTGTAATAAACTCTCTTTAGTTGAAATAAGCTCACTTGCACCTTTTAATCTTTGCTTATGCCAATGCTTTTCTTTCTTAATAATTGTCGTTATGAAATGTATCATACACAAAAAGAGTATATAACACATATGCTTAAAGAATAGCAACAAAAAGAACACTTATGTACCCCTGTGATATGGTGTGGATTTGTGTCTCTGCCCAAATCTCATGTCGAATTGTAATCCCCAATGCTGGAGGTGGGGCCTGGTGGGAGATGACTGGATCATGGGGGCAGATTTCCCGCCTTGCTCTTCTCATGATAGTGAGGGAGTTCTCATGAGATCTGGTTGTTTAAAAGTGTGTGGCACCTCTCCCCACCCCCCAGTTCTTCCTCCTTCTCCAGCCATGTGACACGTACCTATTTCCCCTTCACCTTCCACCATGATTGTAAGTTTCCTGAGGCCTCCTCAGCCATGCTTCCTGTACAGCCTGTGGAACCATGAGCCAGTTAAACCTCTTTTCTTTATAAATTACTCAATCTCAGGTATTTTCTTTTTCTTTTTCTTTTCTTTTTTTTTTTTGAGACAGAGTTTTTCTGTGTTGTGCAGGCTAGAATGCAGCGGGCGATCTTGGCTCACAGGTTCAAGCAATTTTCATGCCTCAGCCTTCCGACGAGCTGGGACCACAGGTGCCCGCCACCATGCCCAGCTTTTTTTTTTTTTTTTGTATTTTTAGTAAAGACGGGGTTTTGCCAAGTTGGCCAGGCTGGTCTTGAATTCCTGGCCTCAAGTGATCTGCCTGCCGTGGCCTCCCAAATTGCTGGGATTACAAGTGTGAGCCACCATACCCGGCCCTCAGGTATTACTTTATAGCAGTGTGAGAACTGACTAATACACCATGATACACTTAAAGGAAGGGGATGTTTCCAGAACCCTTGATGTGCCTCTAGTTGTATCCCTCTCTTCAAAGATAACCATAAACATGACTTTGGGCTAATATTTCTGTTGCATTTCTTTCTATTTTTACTGCACATATGTTAATTGTGTGAACATGGGAAAGTCACTTAACTTCTCTGTGTTTCAGTGCACTCATCTGTAAACTGGGAATAAGAAGAGTACTTACCTCACAGAGTTGTTATAAGGATTAAATGAGTGCAATTAATTAAATATGTACAATGTTCAGACTAGTGAATGGCATAGAGTAAGTACTATATAATAATTGGTTGTTTTTATTAAGTCCTAAACAATATATTATTTGTTTTGCCTGTTTTTAAGCTTTATATAAATGAAATTATACTGTACATATTCTTCTGTGACTTGCTTTTTTGGTTCATTACTGTGTATGAGGGATTTATTCCTACTGATGTATGTGAACATTTTTACTGCTTTGTAGAATTCTATTGTAAAAATATACCCTAATTTATCCATCTTACACTTGATATACATATTTTAAAATTTGCTGCTTTTATGAACTGTGCTGCTATGCAAAGTCTTGTACATACTTCCTAGTGTCCATGTGTTAGGTTCTGTAGGTAATATACCTGGGGCAGTATTGCAAGATCGTATAATATGCACATTCTCTATCTTCTATGAATCTTAATCTTTCTTTTACATTTTCCAATTCTTTGTCTCCCTATGCTGCATTCTGGGTAATTTCTTCAAAACCACTATAGCGGATGGAGTCAGTGGTCCATCTGTGTGTATCCCTCTATCTTCACCACATCAGTTATCTGCCTAGCTTTTAACTGCCAACATCTGAATTTCTTTGCTCTGGTTTTCAGAGCCCACTTTGCCACTCCTGTGAAGGCCAGAAGTGCCTGGCAATTAATAGCTTAGCGGGAACAGCCCTCAACCAGTGAGTGATGGGTGAATGAATATAGCAGCTCAGGTGGGACAATCTTGAGGTATGTGTTCTAGATGGGCTTCTAGAGTGCCTCCAGTGCTATGAAGCTCCAGTTTCCCACAGTAGTAAAAATCTCAGTATCACCTTAATTGGCTACTTTGCCTTCTCTGTGCCATTTACTCACTTCTTCACTGGTGTTTCTTTCCCCTCCCAAATTAACTACTTACACTTAAATCCTTGTCTCTCAGGGCTGGCTTTAAGAGAAACTCTGAGATAGCTGTATATCTATTCTTCTAGTTCACTAATTCTCTCTTTAGCTGGGTCTAATCTACAGTTTAACTTTTCATGAAGTTTCTAATTTCAGTTATTTTATTTTCATTTTTAGAATTTCTATTTGGTTTCTTAGTATATCTGCTTAGTCATCTTCCATAGTGCCCGATTCCCTATTAATCTTTTAATTTATATTTTTAAAAACAATATTATGCATTCTTATTTTATAGTCTATCTTTGATAATTCCAACATCTGCTGTCTTTGCCATTCTGATTCTGTGGTTTGTTGTTTCTGCCTCCTCTTCCTCATGGAAGTTTCTTTCCTGTTGTTTTTAGTGATTTTTGATTGTGAGCTTTGTCTGTGAGACTTATTTGAGACCTGGTTTAAAAGTTTATTTTTTTCAGGTAGGATGCTCATTTTGTTTTTCTAGGTGCCTGGGGGCATTTATCTACCTGGGACACTTTAAATTCCATTTTTGGCTTGAGGTTTCTTTTTTCATTATATAGGTGGTTTGAGTTCTTATTCTAAATCCCCTAAATGTACATTTGTGGTTAGGAATTCTTAGGGTAGAATTTTTTCTTTCTTTCTCTTTTTTAGCTTCACCAAGAGCCAAGATGAGATAATAATGCATCCTACTAACTGCCTCTTGGGATATTTTTCCCCCCTAGGTCATCCACTTAGAAAAGGATGTTTACCTTCTTGGGACCTCTGCTTTAAAAAGCGAGTATCTTCAATTTAACCCCACATCCAGTTAAGGCTACAGGGTTTATCTTCTTAGACCCCTAAAAGCAACTTCCAGCTTGAACACTAGTTATTCCTTTCAATTTGAGCTTTCTTATCTTTTCTGGCCTTCAGAGAATACCTTCATTTTCTTGCTAGCTCATTCATGTGTTTAAAAAGTTTTTATTCTGGAATGTATCCAGCCTTTATCAGTGTACTGTACTGGGAGAGTTTTCTCTAAACACCCGATCCACAATATTGCCATTTAAGGCTCCAATGTGCTTTGCAATGTGATGTATCTTGCTGGCTTCCTCCTTTTCTTTTTAATATTGAACATTCTTATTTTCTCCCATATATTTGATAATTCCAATATCAGTTCCTTCAACCAATACTGAATGTTCCCAATTATGTGCCAGGTATTCTTCTAGGGCTTTCCTGTGAGTGAATCAGGTAAGGCTGTGGTCTTATGGAGCTCACATTCCAGAGATAGTGTAAGCCCAGAATTTCATTGCTATTATGCTGTTGGGGCAGCTTTGAAATGTATAATGTCAACAGTTATGCAAGGCTGATAAAGATAGTGAGCAGTATTTTGTGTTTGGTTGCTGATATCTGCAAGTTAAAATAGAAAGAAATTATGGCATATTAATTTTTCTGCTTGGAAAGATTAATGAATTGTATCTAGGTCTGAACATGCAAGGTAGACGAGAGGTAAATGTGGATAAGCTTATTTTTGTGCATACAGAGGAGAAGAAGGAATGAGATTCTCATTCATGCAGCGTTATGCAAGGTGCTTTGTATGTATGTTCCCATTTAATTCTGACCCCTTCCCAAGTAAATTCCATGCAGTAGATATGGTCTCTATTTTCAGGTAAACTGTAGTTGAAACCGTTAGTTGTCCCTTAATATTTTTTCCATTCATCAATACCAATAGGTATTTTTAGCTGGTTATATGACTGTCTAGCTTGAAGATGATATTTTCCATTATCCCTCACAGTTAAGTGTGGCCATATCACTAAGTCTGGCCGGTGGGATTTAGAGTGTAGTAGGCAGTAGCTTATGACAATTTCTCTAAGAGACAGTTTGTATATGCCTTTTATTCCTTCTTTTATCCCACTGCCTAGAATTGGATACTTCTTAGGGCTGTGACAATGAGGCCACATTCCAGAACAACAAGATTGAGAATGGAAGGAGTTAAGTCCCTGAGGGCTTTGGTCAGCCAGACCTTCATACCAGTCTTAGACTGCATATCTCTGAACTTTTATACAAGAGATAAATAATCTTCTATCCCGTTTAAGTTACTGGTATTTATTTTTATTTTTCCCCTGAAATCTGTCATTGAACCTATTTCTAACTAATATATTGATTAGGTAACTTGCCCACTAATATGTCTGGGAAGAGACAGAATAAAGATTTGAACCTTGTGCTTTGTATTTAAGTACAGTCATCCCCCTTGTATCTGTAGGGGATTGGACCTCCTAAGGATACCAAAATCCGTGGATGTTCAAGTGTATGATATAAAATGGTCTAGTATTTGCATTTAACCTATGCACATTCTCCTGTGTACTTTAAATAAATCATCTCTAGATTACTTATAATACCTAATACTGTGTAAATGCTATGTGAGTAGTTGTTATACGGTATTGTTTAGGGAATAATAGCAAGAAAAAAAATCTGTCCATGTTAGTACAGATTAAATTTTATTTTCCAATTTTTTTTTTTTTTTGAGATGGAGTCTCGCTCTGTCGCCCAGGCTGGAGTGCAGTAGAGCGATCTTTGCTCACTGTAAGCTCCGCCTCCCGGATTTACGCCATTCTCCTGCCTCAGCCTCCGGAGTAGCTGGGACTACAGGCGCCTGCCACCACACCCGGCTGATTGTTTCATATTTTCAGTAGAGATGGGGTTTCACCGTGTTAGCCAGGATGATCTCGATCTCCTGACCTCGTGATCCACCTGCCTCGGCCTCCCAAAGTGCTGGGATTACAGCCGTGAGCCACCGCGCCCAACCCAAATATTTTTGATCCATGGTTGGTTGAATCCACAGATGCTGAACCCACAGATAGGGAAACCCAGGGATATGGAGGGCCGACTCTAATCATGGCTAAATCAATGACTAGTATTTGGTAAAAGGGAACTACTGTTTTATTTACACCAAGCTCAATTACTTGGTTGTTTTTTAGGCCGCCTTTGATTTTTCCTCCATTTTACCCACCTGTCCAAACTTTCCCTACAGTCTGTAACATACACTTCTTCATTGAGACTGGCCTCCTACGGCCCCTCGTTCATACTGGTCTGGTCAGTCTGTAGCATATGGAGTTCCAACTTTTGAAACACCGAGGAAGAATATTTCAAGCAAGAAAGAGAGTTAGAGTTGAACTTAAAGCTGGTCATGATGGCTCGCATCTAATCTTAGCACTTTGGGAGGCTGAGGGAGGAGAATTGCTTGAGCCCAGGTGTTCAAGAGCAGCCTGGGGCAACATGGCGAAATCCTGTCTCTATAAAAAATACAAAAATTAGGGCCTGGTGGCATGTGCCTGAAGTCTCAGCTACTTGGGAGTCTGAGGTGGGAGGATTGCTTGAGCCCAGGAGGTCAAGGCTGCAGTGAGCCGTGATCGAGCCTCTGTGCTCCAGCATGGGCAACAGGATAAGACCCTGTCTCAAAAAAAGAGTTGGACTTAAAGATAAACATGATTTGGATGAATGCAGAGTGGGCAACAGGAATAAAGACATGGATGTACTATCAATTTTCCATGCAAGGTGGGTCCTTGGGTAATATATTGTGTCTCCCAGTAATTAAATTTTATGGGCTAGGAAAATCACATTAACATTATGAAAGAGAACAGTAAATGGGCCACTCCTTTAATGGTAATGAAACCTTTCAAGACTTAACTTTGCCTTTATTAAGTCATTTTAAAGGTTATGAGGACAGTGTAGATTATTGCTGTAGGATATCCTGGAGTTTGCCCTTACAATTAATTTCATGCTAAAATGAACAACAGAGCAGTGCTAATATGAATTTCTGATTTAAAAAATCCCTTTTTCATACCTTATTTTAGTTGTATCTATCATTCTTGTTTCTGGCTTTCAATACTCCCACACACATTGATAACTGAGGCTTTTGACTGGTATAAAAAAT
The DNA here is from genome assembly GCF_028885625.2 of Pongo pygmaeus. Lineage (NCBI taxonomy): Eukaryota > Metazoa > Chordata > Mammalia > Primates > Hominidae > Pongo > Pongo pygmaeus. The sequence continues at coordinate 30,072,469 of NC_072380.2, read as the reverse complement.
ATTTAGAAATGTAAGGAATTACTTTTGGAAAGAGATTTTAAAAATAATCTCCTGTTTCTTCTCTCTTGATACAGTTTCTTAAAGGACTGATTTTTTAGAGATCTAGATCCTGAGAATAATGTGTACGTCAGGTAGTGCTGAATCCTGAAACCTGACTCTAGTAACGTGTGCATGTGGTTGCAATTCTAAGTGGGTGGATGCCCCTGGCTCTTCAGGATTGTCGGTGGTGATGGGATGATTCTGAAAGGCTCGCTTTCTTTATAAGCATGCATAACCCAAGTGTATGGCTGTCTGATGGCTGCGATTCTTTGCTGATGGTGCGTTAGGGCTCATAGAGAAGAAAGGAAGACTTGGTAGGGTATAAAGTAACTGATTATCATTAATCCAAGTCATTGCTTCACAAAGTGTGACTGTTGACAATATTTAGCACAAGGGATTATGATAAGTTTAAAAAATGTTAATCTGAACAGAGTTATACTGGTTTCTGGGTTGTTGGACATTTCAGGGTCCTTCACATGCTAAGGTGCTAATATGCATTATGAATCTCTAAGAGCAGAATGGAATAGAAAGCATTCCCAAACTTTGATTACAAGACCCATTTTTTTTTTTTTTTTTTTTTGAGACAGGGTTTAGCTCTGGCTCTGTCACCCAGGTTGGAGTGCAGTGGTGTGATCTCTGCTCATTGTAATCTTTGTCTTCTGGGCTCAACAGATTCTCTCACCTCAGCCTCCTGAGTACCTGGGATGACAGGCACGAGCCACCATGTTTGGCTAATTTTTTTTTTCTTTTTTAATAGAGATGGAGTTTCCCCATGATGCCCAGGCTGGTCTTGAACTCTTGAGCTGAAGTAATCTGCCCACCTTGGCCTTCCAAAGTGCTGGGATTACAGGTATGAACTACCACACCTGGCCTCAAGACCTACTCTTTACTAATAATCTGACAAAAATGATGCTGTATGGAAACCCCACTGATCTAGGCAATGTAGAAGTTTCAGGCTATGTTGTAATGAGGACCAGGAAGTCAAGAGTGTGACCAGTGCTGTCAATAATGTCATCTGTGAGAGTGAGACTGGACCATTTCTGAACACAGAATTGTTTCAGTTTTCAGCCCAAGGACTCTACAGAGATCTAAGTCCAACCTCATCATTTTATATATCAAGGAACTGAGGCCCAGAGAGGTTCATAAGTGTGTTCAGGGTTGCATCCTGGTTAGTGGGAGCTGATGCTAGCACCACGGTCCTTTGATTCTCAGAGCCCATTGAACTGCCTCATTTGGTGGGCAGACTGCAGGGTACACTGTGAGTTCAGTTAGTGGAATGGACATTGGTGGTAGAGTGAGCAGTCCAAATGGGCTGGATCAGTGTTTGGTTAGGGATATTGCTATTCCTTCAGTCATGCCTTGGTGACATAGTCCAGATGCCTCAGCAACTTGGTGACTCTGCACAAAGTCTAGTTTGTCAGTTTCCTTATAAAACATGGAGCCCACATCTAGTTTTGACTTTCCAGCTGTGCTTTGACCAGTGCAGAGTGCATGGGGATACTTCTCTTCTTGCATCACTATTGATATACTATTTTTGAATCAATGAAGACCAAGAACAAGATAATTATTTTTCTAGGAACCAGTTATCACTTTTTGGCTCATTTTAAGCTGGGTGGTTGACCCTAGCTCTGTTTTATGTAAGTTAGTGTCTAGTCAAGTTTCTCCTAAGCTTACTTGATTAATTTTTCAAACCTAAATGTGAGTCTTCACATTAACCATGTTTCATTTCATTTTAGTAATTTTGGCCCAGAACTCCTGAGTGTCAGGATTAACTTTGAATCTTGACTCATCATTTATTCTTACAACTCTCTCTTCTAGTACTGCAATGATTGTAGAGGTAGTATGCAAGCCTCTAATTTCTCTGTTTTTCAACCAGGCTGTTTCTCTGTAAGGACAAGGAAGGGAAGCTGAGGAAGATTTATTTAGCAACTATAATTTGCCAAGTACGGTGTCAGGTGCTTTACACATATTTTGTTATTTAATCCTCATAGCAACTGTATGAGACTGTAACTTCTTTTGTAAAAGGAGAATGGAAGTTCTTATCTCACAGTTTTGGTGAAGAATAAATGAGATAATTTAAATTATGTACTTATTAAAGTGCTGGCACACAGTAGGCACTTGATAAATATAAATTGCAATTATCTCTATCCCTCTTCCTTCATCTTCTCTTTGGACAGAGTAGGGAGAAGGACAGAAAGATATGCAATATGGTTTGGCCCTTTGTCCCCACCCAAATCTTGTCTCGAATTGTAATCCCCATAATCCTCAGATGTTGAGGGAGGGACCTTGTGGGAGGTGATTGGATCATGGAAGCCGTCTCCCCCATGCTGTTTTCATGATAGTGAGTTCTCATGAGGTATAATGGTTTTATAAGTGTTTGACGGTTCCTCCTTCACATGCTCCCTCTCGCCTGTCACCATGTTAGATGTGCTTGCTTTCCCTCCTGCCATGATTATAAGTTTCCTGAGGTTTCCCCAGCCACGCAGAACTGTGAGTCAATTAAATCTCTTTTCTTTATAAATTACCCAGTCTTGGGCAGTTATTTGTAGCAGTGTGAGAATGAACTAATACAACATCCCATTAAATGATCCATCTCTCAGCTGCCACGGAAACACCAGTCAGCTCCTACCAGCATGTCAGACAGTTTCACATCATGAATTATTTATTGTGCATTACAAATTACCCCCGAACTTAGCAGCTTCAAATAATACACATTTATTTGCTCACAGTTTCTGTGGGTCAGAATCCAGGCCCAGCTTTGGGATCCCTCATAAGGAGGCAACAGAAGTGCTGACCAGGGCTGCATTCTGATCTGAAAACCCAACAGGGAAGGATCTTCTTTCACTCTCACTCATGTATTTATGGACCCAGGCCAGTTCCTGGATGGGTGTTGCATTGAAGGCTTAAGTTCCTTGCTGGTAGTCAGGTGGAGGTCACCCTCAGTTCCCCACCATGTGTACCTCTTCAACTTGCCTCATCAGAGCAAACATGGAGAGAGTGAGAGCACGGATAAGACAGAAGTCAGTTTTTTGTAACCTAATACCAGAAGTGACATCCCATTACTCTTGCTGTACTCAGTTCTTTAGAAGTGAGTCATTAGGTCAAGCTCCCATACAAGAGGAGGGAGCTACACAAAGGAGTGGACACCAGGAGGGAGGGGTCATGAGGGCCCCGCAAGCAGCTTCCAACCACTTGCAATTATCTTCTTCATCAGCTCACCCAATGCATTCATTACTGGCAGTTCTGGGATGTAAATCCAGGCTTCTAGGCCCTTGCTCTCTCCCCAAGAGTCTACCCTGGGAGGAATACTGATTGCCAATTGTAGTTGAAATTGTAAGCTGATTATGTAGCCATTTTCTACCTACATTTTCTACATTTTTTTCCCTTGGCTTTGTTTTGGGGCAAGTGCAATTTAGTTGTGAACATATTGGAATGAGGGGACTTTCCTCACGTTTACTTATCCTTGATCCCCTCTCTCTCATTCTCTCAAGTAGTGTTTCAACCTCTTCAAGGCTTCAAATCTTTCACATTCTCAGTCTCAGCAAATAGCTTTGTTTCCAGCTGCATAGAGAAAGTAGACAATATCAACTGTGAACACTTTCAACTCCTGTCTCCCATGCACATCCTTCTCTCCTACTTTTTGGTTTGAGAGGATGGGAAGTCATTTCTTCTGTTTGCTCTTTCTTTGTAAAATTTCCTTTCCTTTCCTTCATATCTTCATTAATCAATTATTCACAATGTTGAGTGCATTGAGGACCAGTAAGCAGCCTTCTGTCTTTTCCACCTGAGTGCTGCACAATTCAGGAAGTAAATCAAAGAATAAAGACAGAAGCCACAGCAATATTATGGATAGAGCTGAGTTGGAGGACGTGGCTTGGTGTCTCTGTCAAATGGACCTGAGATCTGAACCCCAGAACTGGTCAGTTCTCAGCAGTGCTGTATGGTAGCCTTTACAGGTCAAAATTACATCATGGAGGAGCAGAGGCAAATTTGTGCCTTCTGTGGGCAGGTTCACTTCTGGTAGGGCAAAGGGAAGACTTGAGCCAAGATTGCCATTTTCTTCCTAAATTTGCCAATCAAATAAGATAGAGTAACCAACGTTAATTGAAATCTTCCCACAGGAAGGCAATGTGTGGAATGGAGAAGGCTGCTTCAGCAACATCCTCTCCCATGCACCTTAAACGTCTCTTTCTTTCTCAGCTCCTTTCTGGAGTTAAGATGGAAAAAACTGGTATGTGCCTATTGATGTAGCCAACAAGCATACATCAGTTTTTTCCAACTTAACTCCAGTATTTTCCCCAGTTCATCCTGAAATTGCTGCCCTATCCATTCTCCCTCCTACACAGCCAAGATTCTTAAAAAACCAATCCAAATTTGCAGAATCTCCTCACTCATTTCTAACACATTTCTCAAGTGTTTTGACTTCAAAACTCAAGTAGAGAATCTCCTCACTCATTTCTAACACATTTCTCAAGAGTTTTGACTTCTACTCTCACTAGTGCATAGCAGTTGCCTTGGCAGAGGCCCCCAGTGACTTCCTGCTCGTCAAAGCCAATGGACCTCTTTTGGTTTTAAGTTGACCTAACTTCTCTTTAATATTTAACCCTCCTGTACACTTCATTCCTCCAGAAAGGATCACTTATTTCCAGGCTTCATTGTTGATTCCTCTTGCCACATTCACTATCAATGCTTTCCAGGGCTCCTTTCAAATTTGATTAGTTTTATTCTGTTTACTCTTGGGTGAATTTTTTTTTCTTTGAGCTTTAACTGTCACCTCTTGCTAGTCACTCCTGAATATTCAGCTGGAGTCCAGACCTCTGTCTTGAATTCTAGATCCATATGGTACATTGCACGATCTGGCAACGCCAACCTTTCCACTCTCATATTTTCTACCTGTCTCCCCTTTACCCACCCTGACCTAGCTATACTTTCCTGCATTATTCTTTGATCATTGTAAGCTTATCCCTACCCCAGGGACTTTGCACTTACTGTTACTTCTGCCTGGAATGCTCTTCCCCTAGAGGTGTACAAAGCTCATTTCTTTCATGTCTCTGCTTAAGTATCACAGCTTCAGAGAGTTCTTCACTCACCACTCCCACCTCTGTTTACATTTTATCATAGAATTTATCACTTATTCAAGTGTGTGTGTGAAGTGGGTGTGGTGTGTGAGCACACGTGTATGTGCTGATCCTAAAAGAATTAAGTTCCTCAAGGGCAAGAACTTTGAATTATTCACTGGCATATCCCTAGTACCTATAATATAGATGCTAATGACACTTGTTTAATGGATAAATGTTTGCTTGAAATTTGTCTTTATGACTCATCGTCTCTCACTAACTCCTACAAAGTGGTTTGTTACTAACATACCTGTTTATGAATTTAATCTCGAATTTCTCTATTTAGTTTTCTCCTAAGTAACAACTTCAACAATTGAGGCTGGAATTTTATTTTCTTATAAGATTAGCTCAGAAAGCTAAATAAAACTCTTTGGGTTTTCTCATCAGAAAAAAGAAAGCTCAGGTGCACCGAGACTGGCCCCACAGTTTTTGCAATCACTGTCATGATTGGGTTTTTGCAAGCTGGCCCCATGGGACAATTTCATCTTTCCTTTTCTGCCTGATGTCTTGCAATTGGGATTCCCGCTAGTACTGCCCTGAATCCTGGCAAGAAGACTTCTTGCTTTGAGCCCCATGCTTTAGAGAGCTCCACTCTCATCCTTCTTTGTTCCTTTCCCTCCCCATTAAGCAAGAAGTCCTTGGGATAAGAGAATAAAACCATCTGGACCTCATACATCTTCCTTCTGGAACACATTCCTGATACATGAGACCTCAGAATTCTCTGCCCAAATAGTCACAATTAAATTTCCAAGGCTTGTGGCCCTCTTTCTGAGGTCTTTCCTCTGTAGAGTGAAGTATGCTGACTGTGTGTGCCCACTTGAGCCAAGTGATGGCCAAGTCATTGACTGTTTCAAGGACCATGGGTGAAGCTTTAACTTACGTTCTTGGTTGTACACTGGACTACTTGTGGTAGGAACTGGAGGTGGGAAGAGACCATTTTTCAGGAGTAGATTTCTGGAAGTCTGAGGATTCTGAATTTGGGTATATTTGTCAAGGTAGAAGTAGCAATGTTTTAACTAGTGATGCTAGCTTGATATATAACTCATACATTGGATATATAATCTATGTGGGCCTCCATTTGTACTCTTGGCCAGGGCAATGCCAATATTAGGGGTGAGCCTGGTTCCACAACTGTCTTCATAGAACTGCTGCCTTAGACTTATGTCTGTGTGGATGCACTGATTCTAGATGAGGTGTTTGCACTTTTTTTTTTTTTTAAGACCTGAGTTTTTAGATAACCAAAATCTTACCTGGAAACCCAGCATATAAATATAGATATAAAATGAATATATAAATATAAAGATGTTAAATGAGTATATAAATATAGATGTAGAAGGACTCTGGCTAACCACAAGAATGAAAGGCTCAGAGCTCTGTTGGCTCAGGGACTCCCCACTTTCATCTCCTCCCTCCCTTTCTTGAGTAGCCTTGAGGCACAGCCATGGAACTCCAGGACTTCACGGGCAGACACAGTTCAAAAATTAGGGCTTTGATCAGCTTCTCACATTGGCATTTAGTGCACTTATGTTCCATGGAATGTCCTTGGAATAGTGCTATTTAAACAAGCTTGGCAGAAGCAGGGCACTCTTAGATCCCATCAGCAATCTCCACATCCAGCAAAGTGAAATTCCTGCAGAAGAGAGACTGGTTTACCTTGTATAACCCAGAATTCCTCTAGCATATCTTACCACGAAATTCTCTGCTAACAGAAGTCCTTTTAATAACTTGGCGAAATGTTATCTAAGACAATTCCCTAATGTGAAACAGAGCTACATTCCCATAAAATCTAGTCACTTATTTTTTCCCCTATAAAAGTTTAATGAGTAATTATAAATGATTAATATAAAATTTAGATTTAAAGGGATATAGCCCTTATAGAAATATTGTGATAAATCTCTCTGTACATTAAAACTATTTATTTTCACTACCTTAATTTTGTATTATGTATTTTAATGCTGTATTTAAAAATGTCTTTCAGCCAGGAGTAGTGGCTCATTTCTGTAAACTCAGTGCTTTGGGAGGCTGAGGTGAGAGGGTCACTTGAGGCCAAGAGTTCAAGACCTATCTGGGCAACATAGCGAGACCCCTTCTCTACAAAAAATTAAAAAAAAAAATTACCCAGATGTGGTGGCACGTACCTGTAGTCCCAGCTACGTGGGATGCTGAGATGGGAGGGTAACTTGAGCCCAGAAGTTTGAAGTTATAGTGAGCAATGATTGTGCTACTGCAATCCAGCCTGGGCAACAGAGTGAGAATCTGTCTGTTAAAGGTTTTTTTTGCTCTATGGAGAAACGTCTAGCTTTCACTCATTTATTAAAAAGTTCCGTAAGCCCTATTCACAGCTCCTGGCTTATTCTTGTAACTACCTCTGTAGCTGGAATTCTATGTCTTTGCTGCAAATTCTGATGATAATAGCAAAAGATCTATTATGTTCTGATAATCTCAGGCTGCCAGAGTTCCTGGATATTGTTTGGATGTATGAGAACTAATTTTCCACTTAAATAGCTACTGTCTGCCATCTTCAACTTGGTGTTCAGCTGGAAGATGGAGACTAAACACTATACTAAGTCCACACAGTGTTTAGATTGGCAGTGGGATGGGTGGTCCTTCCCTACTGTCTCTTTCAGATTAGAAGACTCTTAGTCACTGCCTTCTTGTCATACCTGTATTGATATTCTTCATTAATTTCACGTAATACTTATATCAGACACAATGGGATATTTAGCTTCCAGCTCTTTTCAGATGCTAATGGTAACTTCAGTATTTGATGTTTCATCTGACCTATGTTTTTTGCACAGGAGGCCATGAAATAAAAAGCTTTTATTTCCTTTTGAGCTTTAAAAGGGTTATAGACAGATCAAGAAAAAAGTAGTTTCTTTTGCTTGCTTTTAATAAGTTCTCAGAATATGACAAGATGCTGCGGATCATCGGTTCCTTCCTGCAGATGCCTCTGGCCCTTACTATGCCCTCTAATGTCCCACCCTGGGCTTCTCTGCCATTGCAGCCTGGGTGCCAGGTGCCTGGAAACCCACCGGGGCTCACACATGCATAAGCTGGAAGGCACTGGGGGTGTTAACTCTTGGGGCATGACCTTTGATCAATGGGTTTTGGAAACTGGTGAATAAATGTTTCTTCCTCTATTCACAGTTCTAAAACATATTTCATATGATTTGTCAAATAGTCCTTCAGGACTGAGAAGCCAATTACCCACAGTGGAGGCCAACTTGCCAATGCCCATTTCTAGGGACCCTTCCTCCTTGCTCACTTGCTGACACTGTCATTCACATCCTTTCTTTGGAATCATGTAACTCAGGAAAACACTCATACGTAAGTCTTTGTCTCAAGCTCTGCTTTCAGGGAAACCCAAGCTAAGATAGTAATTAAGTTATAGCTATGTTTACTATATTTTACAAATATGGGTTAAAAAAGTGAACCATCACTTTATGATTCTGAATGTATTTATGAAATAAGTTTAGAGAGGTGTGAGCATTGAATCACATTTACTTATACATTTAATAATTCTCCTAAGGCTGGGCACAGTGGCTCGACTGAGGCCAGGAGTTCAAGATCAGCTTGGGCATCATAGCAAGAACCTATCTCTACAAAAAATAAATATAAATAAATACATTAGCTGGGCATGGTTGGATTGATAGAGCCCAGGCATTCGAGACCAGCCTGGGCAATATGGCAAGACCCTGTCTCTCTTATATTCAAGAAATAAAAATAATTCTTTTATAAGTGGGACTGTCTCAAAACTTTATCCATTAATTCTTCCTTCCATTTCTGTTTATTTGTTTATTTATTTTTTTAGAGTTGGGGTCTTGCTCTGTTGCTTAGAGTGCAATGGTGCTATCATGGCTTTCTGCAGTCTCAACTTCCTGGGCTTGAGCAATCCTTCCACCTTAGCCACCTCAGCCTATATAAACCAGCCTATATAAACCATCATGCTCAGGTGATTTATTTTTATTTTTAGTTTTTGTAGAGATAGGTTTTTGCTGTGTTGCCCAAGCTGATCTTGAACTCTTAGCCTCAAGCAATCTTCCTGCCTTGGGCTCCCAAAGTGCTGGGATTACAGTCATAAGCCACCATGCCTGGCCTCCATCCCTCATCTTTAAGACCATTCTGAAGATCCAGAAGGTGGAAGCTGCTTGCTGGTGATATGAAGGACATTCATTTGATGAAACTCAAAAATATGAGCGACCATAGCATAAGAATCCTGGTCCTAGACTCACTGGGTACCATCATAGACATTCTCTCTGGATGTTTGTTTTTCTGCTGTACAATATATGTTGATGCTCTCTACTGACCTGCATAAATTACAGACAGATATATATCAACATTTATTCCCTTGGTTGGCATTTTATTTTTTATATACTACAGAAATAACAAAGAGGACAAAAAAATAAACAATGAAGTCAGGGTGAAGGAAAAGTGAGGGTAAAAAAAATAATACCCAAATACATGTCATAGGCTCTATGTAATGACTACAAGAGCATTACAACTGGATGTGTGCTTCCTGTTAGCCAAAACAAAGGGAAAAATTAGTACAGTAGTCACAGTATCAATAAAATAAAAATTTACCTGCTTCCCAGGAGATTCAGAGCTTGTCTTATACCCAGATCTGAGAAGAGTTTCTTAGGAGGTTCCACAGAGAGGTATTATATGCCTGGCCGATTAACACTCTCCATGACATCCCTGCTGCACAGCCAAAGAGGATGTCATAGGCCTGTTTCTTTTCGCATCCCTCAGTGTTGCTTAGGCAACTCCCTGATGGTCTCATTGACTGAGTAAGGGATGGACAGCTTCCCCCATCCTCCCCTTTTTTTTTTTTGAGACGGAGTCTCGCTCTGTCACCCAGGCTGGAGTGCAGTGGCGCGATCTCGGCTCACTGCAAGTTCCGCCTCCCGGGTTCACGCCATTCTCCCGCCTCAGCCTCCCAAGTAGCTGGGACTACGGGTGCCCACCACCACGCCCGGCTAATTTTTGTATTTGGAGTAGAGACGGGGTTTCACTGTGTTAACCAAGATGGTCTTGATCTCCTGACCTCATGATCTGCCCACCTCGGCCTCCCAAAGTGCTGGGATTACAGACATGAGCCACCACACTTGGCCGGACAGCTCCCCTTTTTAAAATTTTTTGTAGAAACGGGATCTCGCTATGTTTCTCTGGCTGGTCTCAAACTCCTGGTCTCAAACCATCCTCCTGCCTTGGCCTCCCAAAGCACTGGGGTTACAGGTGTGAACCACCATGCCCAGCAAACAGCTCCTTTTTGAGGCAATATTCCACAAATGTTATTTCTTCCTTGTGGACTTTTGATGAGAATTGGGCTAGCCTGGAGTATGCCCTGGGACTACACTTTAAGTATAAGTAGACACAATATCAATTAGATATGTATCTCCTCGTGTGATAAAAACTTAAACTGTGTAGTGCTCTTTCAGGTTTTTGGGTGAAAAAATAATAGTAATTTGGTCAACAAGGAGACAGGACCACATTATCTGGACAACAGAGTCCTTTCTTCCTTTTGTCAAAAGGAGTAAAGGCCACACTTGTATTAACACATTGATTAGCTTGCTTTGCATTTAGTTGAACATTATTTCTTTTTCTTTGTATTTTTTGTAGAGATGGAGGTCTCACTCTGTTGCCCAGGCTGGTCTTGAATTTCGAGGCTCAAGCAATCTTCCCACCTTGTCTTTCCAAAGCGCTGGGATTACAAGTGTGAGCTGCTGCGGCAGGCCAGTTGAATATTTATGTCTCTGTCTTGGTGACAGTTATGTGGGAATCTGAGCTGTCAAATGCTGTCACTACTGAAAACATTTCCTAACTCTTTTCAGGGCACTGGGCTGTTTGCTTGGGGGATTCTTCCTGAAACCCTGGGCCAGTAGAAATCTGTGTTTTCAGACTCTGCTCTGAAGTGGAGCCTCTAGGAATGGGTGTGGCTCAAAGAGCATAAAGATGTGCGTTGTTTCCTGGGTTGGTAGTGATTTCCATTTCATCAAGAGTGTAACAATCATTTCTCACAGTCTGTGTGTGACACTCTTGATGACATGGAAATGAAATTACTATAATTTTTTCACACAAAAACCTGAAACAGCACTTTAGAGTTTAAGGTTTTATCACATGAGGAGATGCATATTTAATTGATATTGTTTCTAGTAAGACTTAAGGTGTAGTCCCAGGGCATACTGCAGGCTAGCCCAATTCTTATCAAAAGTCCACAAGGAAGAAATAACATTTGTGGAATATTGCCTCAAAAAGGAGCTCTTTGCTGGGCATGGTGGCTTACACCTGTAGCCCCAGTGCTTTGGGAGGCCAAGGCAGGAGGATCGCTTGAGATCAGGAGTTTGAGACCAGCCAGGGCAACATAGCAAGATCCCATTTCTACAAAACATTTTAAAAAGAGGAGCTGTCCATCCCTTGCTCAGTCAATGAGACCATCAGGGAGTTGCCTAAGCAACACTGAGGGATGCGAAAAGAAATAGGCCTATGACATCCTCTCCCTGTGCAGCAGGGATGTCATGGAGGGTGTTAATTGGCTAGGCATATAATACCTCTCTGTGGACCCTCCTAAGAAACACTTCTCAGATCTGGGTATAAGACAAGCTCTGAATCTCCTGGGAAGCAGGTAAATTTTTATTTTATTGATACTGTGACTACTGTACTATTTTTTCCCTTTGTTTTGGCTAGCAGGAAGCACACATCCAGTTGTAACGCTCTTGTAGTCATTACACAGAGCCTATGACATGTATTTGGGTATTATTTTTTTTACCCTCACTTTTCCTTCGCCCTGACTGATAATGTCAATTGTCTGTCCTGTTTTATGATAAATAAGCTGACAGATATGTATGTGAAAGAAGAGTTCTGCAGTGAAACTTCTTATTGAGGAATTTTTAAAACTGATTTTTTAGTAACAAGTAATTGTGTATGTTTATGAGACACAATGGGATGTTTTGATCTATGTGTGCATTACAGAAACATTCAGTCAAGCTAATTAATAGAGCCATCACCTCACCAATTTGTGATTTATTTTTTGTGGTGGGAATGTTAAAAATCTATTGTGGCAATTTGAAATATACCATACATTATTATTAACTGTGGTCAACATTCAGTGCAATAGATCACTAAAACATTCCATTGAGGATTAAAAAATTTTTTTTCCAAGATGGCTCTTTTCTTGACTTTGATCTATGGTTTTAAACCTTTCAAAACTGACTCTAATTTCAAATTTTCTGTAAGGCTTTCTCTGACCTCTTCTGATTGAGTACAAATTTTCTTCCTCAAGGCTCCAGTGGAGCTTTATGCAAACCTTTATTTTAGAATTTATTATAGTTACCTGCTATCATTCAATACTTGAGGTCAGAGACCAATCCTTTTCCATCTCTGTAAGCCTGTTGTCTTGCACAATATTTGAAAATAGGCCTTATAGAGTTCTTTAATGTGACCTGCCTGTAGTGATCAATTTATTCTGGAATTTTTCTTTTCTTGCAAGGGATTACCTTATATATACGATCCTATTATAGAAACCAACAGTTATCTTTTGATAGACAATGGAAACCCCATTTCACCTTCCTTAATCTTCTAAGAAACCAAGAAATTTTCTGCTCATATGAGAACCATACAGCAAAAGTAATCAAGTCATGCATTTGTAATGGGATAGATGATTCCATATTGCTCTCGTCTTTCCCGAATGATACTTTAAAAGCAGATATTAATAGGATGTAAGTATTATGTTTCCAAATAGCATTGCATTATTGTGCTGGATCATTGTGTTGACAGTTGGAAACTCATGAAAAGCTACAGTCACTGCAAAGTAGCCCCTCAGCTGTGCAGATGCTAAACGGACCTTACCATAGGGTATATTCCAGCTATCAAGTGGCCTATGCCAAACAGTAAAGATGCCGTCTGTTGACAAGTAAAGCCGTCGACCCTAAGTCTTTGCTCTGGAGTAGCTGTGTCCATCTTCTTCATCTACCAACCTCTGCTAACCGAGCTGTATCATAGATACAGCTTCCACTACTAACTGATAACACAGGACTATCACCACCTGAGAGTTAACAGTAGGCTTAGAGGGGAGAATGATTATGATCTTTCAGACTGACAAATTTCGGTGGATTAAGTGGCTAGTCATTGTTAGAAAATGAAAGGCTGGGGTTAGACAGGCAATTTCAATAAAGGAAAATGGAAAAAGACATTATGCCTAGGTGGAACCAATTCTTAGTCTGTTACTTTGAGGGTTGAGACAGCTGAAAATAATCTAAGACATTCTCAAAATCAGAGCCATGTTTTTTTCATGTTTGCATCACTGAGACTAGCAGAGATTATCAAGTGGATGGTAGACAATGCGAAAGATGTATAGAATAGTATGGTGGAAAGTCATGCATTTTGCGTCAAATATATCCATGTCCATAACTTGGCTCTACCACTTGTCATCTCTGTGTCCTTGGGAAGATTACTTAACTTTTCTGATCTTCAGTTACCTGGCATGTAGAAATGAGAGTAACACATATTGTGTAGGTTTTTGTGACAATTAAATGAGAGTTTGTGTGTAATATGTTGACATAGAAAAGATGCTCAATGACGTGCACACGTATGTTTATTGCGGCACTATTCACAATAGAAAAGACTTGGAACCAACCCAAATGTCCAACAATGATAGACTGGATTAAGAAAATGTGGCACATATACACCATGGAATACTATGCAGCCATAAAAAATGATGAGTTCATGTCCTTTGTAGGGACATGGATGAAGCTGGAAACCATCATTCTCAGCAAACTATCGCAAGGACAAAAAACCAAACACCGCATGTTCTCACTCATAGGTGGGAATTGAATAATGAGAACACTTGGACACAGGAAAGGGAACATCACACACCGGGGCCTGTTGTGGGGTGGGGGGAGGGGGGAGGGATAGCATTAGGAGATATACCTAATGTTAAATGACGAGTTAATGGGAGCAGCACACCAACATGGCACATGTATACATATGTAACAAACCTGCACGTTGTGCACAGGTACCCTAAAACTTAAAGTATAATAAAAAAAAGAAAAGATGCTCAATGATTATTTGAATAAATTTTTGGTGAGTAAATACAGATTAATGCCTCAGTTTTTGCTTCTGTGAAATGCTTTTATTAACTTTTTTGAAGGATAAAATAAAAATAGAAATATCTACACAGAATCTAGAATAGCTAAAACAATTTTGAAAAAGAATAAAGTGGGAGGAATCACTTTACCTGATTTGAACATGTTAAATATCTACTCTAGATCAAAGCAGTATGATATTGGCAAAGAGATAGACAGATAGATCAATGGAACAGAATAGAGAATCAGAATCAGACCCACACAAGTATGCCCAAGTAATTTTTAAATTAAAAAATTTCAATTGTACTAAAAACACAACATAAAATGTGTCAACTATGTTTAAGTGCACAGTTTGCTAGTGTTAAGTACATTCATGTTGTTGTGCAACAGATTTCTAGAACCTTTTCTTCCCAGCTAGTTTTTGGCAAAGATGCAAAAAGCAATTCAGTGCAGGGAAGACAGTCTTTTTAATAAATGGAACCATAGCAACTGGACATCTATAGGCAAAAAAAAAAAAAAAAAAGAACTTGACCTAAACCTTACACTTTACACAAACATTAACTCAAAATGGAACATGGACTTAGGCATAAAATGCAAAACTATACAACTTTTAGGAAAAAAAGGCCCCGGGGGTTGGTGAGGATTTCATAGACTTGACACTAATAACATGATCCAGAAAAAGAAAAATTGGTAAATTGGACATCTTTAGAATTGAAAACTTTGCTCTGTGGAAGACCCTGTGAGGGGGACAAAGAGACAAGCTAGTGGATAGGAGGAAATATTTGCAAACCACATATCTCATAAAGTACTAGAATCTAGATTAATAAAGACTCTCAATAGTCAGCAGTGAAATAACACACAATCCAATTAGAAAATGGGTAAAAGGTGTGAACAGACATTTCACAGATGAGGCTGTACAGATGGTAAACAAGCACATGAAAAAGATGATCGTTAGCCATTAGGAAATGCAAATCAAAACCACAAAAATGTATCAGTACGTACCTATTACAATGGCAAAATAAGAAGTAGTGACAACACCAAATGCTGATGAAGATACAGAGAAACTGGATCACTCATACATTGCAGGTTGGCATGTAAACTGGCCAGCCACTCTGGGAAAGCACATGGCAGTTTCTTTAAAAACTAAACATGCTTTTACCATATGATCCAGCAATTGCACTTTTGGGCATTTATCTCAGAGAGATGAAAACTGTGTTCACACACAGACATGTACACAAATGCTTATAGCAGCTTTACTTGTAATAGTTACAAACTGGAAATGCAATGGCTCAGGCCTGTAATCCCAGCACTTTGGGAGGCTGAGGCAGGAGGATTGCTTGAGCTCAGGAGTTTGAGACCAGCCTGGACAACACAATGATACCTTGTCTCTACAAAAAATACAAAAATTAGCCAGGCATGGTGGTGCACATCTGTGTTCCCAGCTACTCCGGAGGCTGAGGTGGGAGAATCGCTTGAGCCCGGGATGTCGAGGCTGCAGGCAGTGAGCTGTGGTCATGTCACTCTATCCTGGTTGACAAAGTAAGACTCCATCTCCAAAAAAAAAAAAAAAAAAACCCCAAAACAAAACACTGGAAACAACCCGAATGTCCATAAATGGGCTAATGATTAAACAAATGGTGGTATGTCCATACCATAGAATAATGCTTAGCAATAAAAGGAATAAACTATTGAAACACTTAACAACTTGAATGTATTTCAGGGGAATTATGTGAGTGAAAAAAGCCAGTCTCAAAAGTTAAATACAGTATGACTCCATTCATATACCGTCTTAAAATGACAAAATTATAGACATAGGAAGCAGATTAGTGGTTTCCAGGGGTTAGGGAGAGGAGAGGGAGGGAGGTGGTTGTGACTACAAAGTGGTGGCAGGAGAGATTCATGTGAGTCTGGACTGTGATGGTGGTTCCTGAACCTGCACATGTAATAACATTTAATGGAACTAAGCAATACACATATACACACAGAGACATATACCCACTTGAATGAGTGCATGTAAAATTGGTGAGATCTGAATAAAGTAGGTGGATAATAGCAATGTTGATTTCCTGGTTTTGATGTTGTATTATATTTATGTAAGATGTAACCAGTGGAGGAAACTGAGGAAAGGGGAGATGAAATCCTTCTGTATCATTTTTTTTTTAACAATTGCATCAAAATCTGCAATTATCTCAAAATAAAAAGTGAAAAAAATATTGGCCTAGGATGCAAAGTCCTCTGCTACAAATAAAATTTAGTATAATCCCATTTCAGCTGGGGCCTAATAATAATCAATTGTGTTTCAGAGTTGCAGTGTTTGAGAAGACTAAGGAATTCACAGTCTAGCTGGGAGGAAATCTGCAGCTTCTAGAGCTGCATTGTCCAATAGATATTTCTTTTTTTTTTTTGGCTTATAAAACCCTCTGTAATCTTTTTTTATTTATGTATTTTTTTATTATACTTTAAGTTTTAGGGTACACGTGCACAACGTGCAGGTTTGTTACATATGTATACATGTGCCATGTTGCTGTACTGCACCCATTAAATTGTCATTTACATTTGGTATATCTCCTAATGCTATCCCTCCCCCCTCCCCTCACCCCACAACAGGCCCTGGTGTGTGATGTTCCCCTTCCTGTGTCCAAGTGTTCTCGTTGTTCAATTCCCACCTATGAGTGAGAACATGTGGTGTTTGTTTTTTTGTCCTTGTGATAGTTTGCTGAGAATGATGGTTTCCAGCTTCATCCGTGTCCCTACAAAGGACATGAACTCATCATTTTTTATGGCTGCATAGTATTCCATGGTGTATATGTGCCATATTTTCTTAATCCAGTCTATCATTGTTGGACATTTGGGTTGGTTCCAAGTCTTTGCTATTGTGAATAGTGCCGCAATAAACATACATGTGCATGTGTCTTTATAGCAGCATGATTTATACTCCTTTGGGTATATACCCAGTAATGGGATGACTGGGTCAAATGGGATTTCTAGTTCTAGATCCCTGAGGAGTCACCACACTGACTTCCACAATGGTTGAACTAGTTTACAGTCCCACCAACAGTGTAAAAGTGTTCCTATTTCTCCACATCCTCTCCAGCACCTGTTGTTTCCTGACTTTTTAATGATTGCCATTCTAACTGGTGTGAGATGGTATCTCATTGTGGTTTTGATTTGCATTTCTCTGATGGCCAGTGATGATGAGCATTTTTTAATGTGTCTTTTGGCTGCATAAATGTCTTCTTTTGAGAAGTGTCTATTCATATCCTTTGCCCACTTTTTGATGGGGTTGTTTGTTTTTTTCTTGTAAATTTGTTTGAGTTCTTTGTAGATTCTGGAGATTAGCCCTTTGTCAGATGAGTAGATTGCAAAAATTTTCTCCATTCTGTAGGTTGCCCATTCACTCTGATGGTAGCTTCTTTTGCTGTGCAGAAGCTCTTTAGTTTAGTTAGATCCCATTTGTCAATTTTGGCTTTTGTTGCCATTACTTTTGGTGTTTTAGACATGAAGTCCTTGCCCATGCTGTCCAATAGACATTTCTGCGATGATGAAAATGTTCTCTATCTGTGCTGTCTAATACTGTAGCCACCTGTGCTGTCCAGTGCTATAGCCACCATCAACATGTGTGGGTCATGAACACTTGACATGTGGTTAATGTGACTTAGAAACTGAATTTTCAATTTTATTTAATTTAAAATAATGAACATTTAAATTTATACAACACATGTGGCTGGTGCTACCATACTGAATGGTGTCATTTTAAAGAAGCAGTGGGTTCAGAAAGTGGGAAGGAGCTTTATGAACAGGGGTGGTTCAAAGGAGTTGACACAAACCATGTTTTCTCATTGAAGGGGAAGTTTAGAACAGGAGAAAACTTCGTTAGAATTTTGGAAGTTACTAAGTCAAGTGACTTAAAAAAAACAAGACTTGGAGAGTGTGTGTGGTGGCTCATGCCTTGTAATCCCAGTGCTTTGGGAAGCTGAGGCAGGAGAATCGCTTTGGCCCAGGAGTTCGAGGCTGCAGTGAGCCCTAATTGTGCCAGTGCATTCCAACCTGGATGCCAGAGTGAGACCCTGTCTCTAAAAACAAACACCCCCACCCCAATAGACTTGCAAGGGAGAGGTGAACCCAAGAGATATGACTTTCCCTGTGACCTAGGGCAATAATGGCTTTGCTCTGGGATTGGTGAGCATAATAGTGGACTCTGAAGGAGAACTACACCAGACCACATCAACATATTGTATAATATGGTTGGCGCAAAAGCGGTTGCGGTTTTTGCCATTAAAAGCAATGACAAAGACCACAACCACTTTTGTACCAACCTAACGAATCATACTGGTCCAAGCTGAATGGCATGTAACTCTGAATCCCCCAACTGGTATAGCATATGTGTCCTGCGGCCCTTTACTCTTACCAGTGTCAGAAGTATGGAGCATAGAAAGGCCTGTGGCCCTAGTTGCTAATGGCTCTGACTGTACCCATGAGAGGTGGGGCCTCTCTCTGGGCCTCAGTAGAGGATTGGACTTTTGGTTCTTTCCAATTCTCAGGTTTTGTTTGCTTGTTTATCTATTATAGCATGCATACTTCAATTCAGCACATCTGAGGATATTCTATTGGCAGAGCGCTTCCAGGGGCAAAGTGCCACAGAATGACTGTGACCTTTAGATGCAGAGACTCTTCTCCCATCTCAAAAACTGAAAGTGGAATGCTATTTGAATAGTCAAGAAATCAGATGAGAAGTCTTCTGTTTGGTGTATGATCCGTGCTGTGATACTATGAATGCAATATTTTTTTAATTAAAAAAATTATAAGAAAACCCAGACTTAATCCAAGTATGATTTACTCTAAAAGACAAATTTTTCTTAGAGTGCTTTGGAGGGTCTTAGCTTAACAGAGAAGTGTGATGCTTATTAGATAGTTTGCATATGGGGGCATATTTAGTTTTTTTTTTTTTTTTTGCTAAGAAGCTCTGCTCTATCCCTCTGAATGCCTGCAGCACAGCTCTAAACAAGATATTCCCTCAGGGTCTCTCACATTGACAGAACTACGAGACATCTTATAATTTCTTCTGGCTTCTGGAGTGACATTTCTAGGATTCGTATTCAAAGGAGAATGCTTGCAAAAGAGAATGCATGCATAGACCTCTTTTTTGTAGGGAGCTCAGAGAACTTAACTGTCACTTTTCTGTGAGTCTCACAAGTGGCGCTGAGGCTCCTCTCTCCCTATCGTGTACTAAAGGCCCCAATCCCCTAGATAGACTTGTTGAACGTCCCTCTGCTTTCTCTACTAATTTGATCTCCTCTCTTGAGTTCAAAGTCTCACATTTACAAATAGAATGGTGTGCAGATGGAGAAGACAGAACTCTTTGAAGGAATTAAGTCCTGGAAGTCCCCAAGGAAATGTTGGTGAGATAGCTTTTGGATGTTATTCAGGAGTTAGCAGACTTCAGTTGGAAAGTTTCATGGCTAAAAATCCTTACTCGATGTGTGGCTGCAAGCATGGTACCTGTAAACACAGACCAGGGAATGAATGGATTTCATATGTACTACTCTATTTGTGTTTACCTTTTCTACAGGTGCGCTTGGACCACCTCAAGAGCAGAGTACCGGGGTGGCTGAGGGGCTTGGCATAGCTGGCTTCACATTCGTGTAATATCATGTATATTACACGATGTCATTTAGAATTTAAAATTTTATTTTAGCTTCTGGTCAAACAACTGTTAGGTCAAATTCTTATCCACAAACATGTATGCCTTTCGGTAAAGGAAATTAACTATGAAGATTAATGTGGGACTTGACCTCATCTCTAGCCGTGTTTTTTAATGAGGAGCGTGGTACCTAAACCCGTGTCCTAATCAGCTGAGACAGCTGCTGCTGCTGCTTTGTCATTTCTGCTCTTGGACTTTCTTGGACTTTGAAGTCTCTCTTGGTTTGAAGATTAAAGAGAGAGAGAGAGAGAGTGTGTGTTTGTGTGTGTGTGTGTAGTGTTTTGGGGAAAGGTAGAAGAGAATAAGAGGAAACCACTTTGGGTTTTTCTCTCTGGGTTTGCTGGCTTGTGTCTCCTGATTTATGAATTTCTTCAGACCAATTTCCTTTTTGGCCACTATATTATGTCTTCTCAGCAATGAGTCTTTCCATGATATGGGGAATATAGCAGTGGGATGAAGGAATCCAGTTATTTTAATGGTACAGACACCTTTTTAAAGATTTGACTTGCTTTCATTAAGTCATTTTAGAGGTGATGAAGAAAGTGTAGATTATTGCTTAAGATACTCTCAACTTGTGTCCTAAAAATGAATTTTATGCTGAAATGGACAGCAGTGATGTGCCATTAAGAATTATAGATGGTAACATTGAAAAAAAAACAGTAGAAAATATGCATATTTCTACTGGTTATTCTTTTATGTTACCGTCATGCTTTCTTTATTGTGTCACTAGAATAAAGCCAAGTGATTGCAGGGATCATGTATCAAGCTGTTAATTTTCATTGCCTTTGACCTTCATTAATTACCTTTTTCAGAAATGAATTTTCTCATGTCCGTTTTTAATCTTACAGAGAATTGTAGATGAAGTTTTAGGAAAATTTGCTCAGTTGTTTGGGAGATATCCAAATGCAAAAACAGAAAAAGTATTTGTCAGCTATTCAAAAAATTATTCAGATCTTCTGTTGTACTCAGAAACCTTGAAAATAGATCAATTTACATATGACATTTATTATAGTTATTTATAGCTTGATTTACAAAATATGCTCAGCATGCAAACTTGCTGGGTGCATACTGAAAGAAAGAACACTTAAAGGCATTTTAAGCTAAAGATAAAGTTTAAGCTGAACTCATGCACATGTTGGTGGAATGTGCATGTTTTTGAATGGGATATGTTTTGTCTATAAAAAAGATAAATGAATATGCCTTTATTAAAGTAAATGATTACAGGTTGAAGCCTTCAAATGAAGGCTTTTATCTTTAATTCTATTATCTATCTCTTTAAATTCTAGTTTAGATTGAGTAATACCAGGCACTGTAGGAAATGTAAGATATAAGACATGATTTCTTTTAGGTTCTTGCAGTTTAGTTAGGGAGATATAAATAGCATGTGTGAAACCTTCATTGCTGTATACGAGGCAGCGTGTAATCAGGAGGTGCATTGTGAGGTATGGGTCATAATTACCAGTGAACTTTAGAAAAGGAAGAGAAGAATGTGGATTGGAATAATCAGACGGAAGAGCTGGTATACCAGTTGTGTCAACTTGAGTGATTTAAAATTCACGCTTTCTAGATTCATTTGGGCCCTCGAATGAATGAATGAATGAATGACCAATCCCTTCTTTTCTTTGGTTGGATCTCCTTCTAGAACTCTTTTTCATTTTATCCTTTCTGTTTCTTAACCTCTTCCTGATAGTTTCATCTCTTTTTGTCTCTTTGAGATTCAATTGAGCAATTTCCTCAGATCTAGCTTTTTGTACACCAGATCTCTCTTTTTCTATGTTGACCTTGCTCTTTGATGCATTTGCTGAATTTTATAATTTCGATGGCTATACCTATTTTTTATTCTTAGAAATTTTACTTATTTTCTTATTTTCTTCTTTTTTTTGAGATGGAGTCTCGCTCTGTTACCCAGGCTGGAGTGTAGTGGTGCGATCTCAGCTCACTGCAACCTCCACCTCCCTGGTTCAAGTGATTCTCCTACCTCAGCCTCCCAAGTAGCTGGGATTATAGGTGCCCACCACGAGGGCCAGCTAACTTTTTGTATTTTTAGTAAAGACGGGGTTTCACCGTCTTGGCCAGGCTGGTCTTAAACTCCTGACCTCGTGATCTACCTGCCTTGGCCTCCCAAAGTGCTGGGATTACAGGCGTGAGCCACAGAGCCCGGCCCACTTATTTCCAATGTATCTTCCTTCTCAGCTTTTTCTTTCCTGATTTTAATTTTTAAACAGTGTATTGCTCTGAAGTTTTTATTTTCCATATCTTCTTTTATGTCCTTAATCATTTTAAACATAATTATTTTATGGTTTAACTTAAATTGTTTAATTATCTGAATTTACTGAAGATTAACTCTGCAGTTTATTGTGCCTTGGGTGGATAGATTCCTGGTATGCTTATAAACTATTACTCGTGATTTACAGTTATTGAGCTCCAATTTCATCTTCCTTGGCACTTTATTCGTGGGACTTCTATGTGGCTTGTGTTGGGGCATAGCCAATATACAGTTGCTTTGCATTCATATTCCAAGGTATTAACAACCTGGGACAAAATTTTATGTTGGTTTCTTTTTTTTTCCTTTGTTTTTGAGACGGATTTTCACTCTGTCACCCAGGCTGGAGTGCAGTGATGCGATCTCGGCTCACTGCAACCTCCACCTCCCGGGTTCAAGCAATTCTCTCGTCTCAGCCTCCCAAGCAGCTAGGATTACAGGCATCTACCACCGCGCCTGGCTAATTTTTGTATTTTTTTTAGTGGAGACGGTGTTTCACCATGTTGGCCAGGCTGGGCTCGAACTCCTGACCTCAGGTGATCTGCTTGCCTCAGCCTCCCAATGTGCTGGGATTACAGGCATCAGCTACCACACCTGACCTATGGTGGTTTCTTAGATTGAGAGTTAGTACATTACATGGCAGCCTATACCCAGATACATGAGCTCCTAGGGGAGACTGTTTTTCTACCCAAGGCTAGGCCTGAGACAGACAACTTTTTTTTGCCTGGGCTGATGGTTGTTTTTTTCCCCCCTTTTTTCACCTTTTTATAAGGGTGGATTTTAAAGGATCCTAGCTTTACACAGAGGCCTGAATTCTAATCCCCATGTGGACAAAAAACCAAATCCCCAGGGTACCAATAACAAGGCCCATCCCCCTTCCCTGCCTTGGGAAGTTACATTAGCTTGAAGGCTTTTTGGTTTTCAGCTCTTTTTTGTATCTGGAATCTGAGAATTTTATTTTCTTGCACATTCACCTATACTTTTAAAGAATGGTTTTTATATTTTATCCAGGATCTTTAGATTATATTGTAGAAGAATTCATTTCTTATTATTCTCCCTAGGAGGAGTTTTTTAAACCTTCTTTCCCTGTTGCACTTCAGGTCTGCAATGATCCCTTTACTTTCCAAAATTATCAATGAATCACTCTTTTGGGGGCATCTTTCTGTCTGCCTAATCCAAGTACAGATCTCTTTTATTTGGAAAAAGTTTTCACTTGACTCTCTGCCTTTTCTTCTTTCTGACCTAATTCTTTTCTGCCATTCACAATCGAAGCCATTGATAGTGTTCTAATAATACATTGCTAGCTGTATTGTCTGATGATCAGCTCATTTCTGAATGTTTTATGACTTTCCTCTCTAGCACTCACCCAAAACCATTCTCTCCACTGTCACCAGTGACAATGTATGCTATATCCAAAAGGCTTTTCTCCTCCCCCAGATCTCATATATTACTTTGCTTCTCTGAGGCTTCTGTGTTGATTGTCTCCTATTTTAAATCTTATTTCTCTGACGCTTATGATGTAAGACTCTTCTGATTCTCCTCTGGTTCTCCTTCTACTGATGTAGGTCTACTCTCCTCCGACTTTTTCCTTAAATTCTTTTCTTTTCCTCATCCGTTAAATAGGAGTGTCATTTCTCTTCTTGATCTTATGTTCTTCTTTCTCTATGTTGTCTTTACTCCTGTATCACTTTTTTTTAAACAGATGATTCACAAATCTCTATCTTGCATCTCTTGAGCTAAAATCCCTGTTTTTCAGTTGTCTCTCATATACTTTATCCTGGATGTCCTGTTGGCGTGTCAAAATTGTTGGATTTCATACCAAACTCACGCTTTTCTTTTCCAAAATAGCTCATTCTTCTGATTTACTTAATTCTGTCTGTGTTATGACTACTCTTCTCATGGGCTTAAAAGTGATCAGAGAACTCATTCGTTTTTGTTAAATTTTTCTTTCCAATTTATCTCTGATTTGTCCCTTATTTTCCAATTTTATTGTTTCTCTCTCTGTTTGAACCATGGGCACATTATTTGTCTGGTTTAACTACCCACAGCTTCACTTTTCTATAACCCATCCCGCCCATCATCTTTAGATTAGCCTGTGTAATTCACCAATGGCTCCATCATTACCTGGCTCAAAAACCTTAAATGATTACCAAATAATAGCAGTATTAATGCTAAATCCCTAACCTGATGGTAGCACAATCCTGGAGAATTTAGTGCTGTTGTTCGAGGTCTGACTTTTTTGCTCTATGACTAATTTGTTTTGTGAACAGCGTGAAATCACTAGTTACCAGGAAATAGTTCTTTTTGCTCTAAAATGAAGTGCTAGCAAAGGAAAAATGGCCAAAAGAGATTTTCCCAAAAGGGCAGAACCAAATGGCCAATAAAAGATGACTAGATGCTCAACCACCATGAAATATCACCATATACCACCAGAACAGATCATATAAAAAAGATAGGCAATACCACACTTTGACAAGGATGTACAGCAATAGGAATTTTAATATACTGAACAGACAACTCTAGTCCTAGGTGTATTGCCACCAGAAATGTGTACATATATTCACCAAAGGGCACGTAGAAGAACGTTCACGACAGCACTATTCAAATTAGCCAAAAACTTGAAACTACTTCAATTACTATAGAAGGGGTAAATAAATGGTGGTGTATTCACAAATGGATAGCAGGGTTCAGCAGTGAGAATGGGCCAACTACACAAAATGGATGAATCTCACCAACATGATGAAAGAGGCCAGGCACATACAAGTACATGCCATATGACATCATCTCTATAATGTACAAAAATGGGCACAATGAATCCATGCTGTGGTTACCCTTGGTGAGGGGCAGGGGTGGCAACTGAGAGGGAACACAGGAGGGTTCCATGGTGCTAGAAAGCTCTTTTCCCTGGCCTTTGGGCTGGACACAAGTATGCGTGCAGTTTGTGAACATTAATTGGGATCTGCACTTGTGATATGTACACTTTTTTATGGATATTATACTTTGATGAGCCCTTTGAAAGTGGGGACTCAGGGACAGAGCGAGACTCCATCCCTCAAAAAAAAAAAGTGGGGATTCAGGGTGCTATAGACAAATGGTAGAGTGTAGTAAATTATTCACCCAGTCCCCTTCCCAAATGAGATAACTTTACTTCTGTGAAAATGCTAGGACTGGCCTGGCACGGTGACTCACACCTGTAATCCCAGCACTCTGGGAGGCCAAGGTGGGTAGATTGCTTGAGGCCAGAAGTTTGAGACCAGCCTGGCCAACATGGCAAAACCCCGTTTCTCTGAAAATACAAAAATTAGCCAGGTATGGTGGCGCACGCCTGTAGTCCCAGCTACTCAGGAGGCTGAGGCAGGAGAATTCCTTGAACCCAGGAGGCAGAAGTTGCAGAGATTGCACCACCGCACTCCAGCCTGGGTGATAGAGCAAGTCTCCATTAAAAAACAACAACAACAACAAAAAAAAAACAAAGAAAAAGAAAAAAGAAAATGTTCTGACAACCATCTCTCAACGTTAATGTCAACGAATGCCGAAACTACACAATAACTGTGAGTAAAAAGAGAAAAGTCAACAAACACCAGAGCCATGGTCCCACACGCTCCTGTCTCACATGGTGGGGTTTGGAAGCAGGCAAAGGCAGATGAAATGAGCTCAGGGGAAGATACAGAGTGGGCGCCAGTGAAGGGGCCTGAGTGTGGAGCGACCCCCAGCAGGATGAAATCCACCTGAAATCTGAAAATATTCAGAGCGTGACAGCAGAGAAGGGATCCAAAGTATTCAGCCCTCTTGCTTTTTGAGTTTTTAATAATAACCATTCTGGCTGGGGTAAGATGGTATTTCATTGTGGTTTTAATTTGCATTTTCTTGATGACTAATGATGTTGAACATTTTTCCACATGTTTGTTGGCCATTTGTATTTCTTCTTTGGACTAGACATACCGTTAAACGGATAGACATTCTTTAAATGGGAAAATCTGATTTAAAAGGATGGTCTTTGGGGGAGAAAAGCTTTTGGGAGAGAAAAAAGCAAAAGAGAAGGAAGGAAGAAGCATGCTTTGGAACTTGGGTGGTGAAGAAGAAAAGAAAAAAGAGGAATTTTATTGTCCTACAAGACAAAAGAGAACTAAAAACTGGCAGCCTCCTAACCTGCCCACTGCCACCAAAACAAACAAACGGATGAAACCCCACTGAAGTACCTGGACTTTTCCAGACAGAAAAGAAATTAAACGAGAAATCTTCTAAAATACTGCAGTATCACAGAAATGAATAAAAGGAAAGTTTTTAGAGAAATAGTTCAGAAAATTAGGGAGTGCATTTGCATGCAAATCAACTGAGAAAAAGTCCCTTCCTGAAAAACAACCATGAAGCAGAAGAAAATTGTAGGTCTACGTTCCAAAATGAATTAAATATACAGTTATGCTTCGCTTCACGATGGGGATAAGTTCTGAGAAATGCGTCACTGGGCGATTTTGTCATTGTGTTGTGTGACCATCATAGAGTTTATTTATGCAAATCCAGATGGTATACTTACTACCCACCTGGGCTGTCTGGTCTAGCCTATTGCTCCTTGGCTACAAACCTGCACAGCAGGTTACTGGACTCAATACTGTAGGTAATTGGAACATAATGGGAAATATTTCTGTATCTAAACATAACTAAATATAGAAAAGGTACAGTAAGAATGCAGTATAAAAATGGTGTACCTGTGTAGGGCACTTCCTGTGAATGGAGTTTGCAGGACAGGATGTTGTTTGGGTGGGTCAGTGAGTGAGTGGTGAGGGAATGTGAAGGCCTAGGACGTTACTGCCCCTTTAGACTAAGCTAACTTTATAAAACAATGTTTCTTTCTTCAATCACAAAGTAACTTTAGTTTACTATAACTTTTTTTAATTTATAAACTTTTAATTTTTTAAAGCTTTTTGATTCTTTTGTAATAACATTTAGCTTAAAACACATATTGCATAGCTGTACAAAAATATTTTCTGTCTTTATATCCTTGTTCTATAAGCTTTTTTCTATTTTTATTTTTAAAACTTTTTTCTTAAAAATGAAGACACAAACACACACATGAGCCTAGGCCTACACAGAGTCAGGATCATCAGTATCACTGTCTTCCACATCTTGTCCCACTGGGAGGTCTTCAGGGACAGAAACATGCTGGAACTGTCGTCTCCTGTGATAACAATGCCTTCTTGTGCAATACCTCCTAAAGGACCTGCCTGAGGCTGTTTTACAGTTAACTTAAAAAAAGTAAGTAGGAGTACACTTTAAAGTGATAAAAGTACAGTGCAGTAAATACATAAATCAGTAACAGTCATTTAGTATCATGATCGAGCATTATTTATTGCACATAATTGTATGTGCAAGACTTTTATATGACTGGCAACACAGTAAGTTTGTTTATACCCACATTGCCACAAACATGGAATGCATTGTGCTATGACATTGCAATGGCTACAACATCACTAGGCAATAGGAATTTTTCAGCTCCATGAAAATCTTATGGAACTACTGTCCTCTATGTGGTCCATTGTTGACTGAGATGCCATTATGTGGTGCATGAATGTGAAGTAAGCATTTGAGGATCTGGAATTCAAACATTAAGAGCAGAAATGGAACAAAAAACAGGGAGAAAAAAAAAAGAGTTCCTTAAACTCAGGAAAGAAATGGTAGAAAAAGACAAAATTGTCTCAGAAATGAAGAATAAATTACAAGATGTACAAGGGAGAATGGACATTTAAGAAGGAGCAGGAAAACAGGAAGACACCAAAGAAATGAAAATGAGTAAAGAAAAAAGTAAAAAGTCTCAGAAAGTAGTAAAAATGGAAGACAGGCAAAGAACGAATAATATTCATGTTATCTGAGTCCCCGAAGGAGGAAAATAAAACAGAGGAACAGAACTAATATTTAAAACTGTAATCTAAGAAAATTTTCCGAAAGTAGAAAAAGACGTAAACCCACACATTGAAAGAAGTCATCTGGCAAAATTAATCCAGAAACAATGAATTCTCAGACTTATCCTGGTATAACTATTAGTTCTCAAAAAATAAAGTTCTCAAGGCCTGTCTCCAGGTAAAAAGATGAAATCACTTACAAAGACAAACGAATTAGACTAGCGTCAGATTTTCAAAACCAGTATACAAAGCAAAGCGACAATGGATATTTTCATATTCCTGTAAATCTCCTGGAGTTTCGCTCTGGGAGGCAGTTAGAAACTGTAGATCCTTAGAAATGCATAGATCCTTTCAGAGCTTGCTTTTTAGATTGTTAGGTGGGTCTCAGCAGTGCTAGTGTAGGGCTAATTATTTCCTACCACTGAGGCAAGATCTTCTTCCATCCTCTACGTCATGCCCAGTGAGTTTTGAATTTCTCCAATCTGGGTGATCGGAACAGGCACTCTTCTTGGCCCTGTGTGAGAGCTGCTTTCTCTAACCCTTTTGCCTGGTTCTTTCCTTTGTCTTGAGTAGTTTGTCCATATGCACCCATCGATCAGTACTCGGCTAAATGCTCAAGGGGGACCCTTTGCAGATTTCTGGGGTTCTCTATCAAGGTTGAGATAATGGCAGGAGGAGGCTTGAGATAAAATTGGAAAAGTGACAGATGTAATTAATTGCTTTGTATTCTGGGTTTGTAGAGCTATTCATTCAGGTTGTATAGTACTGGATCTAAAATACTCCAAAGCTGGGATGAAGTTAGGAATAAAGGACATGACTTTGAGGATTTAATGACCCTAGAAGTCTAGACATACTTTTTCTTGAATTCTGAGTGTTCAGATTCCCTGAACATTTAGATCAAGCTGGATTGCCTCCCTCATTGGAATGAGGTCTCTTTATCATCAGAGCTCCTATTCTGTTTATTCAGACTGTTTTTCTATGAAGGAGACCTGGCAGTGTGTGTTTTTGTTATGGCTAATGTCATTGCTTCCTTAGGACAGTGGCCAGAGAGATAAATTAGCTGAGCTGACTAAGCTGGAACTAGTGACGTTTCCATTCAATCCTATGTTTTTCTGCCCATTCCTTCTTTCATTCACTTAACAAAGAGCAATTGAGCCCCTACTATGCGCTAGGAATTATATTAGGCATCAGGAATATGAAGAAGAATAAGACATGAATTGTGCCCTCAAGATGCTGGCAGCATCCCATGCAGGGCCTGCTCCCCTTATAAGAAAATGAGCACCCCTAGGTAGAAGACGTGAAATAATGGAAGTTTTTATGGAAAAGAATGTTGGTTTGGGGTGCCATTATGGTCAGATTAGATCACTGTGTATTAAACTTTGGGGCGGAAATGTCCTACTGTTCTCCACACCAAACGTTCCCTCACTCTATCACAGTGACCTCTCCAGGACTCCTCTTCTACAATGCTACCCCTCCTAGCAGTTTTTGAAGCAATGAATTAAGTTTTCAGAGGTGATCAAACCAGGCCTTGGGAAAGTGAGACAAGCAGGAAGGAGGCTAAGATGAGGGCTCATCCTGAAGCAGGAGCAAAATCTGGGAAAGGCAAACCCAGAACAGGTGGTGTTTGGGGGGCCTGGGGCTGTTATGGACCCCAAGAGGGTGCTGGAAGGAGTATTAGGTGGGTGGGGAAGGAGGAATGGGGAAACTATTAATAAATCTACCCATTTCTCATCAGCTATAGCTAAACATTTTGGATTTCAATTTTGATGTACTTCACTCTGGGTTCACCCAGAAGGCAGGAATGGGGTGCTTCAGTCCTCTACAAAACTTTCATAGCAACCAGCGTAAGGAATCAGGAAAGGACAGCTTAGGTTCTGCTTTCAGTTAATCAAGGCACACTGATGCACTGGGTAAGATCTGCTTCGAAGCTTAAAAGATGTGTTCAAAACCCTGAGTTTTTACTTACAAACTCCGTAGCTTCTGACACGTTATTTAACCTCTTTGAACCTTAATTTCTTCATCCATAAAATGGGAAGTAATAACACATAGTAAGGATTATCAGTAAGAATTAAATGAGAGTGTCTCTATAAAGTGCCTTGTATGGTGCCTGTTTCATAATAGAAACTCAACAAATATTTGCTACATTCCTCTGTATACATCCAAAAGCAACTGAAACACAAAACTGGTCTTGAATCCTCCGTACCGGCATCTAGCAGTTATCCATATAAAAATGTATATGGATGGGCTGGATGCGGTGGCTCATGCCTGTAATCCCAGAACTTTGGGAGGCTGAGGGGTGGGGGGAATCACCTGAGGTCAGGAGTTCAAGACCAGCCTGGCCAACATGGTGAAACCCCATCTCTACTAAAAAATACAAAAATTAGCCTGGTGTGGTGGTGGGCGCCTGCAATCCCAGCTACTCAGGAGGCTGAGGCAGGGAGAATTGCTTGAACCTGGGAAGCAGAAGTTGCAGTGAGCTGAGATCATGCCGCTGCACTCCAGCCTGGGCGACACAGCGAGACTCTGTCTTGGGGGGAGAAAAAAAAATAACTTATATGGATGAAATCAACTACTCACTCGTCTAGATTGCTACTCAGTCAAGTGGCTGTTAGTACAAATGAGTTACCTGCTGTTGTTTCCACTGGAAAGGACATCTTTATTATGGTGCCTTGTGATTTTCCAGATTAAATCAATCTGGATTATTTTCATTAGGTGTTCCTTTATTGCTATTATAGGTATAAGATGCAGGGAGGTAGATTTGGACGGAATGCAACATAGCAGAGATTTTCAAATAATTACTGTTTTCTGAAAGTATAATGTCCTGAAGTAAGTTCAGAGTCCTGGTTATGTTCAAGGAGAGGTTGGATTACTACTTATCCAAAATGGAACGGAGAGTTCGTCCAAATTACTTTCCAAGTATGATGTTTCCTAGACAGATAATTTAAGATTTATTACATCCAATGGAGGGGGTGGGGTGGAAAGTCTAGTTAGCTATTGAAAAGGTCTTTCTGTTAAGTGAAAAATAAAAATACAAATAGCCAATTTGTAGGCAATGGGTAGTATTTTTGGAATGTTGATGAAGAATGTAGATTTTTGTCTTTGAAATGCATGAACATTGGTGAGAAAAAAATTTCTTCAAGTATTATGAAAATGTTCTGATGTTTCAACAACTCAGCCATGGCTACACATTTTGGATTTTTGCTTCTGATTTATTTCACTCCCGAGTTCACCCAGGAGGCAGGAATAAGATGCTTCAGTCCTCTACAAAATTTCCATAGCACCCAGTGTAAGGAATCAGGAAGGAATAGTCTGAAGGTAAATTTGGAAATAGGAATTTTGAAATTATATCTTGATTTAGTCTTTGATAGGTCACCTAATATAGATACCTCACCTGTAGCTATCACCTACCTGTAGATAATAATGAAAATTGCTGTACTACCTTACCCAATATGATCACTGTGGGACCAAATAGGCAATTTTTTATGAAAACACTGTACCAATTGGCTGGAACTGTACAAATGTTGGTTGCTATTATCTCAGCTTCACACATCCAGCAACTTAGGAACTAGACACAGACTATCTTTCAGTCATGTTGCATTATCTTTAGAAACCCAGAGAGATAGTTTGATTTTGTTGGTTATATTTTATTGATTTCTTCTCACTTTTATTTTCTTTCTTCTGCTTGCTTTGGGTATAATTTGTCCTTTTTCTAGTTCCTTAAGTTAGACGGTTAAGTCATTGATTTAAGAACTTTCTTATTTTCCAATATTAGCATTGAATGCCATGAATTTTCCTTTAATCACTGCTTGACCTGCATCCCATTAATTTTGATTGTGTTTTCATTTTAAATCCAATACCAAATATTTTCTAATTACCCTTGTGATTTTCTTATTTTAAAATGTGTTTAATTTTCAAATGTTTGGGGATTTTCGAGATATCTTTCTGTTACTGAGTTCTAGTTTAATTTCATTGTATTTATAAAACATACTTTGCATTTATTTAATTCCCTTTAAATTTGTTGAATTTTTTTATAGCTTAGAACATGGTTGCTCTTGGTGAATATTTTATATACACTTGAAAAGAATGTTTATCCTGCTATTGTTAAGTGGAATGTTATATAGTATCAAGAAGGTCAAGCTGGTTTATACTATTATTTAGATTTTCTATATCCATACTAATTTTCTGTATATTTGTTTTATTAATTACCGATAGAGGAATGTTGAATCCTCTAACTTGAATTCTCTAACTACAATGTCAGCTTGTGGATTTGTCTATTTCTCATTTGAGTCCATTAGTCTTCATGTATTTTGGAAAGTTGTGTTAGGTACATTTAGGATTGTTAGGATTGTTAAGTCTTCCTGGTGTATTATATCCCTTTATCATTATGTAATATTCTTCATATTTTGCAGTATTCATTGTTTGGAAGCCTACTTTGTCTGATCTAGATTTCTTTTGATTAGTGTTATTTTGTTATATCTTTTCCCCCCTTTTCACTTGCCTTTGTCTTTATATATAAAAAGTGGGTTTCTTGTAGACTGCATACATCTGGGTCTTGCTACTTTTGCTATTTTTCTAATTTGACAATCTCTGCCTTCTAATGGGGAGAGATAGACTTCATTATTATTTAATAAAATTGTTGATATAGTTGGATTTAAATCTACTGTCTTGCTACTTATTTTCTAAATGCCACCTTTTTTGTTTCCTTATTCTCTTGTCTGCCTTATTTTGCATTGAGTATTTTTTTTTGTGATTCCACAATTGGATTATTAGTTATACCTCTTTTAAATTGTTTAGTAGTTGATGCAGGATTAACAAAAGACATCTTATCATATTACAGTCTATGGTTAAGTAATTATATTGCTTCCTTTATAGTACAACAGTATATTTTATTTTCTGTCTCATCTTTTATGTTATTTTTGTCATATATTTTACTTCTATATATGTCATAAATTTCACAATATATTGCTATTATTTTGCCTAAGACAATTTTCCTTTAGAGAGACTAAAAATAAGAAAAAATACTTTTATATATATTCTGAAATTACCAATTTTATTGCCCTTTATTTCTTTGTGTGAGTCAAAATTTCCGTCTTTTATCATTCTCCTTTTGCCTGCAGAGCTTTCTTTAACTCCCCTTTTAATGCAGGTTTACTGGCAATGAATTTTCTCAACTGTTGTCTTTTAGACAACATTTTTATTTTGCATTCATTTATAAAAGATATTTTTGCTGGGCATAGAAATCTAGGTTGATTTTTTTTCTTTCAGCACTTCAAAGATGCCTCTCTCATCTTGTCTCGTCTTGTATAGTTTCTGATGCAAAGTCTGTCATTTTATCTTTGTATCTCTGTATGTAATGCTTCTTTTTTCTCTGGTTGCCTTCAAGATTTTCTCTTTATCTTTGATTTCAGCAGTGTGAGTATGATGGGTCTTTGTGTCTGTGTATATTTATCTAGCTTGTGTTTCTCTGAGCTGTTTGGATTTGGTGTTTTGTCTCTAATTATGGAAAATCATCTGTTATTACCTCTTCAAATATTTCTTCTGCAGTATTCTTTCTCTCTTTTCCATCTGGAATTTTAATTACATGTATGTTAAACTGGTATTCTACCACAGTTCTTTAATGCTCTGTTTTTTCTTTATTCTGTTTTAATTTGGATAATATTTTTTCACTCTTCAGTTTTACTTGTTTTTTCTTAAGCTATGTCTTATTGAAAGAATTTTGTATTTCAGATATCATGTTTATTGAAAGTAATAGAGCAAAAACAAATCCTAAACTTATTGTATCATGCTTCTTATTTCCAGCTTTCCATGTGACTTCTTTTAAAATTTTAATTAATTATTTATTTATTTTTAGATGGAATCTCATTCTGTTGCCCAGGCTGGAGTGCAGTGACGCAATCTCAGCTCACTGCCACCTCTGCCTCCCAGATTCAAGCAATTCTCCTGCCTCTGCCTCCTGAGTAGTTAGGATTATAAGTGCGCACCACCACACCTGGCTATTTTTTGTATTTTTAGTAGAGATGGGGTTTTGCCATGTTGGCAAGGCTTGTCTTGAACTCCTGACCTCAAGTGATCTACCTACCTGCCTCAGCCTCCCAAAGTTCTGGGATTACAGGCAAGAGCCACCACACCTGGCCATCCATGTGACTTTTTGATAGTATTGCTTTGCTAAAGATTTCTATCTCTTCATGTAAGTTACCCACTTACTCAACTAGATTATCTAAAATATTCTATGGTTGTTTAAAAATCTGTCTGATAATGCTAATGCCCATATCATCTCTGGGTCTTATTAATCTATTGATTGCTCTGTGTCTTCATAGTGGTTTGCTTTATCTTGTTATTTTGTCTGTCCCATTATTTTTGATTGACTGCCACACATATGTAAAAGAATAGTAGTATCTGAGGTAA
This sequence comes from Pongo pygmaeus, assembly GCF_028885625.2. NCBI lineage: Eukaryota > Metazoa > Chordata > Mammalia > Primates > Hominidae > Pongo > Pongo pygmaeus. The sequence goes on along the minus strand of NC_072380.2, from coordinate 30,037,967 downwards.
GTCGTATTTATGTTCTGAAATGGGCATGACTTTTCTTATTTCGTGCTATTAGTGTGCGAGCTTGAGTTACCCTTGTCAGTACATGCGTTGAGCTTAGGTTTTGTGATTACTGTAGTTACCTTCAGTAGACCGTGAGCTTCAAATTCCTTCAGTGGTGGACTGCTGCTAACTTGCACTTGACATGGGGCCTGAGATGTTGAGAGTTTTTCTCTACATTTACGTTTCATCATTAGTTTTTAGCAGCCTCTGCATGTTTCCATCACAGATAGGATATTTATTCATATTCTTGCCGTCATACCCTCAGGTGTAGACAGCTGTTGTATGTTATTTGGTGTGAGGCTTGTGATGCAGCGGGGAAGATCTTTGTTCTCTTGGTTCAGCACTTGTCTTAGGTAGGTCCTGTGTCATTGAGCCTCAGTGGTGGCACTTTCTCAATATTCTTATCCCTACCCTTCATTTCAGCCAAACTCTGCCTTATATTAGGTTGGTGCAAAAGTAATTGTGATTTTTGCCATAACTTTTAATGGCAAAATCCACAATTTCTTTTGCACCAACCTAATATCTTTGGGAGCTCTTGTGTAGTCAGATTTTTCAGTTTTGCCTTCAGTGGCAACAGGCCACTGCTTTGTATGAGTGTAGGGTCCTGGGCTAGAGAGAGTTTCTCACTGTTCCAGAAGCTTTCTTATCCCTGTGGCAGAGAACTTTTGCTTTCTTTCCCTTTGAGAAGCAGGGATCTTTGCCAGGGCTCTGAAAGTGGGAGGTTTTCTTGCCTTCTCCCCAGCAGCTTTAGACTTTTGCTCCATGTTAAAGAAGTAAGCGAGACCTTGTGCTTGTTCCACCACAGCAGCAGATGTTCATGACCAGAATGTTGGCACCATTGAAGAGACTCACTCAAGTTTCCTATCCTGCCTGAAATCCTTCTCAAGAGTACCTTTTAAAGGTTTAAGAAAAATAACTGGTGTGTGGGTGCAGATTCTGCTTGTATATAAGGGGTCTAGGGATTGCATATTGTGTCATTAGCCTACACTTGACCTTTAAGAATTTGTTAAAATTGTAACTGTTTTCTTTTTACCTACCTTTATGGCACCTGCCTTTTCCTTTTGTGCTCTGCCAAAAGGGAAATAGTTTGTGTGCTCCGTCTCTCCTTAGAGGGGTCTATGACTCACTGGAACTTACTTCAGTTGGTTGCTTTGTGTTCTCAGCTCTCTGATGGGCTCAAGAATAGGTTCTTTGGCTTTTTCTCATTATTGGGGTGGGATCAATATTCTCTTGGGCTTTCTATATCCTAAGTGGAAGTGAAACTTGGAGAAAGTTTAGTAAAGGAATTATTTGTAGGAATGCAGATCAGATCTATGAAAACCACAGGATAATGCAGTGCCCTGGGGCAAGTAGTAACGGGGCTTTGTTACCATCATGTTATGGGTTAAATTGTGTCCCTCAAAAAGACATGTTGAAGTTGTAACCTCCCGTTCCTCTGAATGTGATCTTATTTGGAAAGGGAATCCTGGCAGACATAATCAAACGAAGATGAGGTCATTATGGTGGGCCCTAATCTTGTATGTCTAACATCCTTATAATAAGAGGAGAAGAGATATAGACAGAGACACAGGGAAAACATAAGGTGAAGCTGAAGGAGAGATTGGAGTGATGCATCTATAAGCCAAGAAATGGCAAGGATTGCCAGCAACTTTCAGAAGCAAGGCAGGTGCAATGAAGGATCCTCACTTACACCCTTCAGAGAGAGCATGGCCCTACTAAAACCTTGATTTCAAACTTCTGGCCTCAGAACTATGAGACAAATGTCTGTTGTTTGAAGCATGGAAATTTGTTATGGCAGCCTTAGGGAACTAACACACACCCTTAGGCCTGAAGGGGTGAAGGGACAGAGGGAAAGAGCTGTGTAGAGCTCTCATATCAGGATGATACTAACATGGGGCTGAAGGGGACTCCAGGGAATAAGCAACCCAACCTCTCTATCCTCTGTCCTTTCATCCTCTTGCTGGGGGGTCATCTTTGATTAAACTCAACTGGAAGTCAGAGGTCAAGCGTGTCAGTTGAGGTAGTCTATATAAGTCAGCCTCCTGGGGCAGACAGCAGAGTGGGGAAGACTGAATAGAAGATGTGAGAAACAAAAGGAAGATAGTGAGTCCAGCAGGGCTTTGTGTAACAGACAATATAACTCTCTAACTTTGTTTCTGGTAGGTGGTATGGTATCACTAGAAAGACCATAAAGTTAGCAGATCTGTGGTGTGTTCTGGCTTTGCACTGATTCATTGTGACTTGAACACTTCATTTAACCTTTCTGATACTCTATTTCCTCATCCGTAAGAAGGGATTAAGCTAGATGACCTCTGCGGTCTCTTCTTGGCCTTTTGTTGTGCTTACAGGAATGAGTAATCTTACGTCAGACAAAATGAGGTCTAAAATAAATGTTCTGAGTTCATAACTTGGAATTTTTATGATTTTTCAACCAGGTTCAATGAAGAAAACTATGATTATTGTTGATGGTAATTATACTTTTACTTACCAGCTGTTAAAAAAAATGTGTTTTCATGTCTATTATCTCTTTTTAATGTAGTAGCTCTGTGAAAACTTTGCTACTTAGGGGTTAAAATTCTTTTTGTCTTTGTGTTTACAGTCCATATGGCTCATCTCAGAGAGAAGTTGAATTGCTTGTTAATGAGACTTGTTTTTGTCAAGGAACTCACCACTTACTCTTTGTAGTTCTTTCCTTTCAGGAACTCTTTCAGCATAGAGTTGCAGAGAGAGAGAGAAAAACAGAAAGTTTTGGGGCCTTATGTATTCTCTAGTCACTAAGGAGCCGAAAGGTTTTTTTATTGATTCTCTTTCAGCCTTTGAAGTCAAAGGTCTTCTCCCACATGGGCTACAGAATTGTTGGTGTGGGGATGCCTGTGAGGGCTCTGACATTGCTGGTCCAGATGCTAGAGTTAGCTTTGAGCAAAGGCAAAGACTAATGACCCAGTAATGTTATACATCACAGACAAACCAGATGGAATCAGTTTCAGACTTCCTGGTGTCTGCAAAGGGAGATTTTTCTTCTGTGTGAGTCTCAACTCAATTGATGTGTCATTCAGAATGGCTCCTCTTATCACAATAATCCATGGTTATCATTTTACTTCTGCTCTCCAAATATTCTCAGTTAATAGTTCATCATAGATGACCTTCTGATGTCAACTCATTTCTTGAGGCAGGGATCAGGAAGACCTCCAGTATGGTGCCATGGAGAAAGATACACTTATTTAGGGCCAAACAAAGCAACCAAATTCATGATAGACACATACTCATGAGAATATATGATTATGTTCTTTCTTCAATATTGTAACAGGACTATAATATGTAGCTGTGCATTGGATGACTGAGTAGTAAGCGATGCCCTTGTAGGAAGCAACAGGGCAAGAGATATTAGCACCAGGTGGGAAAAAGGAATGAGAGTAAGTATGGAAATAAAGAGAACAAGAGAAGGTAGTATTAGTTTATATAAATTCACTTTTCTTAATATGGCCTACCTCTTATGAATTTGGCAATGGTTCATCTGATATGGAGTAGCAGATTGCAAACTAGCTAAGTGTGAGTCAATGACCACAGAAAGAGGCACTGAGGCAGAGGGAAGCCCAGGATTCAGAGAGAACTGCTGGCATCTGTGGGTGAGAGTTTGACCATTGAAGAGGGTTTTGTGTTTACTTCTAAGAAGTGGTGTTTTTGGAACGTCTGGTGCAGAAAAGAAGTCTCAAGTAATCTTAGGTCCATAAGCCAAGGGCTCTGTGGATAGAACTCAATTTTAATGTATTTGTTTCTTTTGTGATCCTATGTGTTTTAAAAACATTATTCTGCCAGAGAGGTCTATGGCACAAAAAAGGTTAAGAATTTCTGAAATGGTGGAATTGCAAAATATGGAACCAACCTAAATGCCCATTGACCAACTAGTGGAAAAAGAAAATGTGGCATATATACACCGTGGAATACTACTCAGCCATAAAAAGGAACAAAATAATGTCTTTTGCAGCAACCTGGATGGAGCTGGAGGCTATTATTCTAAATGAAGTAACTCAGGAATGGAAAAACCCAATACCGTATGTTCCCACTTATAAGAGGGAGCTAAGCTATGAGGATGCAAAGGCATAAGAATGATATAATGGACTTTGGGGACTTGGGGAGGGGGGTTTGGAGGGGGTGAGGGATAAAAGACTACATATTGGGTACAGTATACACTGCTTGGGTGACAGGTGCACTAAAATCTGAGAAATCATCACTAAAGAACTTAGCCATGTAACCCAAAACCACCTGTACCCCAAAAACTATTGAAGAAAATAGAGGATACTTAATGGTTCAATGAGTGGGACAGATTTATTTATTTGTCAACTTTGCTTTGTAGTAAATAAACTACAAAACTTAAAAAATTCTGAATTAGGAAAACAATTCAATAAAGAGGCATTTACTAGGTTCCATGCCAGCAGGTAAACTGAGGTCTGAATCAGCAAGCTGCACACACTGCTAGGTCATAAAAGCAGAACAAACAGCTGGTCAAGGTTGAGGTGATCAATGAAATGTCAACGTGTTGCACAGCCCTTACACATTCAATACATGATGTGTGCATAACACAATTTTTTTGATATTTGAACTTAGTATGGTTTCCTGGTAAGAGTAACTCTTCCACCTGGTAAAGCTTGTTACCTACTTCCTTTCTTACATCAAAATAAATTCCAGAAGGATCAAATGCTTAAATGTAAAAATATGAATCTATAAAAACACTAGAATAAAACCTTCATGAATTAAAAAAAAAGATCTTAGAATGGGTAAGACTCTTTTAGGTATGATGTAAAACTAAGAACCATAAGGAAGAGGATAAACAGATTTGCCTATACAAAAATAAAAAAAATTTACTTGAAAAAATACCATTGGAAAGTCAAAAGACAGCCTGGAAAAAAAAATAATGGCAACAGTTGTAACAAAAGGACTCATTTTCCATAGTACCAAAATTGCTTCTAAAAACGGAAAGAAAAAGACCAAAATTCAGAGAAAAATGTGTATAAGACATAAAGAGGGAGTTTGCATAAAAAAGAATGATTCTGTCTTACAGAGACTCATGCTCACTGATAATGAAAGAAACACAAAATAAATGGACAGATTATCATATTACCCCCATTGGATTGGCAAAGATTTAATAGTTCGATAACTCCCTCAGTTGGCTAGGATCTATGCAAACAAATATTCTTGCACACTGTTGTTCCTGGGAGAAGAAATTGGTACAAATGTTTGAAGATCAATTTGGCAATATCTATACAAATTTTAAATGCTTCATTCCTTTGACTCACCATTTCTACTTTTATGAATTTATTTTGTAGATAAATTCACATAAATTTGCAAAGTTATGTGTACAGGCTGTTCCTTGCTGCTTTCTAATAATAACAAAAGCAAATGTATAGACACAAAGAAGTAGCCTACATGTTCATTCAAGGTGGCAGTGTACCCTCATGATGGTACGTTAATACAATGGCTTATGGCTATTAAAATGGGCCACACATATTGTGTTAATACGGAAAGCTCTCCAACATACATTAAATTAAAAAATAAGTTGCAGAATAGTATGTAAGAAATGACCTTATTTCCTTTAAAAAACATTCAGAATATTCACAAAGCATGGAATGTTAGCAGTGGTTACCCTGGTAGTGCAGAATGGCAGGTTGGGATGGGGAGTGAAGAGGGAGCAGGGGAAGATTGGAGATTTGCAGAATCTTCCTATCCACTCCCACTCTATAGCTTCTGTATTATTTAAACATTTTAAAGCAAATTTATAAAATATTTTAGAAAAAACATTTTTTTTTTTAAGAAAAAGGATTACTTACTGCTATGGTTTGAATGTTTGTGCCCTCTGAACCTCATGTTGAGATGTAATTGATGTGGGGTCTTTAGGATGTGATTAGGTCATGGGTGCTCTGCCCTCATGAATGGATTAATGCCACTATTGCCGGAGTGGGTTAGTTATTGAGAGGCTAGGTTTGCTATAAAAGCAAGTTCAGCCTAATTTCTTATCTCTGTCTCACATGCTGACTTCTGCCTTCTGCCCTCCAGCATGGGCTGACCCTTGCCTGATGCCAGTACCATGCTCTTGGACTTCCCAGCCTCCAGATCTGTGAGAAATAAATTCATTTTCTTTATAAATTATTCAGTCTGTGGTATTTTGTTATAGCAGCAGAAAACAAACTGAGACATGTACCAAGAAAAAAAGAATGCCTACCTAGATATTAGATATTCCCATTTATATGGTGTTGAGAGACAGGAGGGACATATTAAGGTAAGGTTGGTGGCTTTGGGAATACCCCTAGACCCACCTCAGTGGTGTATGTTCACCCTCTTGTATCTTTCTAAAGGTAATATTTCTGTGGGCCATGCAAACTCAGGGTATTAAATCCTCTGGGATGCTACTTGTGGTCATTATCTTTTCCCAAACTCCACATTTTAGCCTTGTACAGAGTGATGTCATTGTAGACCCAGAAGTTACCTACTTCCTTTCTTACCTGTGGTTCAGCCTGTGGTTGTGGCATTCTGGGTTGACCAGGAGATGTGAGGCTGAGAGATGCTCATTGAGTGTGGCTTTCCTATTATTCCAGCATTGCAAAGCCTAGGAAGGTCTGAGCAGGACAGCCCTGGCTGGGCCAGCCACACTTGTCCTTCCTGCCATAGTAAGCCTGCTACAAGATGTTATGAAATGTTAAAGATGCAATGTTTCCACATGCACCCTTCACACCCATGTGAGCCAGGTCTTTACTCTCTCCCTTTTAGACTTAGATCTTTTGTTGTGTAAGTGGTGTGAGCTTCAGCTAGAATGGTCTCCCTGTCTTCCATGTCTCCTCTCTCCAGGGAGAGGTGCCATATCTGAAGAGGTGCTGTTGCAAATGATCAGTGTATTTACTCTCCTCCTCACTGGTAAAACCTGGGCTTTCTGTGCTATTTACTCAAGTCTCTGTGAAGCAGCCCTGCTTCAGAGCTGCACGTTTTAGACTGGAGTTGGGTGAATGAATGAGAAGTCTCGGCTCCAAGGGCTCTGAATCCCATCCAATTTCCTGATTTTTCAGTCTGTATCTCTGAGTATTTCTTCCTTGATCCCTGGGAAGCATGGTGAATGAGATTCAGAAGCCTGGCATCTGTAGGTTTCTCCAGGTTATCATGCTGAGACATGGGCTTCCTGGTGATCATGTGACCTGTGGGTTGTCCAGGGAAGGTAGCTGGGAGGTGGTTGGGCATAGGGGTCTGAAGATCCATTTGAGGTCCAGTCACATTTAGAGGGAGCTGATGTGAAAGGCCCAGATGAAACTGTCCAAGGAGCATCTGCAGTGGCAAGAGTCGAGGGTGGGGCTGCATCATCAGGGGAGCACTATGGGCCCAGAGGCTACTACCCCTGAACTTTCCGAAGGTCTAAGACCATATCAGAAGCCCTTGTGGAGGGGTTCATGTGATATTGTGTATAGGGTTTCTATGTTCATAGCTCCTTGAGGTCCAGTCCCTGCAAGGTCTGGTTCTGGGATGGACCTCATCTAGGATTGCCTCCTCCCTTGGGTGTCCCACTATGGACTTGGCACTGCTTGTCTGGTCTGGCCTCTATCAGCACCTCTCTCCATCCTCGGCCTTCTGTCATCTCCAGGCAGTGGTGTCCTCTGCTGTCTCCAGGCAACAGTGTCCCTGTACTGCCCTGCCCCAGCTTCTCAGAACCCAGCCTGGTTACTAGAATCGCCCCTGCAAACTGCCAGGAAAGGGCTCACTGTCATGGTGCAGGCTCAGGAAGTATTGGACACATGATTAGACCGGATTTTGGCCAATTATTTTCCTCCTGATTATATGCTTTCCACTTTTCTCCTCCACCTTCTCTGCTACTTGTCCTGCAGTTTGCTGTGTGGTTACAGACAAGTTTCAACGAAGCCAGTTCCAAATGTAGAGGCTAATGAAGTCTGGCTGTTCACGCAGGAGAGGGAAGGAACAGACTGTTGAGGCTGAATGTTGGTTTGCCATTGTCTTGCATTCCCTGTGCCCACCATGTTAGGCTTCCGGGAATCCACAGTCCTGGCCCAAGAACTGTCACAGTAGTAGGGAAACCGTATCACTAGGATGAGGTTTGTGAGCCTCCAACAGGTCTGGTTAGGGGTGACTGGAATGGGGGTGGAGACTAGAATACAGAGGACTAGAAACTAGGCCTAGGAGGAGAGGTGGGGTGAAAAAGAAGGCAGTAGTGGAAATTGGGACCGTGATGAACATAGTGGTGGCAAATGCACAGGTTAAAGCCAACAGAGGACAGCTGGGCAGGGCAATCCTTAAGGTAGGGTAATGGGCAGGGATGATGTTGACAGGTAGGGCAGAAACACAAAAAGTTGGATGGAACAGGAGAGTAGGGTGCAGCCTGAGAATTGGGAAAAAATGAGAGAAAGGGCTGGATGATGAGAGCAGGAAGGAATGGAAAAAAGTGAAGGCTGGGGTTGAGATGGAGAAATTCAAGATAGCTGTCTTGATATCTTTTCATATGAGAGCTCTAGTTACTCACTTGTCTACAGGAGTCAAAACGTGCCCCAGGCCTACTTCAGTATTTATCTCACACACCCACTCCTTGCGTCACCCCATGACTGAATGCCCATTGTGAAACTCATATGCCCCTCCGTTTTGATCTAGTGAATAGGCTCCACCAACCAGGAAAACGGTCCCAGTTTCTAAGTTTAAGAGTAATTATGGGGGCTGGGTGTAGTGGCTCACGCCTGTAATCCTAGCACTTTGGGAGGCTGGGATGGGCAGATCACCTGAGGTCAGGAGTTTGAGACCAGCCTGGCCAACATGGCGAAACCCCATCTCCACAAAAAATACAAAAATTAGCCAGGTGTGGTGGCAGGTGCCTGTAATCCCAGCTACTCAGGAGACTGAGGCAGGAGACTAGCTTGAACCCAGGAGGCAGAGGTTGCAATCAGCTGAGATTACACCACTGCACTCCAGCCTAGGTGACAGTGAGACTCCTTAAAAAAAAAAAAAAAGAACGATCATGGGAAATAAAGAGAAGAAATGGGCTATAGTATTAGTCTCTGTTCTTGGGATGCCATGTAGTTTTGCCCCTCAGTAGGCAAATGTTCATCAAAGGGCTAGAAAAGAGTTAGGAGATTGGGGCCTAGGAGAGCAGTTCTGAAGTGGGACTTGGGAAAGTGGGAGAAAGTCAGTGCCCCAGCCTCTTTAACTTACCACATTGTTCAAAGCCCTTTCCCACCATTTACATCACTGCATGAATATTTGGGATTAGAGAAGGGATATATATATTAAGTTCATTTTACCAATGAGGACACTGAAGACCAGAGAGGGAACTACCGTAGGCAGGCAGTGGATGACAAAGCAGGTGGGACTAGAATTTGGGGCAAAAGGAGGGGCAGGTAGGAGGGAGCACAAAATGTCTCAAAGCACGGACCAGCAGCATTACCTCCGCCTATGTCTCTGGGCTGGGTCCTGTAGGGAGGAAGTGCTTAAGAGCAGAACTGTACTTTTTGAAGCTTATCCCTTGGTCCTGGTGGTCCGTTGATTTGATGCATTACTCTTAACCAGAACCAGAAACGTAGAGCCAAAGCTGGTAGTATAACTGCCCACTCCTGAGTGCCTGAAGACTAAATTTGGGCTTCCTTGATCACTACCTGAGCTGCCGACTCCATGGCAGATAATTAAGGAGGCTACTGCACTCTTCCCTCTTCTTTTTTTCTGATGTAGCAACCCTGTCTGCTTCAACATTCCTGGTTTCTTTGATCACTGTACAAATCATAAGCCCCTTTGCTTTTCTATTCTCTTTAGTAATTTTATCACCATAATATTCTGATTTTTCTCCCTTGACCCAATACTCTTTTCCTCCCTTATTTGACAAAACTCTAAGTTGTACTCTCTAGAAGTCCAGGTACATGATTATCAAGCTTCCCTATTTCCTTAGACTGCTTTTTTTTTTTTTTTAAATTTTAGATTCAGGGAGTACATGTGCAGGTTTGTTGCATGGACATATCACATAATGGTGAGGTTTGGGTTTCCAGTGTGCTCGTCACCCAAATAGCGAACATTGAGCCCAATTGATAGTTTTTTTAACCTTCACTCCCTCCCACCCTCCTCCCTTTTGCAGTTCCCAGTGTCTATTATTTCCATCTTTATGTCCATGTATACCCATTATTTAGCTCTTACTCAGAAGTGAGAACATGTGGTATTTGATTTTCTGTTTCTGAGTTATTTCACTTAGGATAATAGTCACCTCCACGCATGTTGCTGCAAAGGACAGGATTTCATTCTTTTTTATGGCTGCATATTTCATGGTGTGTATATATACATTTTTTCTTTATCCAGTCATCCATTGGTGGGCACTTAGGTTGATTCCATGACTTTGTTATTATGAATAGTGCAATGATAAACATACTAGTACAGGTGTATTTTTTTATGTTATGACTTATTTTTCTTCGGGTAGATGCCCAGTGGTGGGATTGCCAGATTAAATGGTAGTTCTATTTTTAGTAGTTTCAGAAATCTCCATACTGTTTTCCATGGAGGTGGTACTAATTTACATTCTTACCCAATGTGAGGGGTATAAGAATTCCTTTCTCTCAGCATCCACACCAACATCTGTTGTTTGTAGACTTTTTAATAGTAGCCATTCTGAATGGTGTAATCTCATTTTGGTGTTACTTTGTGTTTCTCTGATGATTAGTGATGTTGAGAATTTTTTCATATGCTTGAGGATGCTTGTATGTCTTCTTTGATAAAGGTATGTTTATGTCCTTTACCCACTTTTTAATGGGATTGTTTGTTTTTTGTTGTTGAATTGTTTGAGTTCATTGTAGATTCTGGATATTAGTCATTTGTTGGAGACATAATTTGTAAACATTTTCTCCCATTCTGTAGGTTGTCTATGTACTCAACTGATTATTTCTTTTGCTGTGCAGAAGCTTTTTAGTTTAATTAAATCCCATTGGTCTATTTTAATTTTTATTGCATTTGCTTTTGAGGTCTTAGTCATAAACTCTTCGTCTAGCCCAATGTCCAGAAGAGTTTTTCCTTGGTTTTCATCTAGGACTTTTATAGTTTCAGGTCTTACATTTAGGTCTTTAATCCATCTTGAGTTACTTTTGTATGTGGTGAAAGATAGGGGTCCAGTTTCGTTCTTCTGCATATGGCTAGCCAATTTTCCCAGCACAAGTTGTTTAATAGAGTGTAGTTTCCCTATTATTTATTTTTGTCAACTTTGTCAAAGATCAGTTGGTTTTAAGTATGTGGCTTTATTTCTGGGTTCTCTATTCTATTCCATTGATCTGTGTATTTACTTTTGTGCCATTACCATACTGTTTTAGTTACTATAATCTTGAAGTATAATTTGAAGTCAAGTAATGTGCTGCCTCTGGCTTTCTTCTTTTTGCATAGGATTTCTTTGGCTTTTGGGCTCTTTTTTGGTTCCATATGAACTTCAAGCATTGTTTTTTCTAATTCTGAAGAATGCTGTTGGTAATTTTATAGGAATTACATTGAATCTATAGATTGCTTTGGGCAGTATGGTCATTTTAATGATATTGATTCTTCCAACCTATGAGCATGGGATGTTTTTCTGTTTGTGTCATCTGCAGTTTCTTTTATCAGAGTTTTGCAGTTCTTATTATAGAAATCTTTCACCTCCTTAGTTAAATGTATTACTAGGTATTTAACTTTTTTGTAGCTATTGTAAATGAGATTGCATTTTTGATTTTGTCCTTTGGTTAGATCATTATTGGTGTATAGAATTGCTACTGATTTCTGTATGTTAATTTTGTATCCTGAAACTTTACCGAATTCATTTATCAAATCTATGTTTTTTTTTTTTTGGTGAAGTCTTTAGGGTTTTCTAGATATCATATTATCAGAATTTGACTTTCTGTTTTTCAATTTGGTTGCCTTTCATTTTTCTCCCTTGCCTGATTGTTCTGGTAAGAACTTCCAGTACTATGTTGAATAAGAGTGGTGACAGTGGACTTCCTTGTCTTGTTCCAGTTCTTAGAGGGAATGTTTCCAACTTTTCCCCATTAACTGTGATTTTGACTGTGAGTTGGTTGTAAATTGCCTTTGTTATGTTGTGGTATTTTCTTTCTGTGCCTAGTTTGTTGTACATTTTTATCATAAAGTGATGCTGAATTTTATCAAATGCATTTTCTGCATCTATTGAGATGATCATATGGTTCTTGCTGCTCATTCTGTTTATGCAATCCATACATTTATTGATTTGTGTATGTTGCACCATCCCTGCATCCTTGGGATAAATCCCACCTAATCATGGAGTATTATCTTTTTGGTGTGCGGTTGCATTCAATTTGTTAGTATTTTGTTGAAAATTTTTGTGTCTATATTCATTAGAAATATTGGTCTATAGTTTTCTTTTTTTGTTGTGTCCTTATCTGGTTTTGATATCAGGGTGATACTGTCTTCATAGAATGAGTTAGGTGAATTCCCTCCTCTTCAATTTTTTGAATAATTTCAAGGGGATTGATATTAATTCTTTGTATGCTTGGTTGATTTTGGCTGTGAATCCATCTCATCCTGGGCCTTTTGGTTGTTGTTGTTGGGAGTTTTTTTTTTTTTATTATTACTAACTCAATCTTGCTGCTCATTATTTGTCTGTTCAGGGGTTTTATTTCTTCCTGGTTCTATCTCAGAGGTTGTATGTTTCTGGGAATTTATCCATTTCATCTAGATTTTCTAGTTTGTGTGTGTATTGTTGTTCATAATAATCTCTGATAATATTTTGTATTTCTGTGGTATGTACATTTCTATGGTATGTTGTAATGTCTCCTTTTTCATTTCTGATTGTGTTGAGATCTTTTCTTTTCTTGGTTAGTCTACCTAGTGGTTTATCAATTTTGTTTATCTTTTTGAAGAATCAACTTTTGTTTCCTTGATTCTTTGTATTGTCTTTTGGTGTCTACTTAGTTCTGGTCTGATCTTTGTTTTTTTTTTTAACTTTGGGTTTGTTTTGTTTTTGTTTTCTAGTTCCTTGAGATATGATATTAGATTGTTAATTTATAATATTTCTACTTTTATGATGTAGGTGTTAGTGCTATATATTTTCCTGTTAGCACTGCTTTTGCTATATCTCAGAGGTTTAGGTATGTTGCATTTTCCTTTTCATTCATTTCAAAACATTTTAAAATTTTCATGTTAATTTCTTCACTGACCTAATGATCATTCAGGAGCATGCTCTTTAATTTCTGTGTATTTGTATAGTTTCCAAAGTTTCGGCTGTGCATGGTGGCTCATACCTGTATTCCCAGCACTTTGGGAGGCTGAGGCAAGAGGATAGCCTGAGTCCAGGAATTCGAGACCAACCTGGGCAACATGGCAAGACCCTGTCCCTATTAAAAAAAAATTAGCTGACCATGGTGGTGAGCATCTGTAGCCCCAGCTGCTACTTGGGAGGCTGAGTTGGAAGAATCATTTGATCCTGGGAGGTTAATGCTGCAGTGAGCCATGATCGTGTCGCTGCACTCCAGCCTAGGTGATAGAGTGAGAGCCTGTCTCACAAAAATAGTTCCTATTGGTATTGATTTACAGCTTTATTCCACTGTAGGCTGAGAAGATGCTTAATATGGTTTTGATTTTAATTAATTAATTAATTAATTAATTAATTATTTAATTTTTGTTTTTCTTTATTTCTTCTAAAAATAAAACGGGATACATGTGCAGAACGTGCAAGTTTGTTACATAGGTATATGTGTGCCATGGTGGTTTGCCGCACCTATTGACCTGTCTTCTAAGTTCCCTTCCCTCACCCCCTACCCCCAACAGGCCCTGGTGTATGTTGTTCCCCTCTCTGTGTCCATGTGTTCTCATTGTTCAACTTCCATTTGTGAGTGAGAACATGCAGTGTTTGGTTTTTCTGTTCCTGTGTTAGTCTGCTGAGGATGATGGCTCCCAGCTTCATCCATGTTCCTGCAAAGGACATGATCTCATTCATTTTTATGGCTGCATAGTATTCCACGGTATATATGTACCACATTTTCTTTATCCAGTCTATCATTGATGGGCGTTTGGGTTGGTTCCATGTCTTTGTTATTGTAAATAGTGCTGCAGTAAATATATGTGTGCATGTGTCTTTATAGTTGAATGATTTATATTCCTTTGGGTATATACCCAGTAATGGGATTGCTGGATCAAATGGTATTTCTGGTTCTAGATCCTTGAGGAATCGCCATACTGTCTTCCACAATGGTTGAACTAATTTACATTCCCACCAGCAGTGTAAAAGCATTCTTATTTCTCCACAGCCTTGAGAGCATCTATTGCTTTCTGACTTTTTAATAATCGCTATTCTGACTGGTGTGAGATGGTATCTCATTGTGGTTTTGATTTGCATTTCTCTGATGATCAGTGATGTTGAGCTTTCTTCGTGTTTGTTGGCCGCATAAATGTTTTCTTTTGAGAAGTGTCTGTTCATATTTTTTGCCCACTTTTTGATGGAGGTGTTTGTTTTTTTTCTTGTAAACTTGTTTTAGTTCCTTGTAAATTCTGGATATTAGACCTTTGTCAGATGGATAGACTGCAAAAATTTTCTCCCATTCCATAGGTTGCCTGTTCACTCTGATGATAGTTTCTTTTGCTGTGCAGAAGCTCTTTAGTTTAATTAGATCCCATTTGTCAATTTTGGCTTTTGTTGCAATTGCTTTCAACATTTTTATCATGAAGTCTTTGCCCATGCCTATGTTCTGAATGGTATTGCCTTGGTTTTCTTTTAGGGTTTTTATGATTTTGGGTTTTACATTTAAGTCTTTAATCCATCCTGAGCTAATTTTTGTATAGAATGTGAGGAAGGAGTCCAGTTTCAGTTTTCTGCATATGGCTAGCTAGTTTTCCCAGCAGCATTTACTGAATAGGAGATCGTTTCCCCATTGCTTGTTTTTGTCAAGTTTGTCAAAGATTAGTTGGTTACAGATGTGTGGTGTTATTTCTGAGGTCCCTTTCTGTTCCATTGGTCTATATATCTGTTTTGGTACTAATACCATGCTGTCATAGTATAGTTTGAAGTTAGGTAGTGTGATGCTTCAAGCTTTGTTCTTTTTGCTTAGGATTGTCCTGGCTCTATGGGGTCTTCTTTGATTCCATATGAAACTTAAAATCATTTTTCCAAATTCTGTGAAGAATGTCAATGGTAATTTTATGGGAATAGCATTGAATCTATAAATTACTTTGGGCAGTATGGCCATTTTCATGATATTGATTCTTCCTATCCATGAGGATGGAATGTTTTTCCATTTGTTTTGGTCCTCTCTTATTTCCTTGAGCAGTGGTTTGTAGTTCTCCTTGAAGAGGTCCTTCACATCTCTTCTTACCTGTGTTCCTAGGTATTTTATTCTCTTTGTAGCAATGGCAAATGGGAGTTTATTCATGATTTGGTGCTCTGCTTTTTTATTGTTGGAGTAAAGGAGCACTTGTGATTTTTGCACATTGCTTTTGTGTCCTTAGACTTTGTTGAAGTTGCTTATCAGTTTAAGGAGTTTGGGCTGAGATGATGGGGTTTTCTAGATATAAAACCATGTCATCTGCAAACAGAGACAATTTGACTTCATCTCTTCCTAATTGAATACTCTTCATTTCTTTCTCTTGCCTGATTGCCCTGGCCAGAACTTCCAATACTATATTGAACAGGAGTGTTGAGAGAGGGCCTCTTTGTCTTGTTCTGGTTTTCAAAGGGAATGCTTCCAGCTTTTGCCCATTCAATATGATATTGGCTGTGGGTTTGTCATAAATAGCTCTTATTATTTTGAGATATGTTCCATAAATACCTAGTTTATTGAGAGTTTTTAACATTAAGGGATGTTGAATTTTATCCAAGGCCTTTTCTGTATCTCTTGAGACAATCGTGTGGTTTTTGTCATTGGTTTTGTTTATGTGATGGATTACTTTTATTGAATTGCATATGTTGAACCAGCCTTGCATCCCATGGATGAAGCCAACTTGATCATGGTGGATAAGTTTTTTGATGTGCTACTGGATACGGTTTGCCAGTATTTTATTGAGGATTTTTGCATTGATGTTCATCAGGGATATTGGCCTGAAGTTTTCTTTTTTTGTAGTGTCTCTTCCCAGTTTTGGTATCAGAATGATTTTGGCTTCATAAAATGAGTTGGGTGGAGTCTCTCCTTTTCAATTTTTTGGAATAGTTTCAGAAGGAATGGTACCAGCTCCTCTTTGTACTTCTGGTAGCATTCAGCTGTGAATTCATTTGGTCCTGGGCTTTTTTTGGTTGATAGGCTATTAATTACTGCCTCAATTTCAGAGCTTGTTATATGTCTATTCAGGGATTTGACTTCTTCCTGGTTTAGTCTTGGGAGTGTGTATGTGTTCAGGAATGTATCTATTTCTTCTAGATTTTCTAGTTTATTTGTGTTGAGGTGTTTGTAGTATTCTCTGATAGTAGGTTGTATTTCTATGGGGTCAGTAGTGATGTCTCTTTTATAATTTTTTATTGTGTCTATTTGATTCTTCTTTCTTTTCTTCTTTATAAGTCTAGCTAGTGGTCTATCTATTTTGTTATTTTTTTTTTTCAAAAAACCAGCTCCTGGGTTCATGGATTTTTTTGGGGGACTTTTCATGTCTTTATCTCCTTCAATTCTTTTCTGATCTTAGTTGTTTCTTGTCTTCTGCTAGCTTTTGGATTAGTTTGCTCTTGCCTCTCCAGCTCTTTTAATTGTGATGTTAGGGTGTTGATTTGAGATCTTTCTAGCTTTCTGATGTGGGCATTTAGTGCTATAAATTTCACTCTTAACATTGCTTTATCTGCGTCCCAGAGATTCTGGTACATTGTCTCTTTGTTCTCATTGGTTACAAAGAACTTCTTGATTTCTGCCTTAATTTCCTTATTTACCCAAGAGTCATTCAGGAGCAGGTTGTTCATTTCTATGTTATTGTGTGGTTTTGAGTGAGTTTCTTAATCCTGAGTTCTAATTTGATTGCACTGTGGTCTGAGAGACTGTTTGCTATGATTTCTCCCCTAACCGAGGTTCTGTTGTGTTGCCATTTGATTCCTTTCTCTTCCTCCCTTGTGTGATTGCTTTATAAAAACGGTGAGTTTTATATTTCTATATGTTTTTGTGATGGCGAATATCAACCTTTTGTTTCCATGCTTAAGACACCTTTGAACATTTCCTGTAGGGCTGGTCTAGTGGTAATAAATTCCCTCAGCATTTGTTTGTCTGGGAAATACTTTATTTCTTCTTCATTGGTGAAGCTTATCCTGGTAGGATATAAAATTCTTGACTGACAGTTTTTTTTTCTTCCAGCATTTTGAGAATGCCATCTCATTCTCTTCTGGTCTGTAAGATTTCTGCTGAGAAGGTCTGCTGCCAATCTGATGGGGTTTACTTTATAGATTACTAGAAGCTTTTCTCTTGGCTAATTTTAAAGTCTTTCTTTCATGTTGACTTTGGATAGTCCGAGTATAATATGTAGTGGTGAAGTCCTTTTTGCAATGTATCTGTCTGAAATTAGCTGGGACTCCTATATCTGAATGTCTGACTCTTTTGCTAGACTTGGGAAGTTTTCATTGATTATTTTCTTAAATGGGTTTTCTAAACTTTTTGGTTTATCTTCCCCCTTGGGAATACCAATAATTTGTAAGTTTGGTTGGCTTAGGTAGTCCCAGACATCTCAAAGGCTTTGTTGATTCTTTTATTTTTTTTTCCTTATTTTTGTCTGACTGGTTGATATCAAAAAACCTGTCTTTAAGTTCTAAGATTCTTTCTTCTGCTTGTCCTAGTCTGTTATTGAAGTTTTTGAATGTATTTTGTATTTTCTTCACTGGATTTTTTAGTTCCAAAATTTTTTTTTAAAGATATCTTCTTGGTAAATTTCTCATTATATCCTGAATTGGTTTTCTGGTTTCTTTGTATTGATTTTCAGATTTCTATTGTATCTCACTTACCTTCTTAATAATCAATATTTTAAATTCTTTATCTGGATTTTTGAGGAATTATTTTGTATTGGAATTTGTTTGCTGAAAAGCTGTTGTGATCCTTTGGTGGTATCAGATTTCCCTGCTTTTCCATGTTTTCTGTGTCCTTTCATTGGTATCTGCACATCTAATGTAGCAGTTCCTTGTTCCAGTTTTTTGAAGTTGCTTTTGTAGGGGAGAATTTCTCCTAAAGATGTATGAGTGTTGTTGGTTGAGTAGGATATTTTGGCTTTGATTTTGGGTACCTACAATAGTGTGATTTTAAAAAATGACTTTTTTTGGCAGTGCGTAGGGTGAGTGATATCTGTTATTTCCTTGGTGGCTTAGGATATAGTTATCAGCTTAGGTTGTGGTGAAGTTTTGTTAGAAACTTAGATGCTAACTGAGCCAGTCTTTAGGCCCCAGGAGTTGCAGCAGTGGAGTGAATGTTCCTGTTTTAAGCTCCAGAGCAGCATAAACTGGCTTTATTGTTAGTGGGTCTTGAAGGGCTAATCCTTGGGCCTCTATGTGGCTTGCTTAGAAGCTAGTAGTGGGAGTGGTGTTTCATGTGTGGGTGAATTCTCAGGCCCCTGGGCATCTGGTATGGTGTGGGTGATGGCAGTAATGGTGGTGGAGCAACCCACTAGTACTCAAGTAGTCCATGTTGGTTTTCCTACCAGCTGTGATGGGTTGGGTGGGCTAGTTCCTGGTTCCACAGCCACTCATAGTAGGGCGGTGTGTATTGTGCTAAGTGTGTTTAGGAAAGCTTGGTCTTCTCTGTCCTTCCCCTGGCTGGGTGATGGCTGCAGCCACATCTCCTTGAACTCGGCCTGAAGGTGTGTCACAACCCACAGTTAAACCCTCAAAATTATGCCAGTTCTGGGCTTGTGACCAGAGAGGGTGGGGCCCTCAGCCCTCCCTCAGGTAACCAGCGTAGACAAGAAGCTGTGGGGAGTGTGGTCCACTTAGTCTTAATCTCACAGCAGCATGTAGCAGGATGGTGAGTATTGTCCTATGTATGCACGCATGGGATAGCCTTGTTCCCTGTTCGTTCTTGGCCGGTTGGCAGCTGCAGTGATTCAGCCTGAACTCAGCCTGAGATCAGGGCACAGCCCAGTGTTAAACTCTCAAAATGGTGCCTTGGGGCTGAGACCAGAAAGGGCAAGCTCCCTTCAAGCAAGCAGCATGGGCAAGAAGTTGTGGGGAGTGCGATCCCCTCACATCTCAATCTCAACAGCAGCCTGCAGCAGGGCAGTAGGGACCCTTCCAGGGGTGCATGGAAGTACCTGGTCTCCCCTGTCTCTCCTTGGAGCAATGCAATGGCAGCAGCCATATCTGTAGATCTCTGGTATCCAGGTCTCAAAGTGGCACCAAGCTGAGGCTGTGTGGATGCCTGTGAGATTCCATGTGGGTTCCCTTTATGGAGCAACATCTCGGTGCAATTGATTGGCAGCTCTATATGTCAAACACAAGGGCTTAGTGGGTCAAGGGTTTTTTCCATAGCCAAGATTGTAAAAGCCAAGACCTGGTAGTTTCTCTTTTACTGTTTCCCTGCATCCAGGAGCCTCTCCTGACTCTCAATCAGTCCCCAGTTGGGAAAGCTGTCTCAAACCCTCTCCTTACTTACTTCTGGTGCTTCTTGTCTCTTCTCTGGTGAGCCCTAGATGATCTCTTTGAAATGTCAGTATCTTCTGGTTCCTCTCCATGGAAGAGGCACATGCTACCTGTAAGTAGTGAGCCATTTTGATCTCTCTCTATACTTCACCTTTCTGAGACTTGTAACAGGGAGAAAAATAATAAAGGCTACCTGAACAAAACATGTAAAACAAATAGCAAAGTAAATCCTCTCTGGGTTAATGCCATGGAAAACTGGGAAAATATTTCAGACTCTCTCCACTACATCTCAAAGCCTGTAGGCATTATTGGACAGCACTGAAAAAACAGAATGAGAAATTTCATTTAGTAAGAAACCAGTGTGCCTTTCCTAGAGTGTTGGTGGGATGGTCTCCTATGGAGGCCACTGGCAGCTTCCCCTCAGCTTTATGAACTGTGAGAAGCCAGGTAAATGAACACCTTGAATAGAAAGCAGGTAGGCATCTTGCATATTGTTTTAATTTGCCATTCAACAATGTTCCTGGACAGAATTGTTCCCTTCTGGATTCAGGGGTGGGTGTTTGATTTCACTGTGTCTGTGTTTCATGACAGATTCTGAGTCCCCAGCACCAGCATCTAAACTGGACTCTGGACTCTGCAGACTTTGGATCTGCTGGTCTCCACAACTGTGTGATCCAATTCCTTAAAGTCAATCAATCTTTCTTTCTTTCTTTCTTTTTCTTTCTTCCTTCCTTCCTTTCTTTCTTTTTCTTCCTTCCTTTCTCTCTCTCTCTCCCTCCCTCCCTTCCTTCCTTCTCTCTCTTCCTTCCCTTCCTTCCTTCCTTCCTTCCTTTCTTTCTTTCTTTCTTTCTTTCTTTCTTTCTTTCTTTCTTTCTTTCTTTCTCTTTCTTTCTTTCTTTCTTTCTTTCTTTCTTTCTTTCTTTCTTTCTTTCTTTCTTTCTTTCTTTCTTTCTTTTTCTTTCTTTCTTTCTTTCTTTCTTTCTTTCTTTCTTTCTTTCTTTCTTTCTTTCTTCTTTCTTTCTTCTTTCTTTCTCCTTCCTTCCTGAGGCATGAGAATTGCTTGAACCCAGGAGGCAGAGGTTGCAGTGAGCCAAGGTTGCGTCACTGCACTCCAGCCTGGCAACAGAGTGAGACTCCGTCTCAAAAAAAAAAAAAAATTCAGAATTATCGTTCCAGAGACAGGATTGTAGTAGAAGGAGGGCATATGGAAATGGTAAAAATCTTAGTGACTTTTATGATGATGATAATAATTGTATTACATAGGCAAAAAAGTAATAATTTTGGGATGTACCATGCTTTAATAAGAGTCTTTGAGACAGACCTACGTGAATCTTTCTGAGCAAAGGATTACAATAAAATAAAACAAACATCCTATTTTCTGAGTAAAAGGAAAAGAGAAAAGGCTGAATTAGCTTCTCATTCCATCCAAGTACCCCTTAAGCAGTTTTTGTCAAGCATCTGCAAGTTGACATAAGGTTGATCCGTTCAATCTGGTTCTAAATTGTTCTGTTAAATGCTAGACAACTTTTGTCACAGAAGCTGCCCCCACCTCCTTCAGGATGATTGTCTATAATTAAGGAGGAAACCAGAAAGTAATGATAGGGTTCTCTTTTGCCTTTCTAATGGCTTTCTTATTAAGCATGTCTGAAAAAGCTACTGAGATGTTGATTTCCCACATAACCAAAAGAAGTCAGCCATTATATAATTACTTCTTTTTAAAAACTACAAAGGGAAATGTGTCACAAATGCTTTCAATGGGCTAAAGACACCATGAAGCACAATGAAAAAAAATTCTCTCCAACAACAAAAAAGCAGTGAATAAATTAGTCATTAAAGAAACGTTTTTGGGAACTCTTCTGAGGTGCCAGTTGCATATCACCCATGGGGTGATCTTTGAGGTTTGATTGTGGCAGGAAAAGCAAAACAGGAAGGAGGGAATGTGGAAGAGGGCAGTTGGGCTGTGGGTGGTATAATGCTACTTGTACCTTTCAATGGTAAAAATAGTCCTCACATTTTCTCTATTGGAGGAGATCAAGATGCTCACAGACTGAGACTTGATGTGGATCCCCGGTGTCATTGCTTGGAAAGTGGCAAGGTCCATGTTCCCAGTGCCCCTTGACTACCAGCTTAATTCCTACACTGCGTGCTGAAGGGACAGTGAAAGATACCTGGTAGGAGGGATTCTCTTCTCCCTTTGCTGCCTTCTTTTCTCTCTCTGTTTCTTCCCTCCAGACAGAATAAAGAGAGAGACTGTTAGGATAATTACCCATCAAAGTCACTCAGTGAAAGCAGGCCAATATTAGAAGAACATGGTTTGTCTGTCTTATGGACATTTATTCTGTAGGGTGGAGAGGCCTATAGAATCCACAGGTTATTTTAGGCCAAGGCCGCACACTATAAATTGCTGGGGATTCATTTCCAAATTCTGCTGTAATTTCCTCTCTGGTGACCTGGGCTTCTCTTCAAGTCTTCTTTCTCTAGAATCCCACTGAGTGCTTTCAGGTTGGGGCTGACTCCATGCTAAGTAAAGGAGAGGTGATCAAGAAGAGCTTCTGTGCTGACCCAATATACACATCACCCTTTTATATAGCAGCTCCATTTTGTTGTTGGAGTTCGTTTTGTACTTTACTTGTAATGAGCTGCTCCTCTTTGAAGGTGGGCTAATGAACAGAGTGGAAATAAGCTTGGAATGGTATCAAGAAGTGAGAGTGTGTGGCTAGTGATTGTCTTGAAACATCTTGTTAGCATCTGAGATCACACTGTCATGGAAAGAGCCTGGACTGAGAGACCTGGATTTTAGTCCTAGGACAAGCCATTAAACCCCCTCGAATCTCAATTTCTTCATCCATAAAATGAGAAGGGGGAGGATTAAATTTTTTAATATTTTAAATTTCTTGCAATTAAAAGTAGTTTGCATGAATTACCTGTGTCAATTATGTAATAATAGGATATTAGAATCAGAAGAACATGTAGAGGTCACTAGAGATCCTAATGTCCTGTGCAATAAAGTTATTTTCTTTGCAATATCCCTAATAGGTGATCATCCAACATTAATTTGAATATTCGTGGTACAAGGAGCACATTGCCTCACAAGTGAGCCATTTCAATTTTTTAAACAACCCAATTATATGGCAAAATATGCATTCTTGTCATATTTAGTCATTGGTCTAATTCTTGCTGTTCTAGGGGCCCTGTCTGTGATGGTTAATTTTACGTATGAACTTGACTAGGCCAGGTACCCAGATATTTGGTCAAACACCAGTCTAGATGTTGCTGTGAAGGTATTTTTAGAAGAGATCAACAATTACATCAGTAGATTTTGAGTAATGCAGGTTACCCCCTCATAATGTGGGTGGGCCTCATCCAATCAGCTGAAGGCCTTAGGAAAATACAGACAGATCCCTCGAGGAAAAGGGAACTCTGCCTTAAGACAGTCCTCAGACTCTAGCTGTAAAATTAACTCTTCCCTGGGTCTCCGGCTCACTGCCTACCCTGAAAACTTTAGACTTTTTGGCCTCTATAATTGTGTGATTCAATTCCTGAAAAATAAATCTGTATGGATGTATGTATGTATCTATCTCTCTATAACTATCATCTCCTATTGGCTGTGTTTCTCTGGAAAACCCTGATTAAAGCACCTGCTACAATACTACCTACTGCAATACAATACTACAATACATCAGGCCTTCAAATATTTGAAAAAAGTATTCATATCAGCCCATGTGAAGTTGGGTCCTGAGAATAGGTGGTTTAATGGAGCTTTTCCTAGGCAAAGAAAAGCAAACTTACCTCTGGACTCGTGGATCAGGGTGACACGGGCAACAACAAAATGCCAAGAGATAAATGAGAAAATAAAGAATGCAAAGTGCTGAAGGTGTTAGCAGAAAGCTTTGCACCTACCAGATCCTCCTTTAATGAGAGCTGTTATGATAAATAAAGACATGTCAAGGCCAGGACAGACAATACAGTCATCCCCACCAGTGTCCTCTAACATTTGTAGAGTTTGTTGGGCTATCACAATATTTGCTTTCATGCTTGGGAGATAATTGGCACTTAGCTGTTACAGCAGCAGCAGTAGTGGGAAAAACACACACACACACATGGGGAAGGGGGTAGGTCTGGTTTTCATCTGCTGGATCCAGCACATGCCTATGTGAATGAAAAATAACAGCTATGGATGGCTCAGTGCCTGGACATCTGTCATCACCCTGTCTGGTAGCTGCGCTTTCTTCCTTAACCATGAATGAGGTGACTGTGGGGGGAATGGAAAATCTTTGCAATGTGGGAGCCAAGGACAGTGTTCCTGAGGCAGCACTGAAATTTGCTGCAGTCTGATTCTTTGCGTGGGAGCTTACTGTTGAATGCCTGTACTAGGAAGGGGAGCTGTGGCTGCTTTTCCTCGGGCTCCCGTGATGGGCTTCTCTGGCCCCAGGTGAATCTGTGATACCAACACTCTGAGAATCTTACAGAAACAAAATGGAGTAAGCATCTTACAAGCCCACCACCCAAGCATAACTGTTTTTAGTTTGTTTTTTTTCAGTTTTCACCCACCTGCCAACATCCTTTAGCGTAATTATAATCAGTGTGTGAATAGAATTTTGTATAATATATATTGTTTTCACTTAAAATTTTATGATAAACATGTTCTTACATTGTTTGTCTTCATCAGCACTATTTTATAGTTGTGGTATTATTTCAGAGCGGATGTACCGTGGTTAAGTTCACCCTCCCTCATTGTTAAACATTTCCAATACTTGTTATAAAAAACCGTACAATGAATAACTTTTTGGGTATAGCTTCTTTCCTTTTTTGAATAACTTCCTTCAGCATTTCCATAGAATGAGTCAAGGGATGTGAGTATTTTTATGTCTTGATATAGATCGCTGTATTGTTTCCCAAAAGAGTTTGTATTGGTATAAATTGCCAAAAACAAGGGGCAAATAGGTCACTCTGCCAGAATGTTCCCAGATTGGATATTAATTATAGTGAATATAAAATGGTATGATAGTGTAGTTTTATTTTCATTTTTTAAAAAATTAACAAGGGTAATCTTTTTTTGTGTATTACTTCCCAATTACATATCTTCTTGTGTGTATTGTTTGAGCCTGCTGTGGTCTATTGGGGTACTGATTTTTACAAATTAATTTGAATGAGCTCTTCCCATGTTAGAATCAATAGAAATATTTTTCAAATCTATTATTTTAATTTTTAGTTTTATTATTTCTTTTTGTGTAAAAGGTGAATTTTTTTATCTTAATGGGCTTTCCAATTGTTTTCATTGTCTTACTTAGAAAAACCCTTTAATCAACCCTGTGTTATCTTGTTTTTTGTTTTCATCTGTGACTTGAACTTGGTAGAATATTGCCTAATTTCTGAGAACATTTTGATATTCAAGTTTAGTTCTGGTTCAAAATGGTTCTGGTTCCTCCAAACACGGTCAACCAACAACAAAAAATTCAAAAATAAGCTTTGGCTCATTTTATTATTCAGAATATGCAATTAATAGTTCAATTTCTGCATAGAAGTATGGTTCATTCCTATTTTTTGTTAAAGTCCTTGAACAGCTTTAGTATCTTTCATATGTGCTCCACATGTATTCTCTAGTAGGGGGAAAAAGCCTTTGAAGGCAGGGTTTATGTACCCAGTTTACTTGGTGTGGTGCCCTCTCCTCAGTCGGAGTAATTTTTAGCTTGTGTGTCTTCCTGGCTGTGTTGCCTGGGATGCCCTTTACCCTGGTTACCATCTGGATCAAGGCCTGTCATGAGCAACCATTGGTGTAAGGCTTATATTCTGACCAGTTGGTTTGTGGCTTGCCTGCCTCCCTTCCACATAGCAGCTGTGAGGTTGGACAGGAACTCTGTTGTCATTTGGTGGGCTTGCATATGGCTCTCTTCTGCTCTCTCTTCTGGGTTAAGGCCAAGACCCTGCCATTCATAGGAGAGGCTGTGGTTAATTTGCAAGTGGGATCCAGAACGGGAGGCTGAGAAACACTGTCCTATGGTGCATTGGCTCACCCTAGCTCTTTAATAAGTGGTGTTTGATCATTTATTGACAATCTGGAGATTCTTTTATGGCTTAGCCTGGAGGCTGCCTGAGAATGGAAGCCATCCTCATGGGGTTAACAGGAATTCTGGACAGACATAGAATTATAATTAAGCATTAATTAGGCTGCACTTTGACCCACTTCCTTGTAACCAAAAGTCACTAGATACTGCCTGTTTGCATCCCCATTGTTCCTATAGATAGGATCGCTGATGTTAGCATCATAAGACTTTGGTTTAAGAATTGATTAAGATGTTTTTCAGTTCTTGAATTCCAGGGAGACAACTGATGTCAATCAATTTGAAGACCCCCACAGGGGAATGAATGGAATCAACATGAGAATACAGTTTCTTCTTTTCTCTGTCTTGACTTCACCATGCACTCTTTGACCAATCAATGATCTCTATGCTTCAGCCCACTCCAGACCCCTTACAAACCCTAGCCCAAATATCCTCAGGGAGATGAATTTGAGGTTCCCCGCCATATCCTCATTGGTGGTCCTGTGAGTAAACCTTTTCCTCTGCTGTCCCAGTGTCTCAGTGTATTGACTTGCTGCAGACACTGGGCAGCAGACCTTTTATTGTAACAGAACCCAACAGTACAAGGACAGAGCAAGGCAGAAGGAGCTGTAGCTCAGACTGAGAACAGGTTCCCCAGATAGTTCAGCAGGTCAGGTTAAAGTGTCCAGAGACTGTAGCCAGCAAGGGCCCAGCCCAGGCTGGAGGTAGTACCTAACACCTAGTAGGTGAAGACAAAGTCTCTGGGTTCTTTGGTGTAAAATTACATCTTTGACAGACAAGTTACTGAGTTATGGTTCTTGGCTCTGGGAAATGAGGACAAGGAACATCTAGATGAAGGATGATTCAAGGTACTGTAATCGTCTGACAGGGTTGATCTTCTCATGGAGTATCTTAATGGCATTCTCTGTATTTCCTGAATTTCCATGTTGGCCTGTCTTGCTAGGTTGGGGAAGTTCTCCTGGATAATATCCTGAAGTGTGTTTTCCATCTTATTTCCACTTTTCCCGTCTCCTTCTACTCCAGTCAATCATAGGTTCAGTCTTTTTATGAAGTCCCATATTTCTTGGAGGCTTTGTTTATTCCTTTTCATTCTTTTGTTCTCTATTCTTTTTTTTTAATTAATTAATTAATTTATTTATTATTATTATTATTATACTTTAGGTTTTATGGTACATGTGCACAATTCGGCATGTCTTATTTCAGTAAGATGGTCTTCAGACTCTGATATCCTTCTGCTGGGTCGATTTGGCTGTTGATACTTGTGTATGCAAGTTCTTGTGCTGTGTTTTTCAGCTCCATCAGGTCATTTATGTTCCTCTCTAAACTGGCTATTGTAGTTAGCAATTCCTCTAATCTTTTATCAAGGTTCGTAGCTTCTCTGCGTTGGGTTAGAACATGCTCCTTTAGCTCATCGTAGTTTTTTTATTACCCATCTTCTGAAGCCTACTTCTGTCAGTTCATCCATCTGATCCTCTGTCCGATCCCGCACCCTTGATGGAGAGATATTGTGATCATTTGGAGGAGAAGAGGCACTCTAGCCTTTTGGGTTTTCAGCATTTTTTCATTGATTCTTTCTCATCTTCGTGAGTTGGTCTAGTTTCGGTCTTTGAGGCTGCTGACCTTTGGATGGGATTTTTGTGCGGGCTTTGTTGTTGTTGTTGTTGATGCTGTTGTTGTCACTTTCTGATTGTTTTTCTTTCAATAGTCAGGTCCCTTTTCTGTAGGGCTGCTGCAGGCCCTGTTCATCTGTTTCACTCCCATGCCTTGAGATGTCATTTAAGGAGGCACCTCTCTTGGCTGTGGGGAGGGGCTTCCCCTTCCCTGCGTGGCTCTCAGGTGGGCCACCACACCACACTGTTCTTCCTTCTGGGTCATGCCAGCCTTCTAGTCAATTTTGATGACAGAACCTGGATAACTTGGTTACTGGTGAATGATTTACACACTTATTATGGTTTTTTGATGGGAACCTCCAATCACTGCTGCTTCTTGTTGGCCATCTTGGTCCCACCCCCTATAGTATTTGTTTTATAGTAGCAGGAACAGAATGAGATGGAGTCTTGCCCTGCTTCTCTGCCATGGAGTCTGTCTTGCTCATCTGCTCAGAAGAAGGTTTTTGTTTTTGTTTTTGTTTTTTTAGCAGAGACTCTGACTCACTCCTGGGGAAGCATTTCAGCTCTTGGCTTCCTAGAGGAGGATTCAAGACCTGCTCTTTTTCCTAGACTGGATTTTATGTACCTTCTATTACTCCCACAATATTTTGCATAATTTTTTTCTTTCTTTCTTTCTTTTTGTTTTTAGACAGAGTCCTGCTATGTCACTCATGCTGGGGTGCAGGGACACAATCTTAGCTCACTGCAACCTCTGCCTCCCAGGCTCAAGCCATCGTCCCACCTCAGCCTCTTGAGTAGCTGGGACCACAGATGTGTGCCACCACACCTGGCTAATGTTTTTGTATTTTTGGTAGAGATAAGGTTTCACCATGTTGTCCAGGTTGGTCTCGAACTCCTGAGCACAAGTGATCCACCTGCCTTGGCCTCCCAAAGTGCTGGGATTACAGGCGTGAGCCACTGTGCCCAGCCCTTTGCAGATTTCTAACATCATTCTTAACACAGTTTTTATCATCATCATGATCATTATCATGATCTAGTTTTCAAAGCAATGTTTATATACTATTTCTAATATACAAGAAAAGCAGAAAAATAATATATCATATACCAAAGTACTTGCCATTTAGATTTTCCAAATGTTAATATTCTTTTTATTAGGTTTTATAAAGGAATAAAACATTACAAATACATCTGAAGTCCCGCCTTTCCATCACATTCTCCTCCCTCTGTCTTTGGGCAGAGGTAAGCTAATAATAATTCAGGATGTAAATCTCTGGAGTGTGTGTTCTTGGAGTGCAGCACTATATCTTATTCATCTGGAATTTTCAGCTAATAGCAGTGCCTGACCCTAGAAGAGATAAATAAATATTCAAACAATTAAAGAATAAATGAATGAAAGGGATTGTTTTTTATAATAATAATAAAAATTTTTATCCTTTGCCATATCTAATAGGAGCTCTGTAAATGTTTGATGAGTTTGGGAATTAATAAAATAGTTTCGGTCTCTTACTGAGAATAATTTGCCCTTAGCTCTTAAAAAAACTCATGTTTTGGCATCTTTAGACTTTGTGTACAATGTAATTTTTAGGCTTCGTATGCAAAATATGCAATGTAGAAACATGATCTACCTTAAACTTACAATGCATGTAGAATTAATTTCAGACGCAAGAAAGAAAAGATGTGTGATTGCATAAGATGTATTACGAAAGAAGTCAACTAAATTAGTGTCATTAGAAACTCTTCACATTTGATTTGAGTGGAAAATATTCTAGACCACCAGTTCACAGAAGCTGTTGTCAAGAAATATCAGCCCCAATAACCTGATGCACATGGAGGTAACACACACACACCCACACACACACACACACACACACACCCTCTGTTCATTTGTGTCTCTTCTTCACTGTGCAGGTCCATGCAATCTCCTGGGGACTATGAAGAAATGGAATGGCTAGTGTGCAAAACAGCAGTCCCCAACAATTTTGGTACCAGGGACTGGTTTCATGGAAGACAATTTTTCCATGGACCTAAGCAGGGGGTGGGGGTGGGGGGATGGATTGGGGATGATTCAAGCGCATTACATTTATTGTGCACTTTATTTCTATTATTATTACATTGTAATATATGATGAAATAATTACACAACTCACCATAATGTAGAATCAGTGGAAGCCCTGAGCTTGTTTTCCTGCAACTAGATGGTCCCATCTGAGGGTGATGAGAGATAGTGACAGATTATCAGGCATTAGATTCTCATAAGGAGTGCACAATCTAGATCCCTCACATACACAGTTCACAATAGGGTTTGTGCTCCTATGAGAATTTAATTCAACCATTGATCTGACAGGAGGTAGAGCTCAGGCGATAAAGCAAGTGATGGGAGCAGCTGTAAATACAGATGAAGTTTTGCTCCCTTTCCTGCCATTCACCTCCTGCTGTGCTGCCTAGTTCCTAACAGGCCACAGACTGGTACTGGTTTGTGGCCTGGGGGTTGCAGACCCCTGCTGTAGAAGAACTAGAATTTTAGCTCTTGTTATAGGAAGCTTCTCATGGTAAGTTAATGCAACCAACCACACAGCAAGCACATTTTTTTTTCCTGTGGGATACTAGCAATCTCTTCCATGTTTCCATGTCTTCTTAACCACCTGTTTCCTTGATGGAAGGATATTGATGTTTCCACACAGATTTGGAGTAAAAAGCTTGGTTTTATTCATTTTCCCCTCTGAATTAGGGAAGCTTTTCAAAATGAACATACTGAACAGCAAATTATCATCCCATTAAGCGCTTAAAATTATAGGCAGCTGAGCCAAACCTGCTACCAGCCCCCGCCACCCCTTCCCTGGATACAGTCTAACAAGCCAGCTACAAATTCCAGATGATCAATTTGCTTAGCTGTGATGGTAATTTAGAAACCCAGTGTTTTGCTTCAAAGTCATTGAGAGGCAATCTCGAATGATAGGCTGTGCTTCATGCACTCTTTGGCAAGAAATTTACTTGGGCTCTCGTGTGTTTCTTGGTTGGGTGTCCAGCAGTTCTGGGCATCAGAAAGGAGCCCTGCACCATTGGTTACTGCTGCACCATGGAATGACTTTCTTGTTCTCTTGCTGCTTGCACCACCACCACATTTTCCCTAGATATAGTTTCTCCACATGAACTGCAATTGTTTTCCAGTACTTTTTTGCACAAGTCAAGTGGCCATGACAAGTAGGGTGCATGCTCATATCTGTTAACTCCTTAATTTAATTAATCCATTCAACGTTTACTGAGCACCTTCTATGTTTTGGGCAGTTTGCTGAGTGTTGAGGATTAAAAGTTGAGTCAGAAACAGTCACTGCCCGCATGGAGCCCACAGTCTAGCAAGAAAGAGAGACATATAATGAAAGGATGGCAATGCACCGGCCTATCCTGGAAACAGAGACAAGGTGCCACCATGAGATCTGTATTGATCAAGTATGTTCTAAAGAACATAAGGCACTTTTCCAAGAGTCATATTTCTTCTATCCTCTGCAGTTGGTGGGGCTGTGTAATTGTTGTCTGCAAAGGTTAAATGAAAGCCCATTGATATAGTTTCGCTGTGTCCCCACCCAAATCTCATCTTGAATTGTAGTTCCCACAATTCTCACATGCCATGGGAGGGACCTAGTGGGAGGTAATTGAATCATGGGAGCAGGTCTTTCCCATGCTGTTCTCATGATGGTGAATAAGTCTCATGAGATCTGATGGTTTTATAAAGAGGAGTTCCCCTGCACAAGCTGTCTCTTGCCTGCTGCCATGTAAGACGTGCCTTTTGCCTTCCACCATGATTGTGAGACCTTCCCAGCCATGTGGAACTATGATTCCATTAAACTTTTTATTCTTTATAAATTACCCAGTCTCACGTATGTCTTTATCAGCAGCGTGAGAATGGACTAATACATCCATTCATGATAGAATGAGTCTCCAGAAATTCCAATTTCCCAGTACTCTCTGTATGCTCCCCTACATAGTAGACTCCAAATGAATTGGATTCACTCACCATCCCCCAAAGACACATTGCCCTGCCTTTCTTCTGTTCATGCTCTTGTCTCTGCCTGGAATGCCTCCTTCCTGTTGCTGTGTTTAGAAATCTTGGCAGTACTTCAAGGCCAGGCCCACTTTGCTCCAAGTTCCTGGAGTACTTGGTGCTATTTAGAGTAAGGAGCATAGAGCACGTGGCCTTGCCTGAGTGCTTTAGGTTCAGCTGGGTCCCCATTGTGGACTGTGAACATCACAGGTGCTCGCAGTCCCTTGGAGAACATAAAGTGCCTCCATACAATTTTCAGTAACCACTTGTTTACTGAATAGGAACGTTTCGATACCAAGGATAGAAAACTCAGCTTTGATTTTCCTGGCTGAGCTGTTACCAGGAAATTCCCTAGACTCACAGTTTGAATCTCATCACCCCTAAAGTGAGGAGTATTTATAAGCCTAATGACAGAGTTTCATTATCTGGAGACAAGACCTGGAGAGAGATAAAAAAGCTTTGTTTCTATGTTCTGTTTTCTTAGGGTAGAAACATTCCAAATAATTTTATGCCAGGCCAGAAAAGAAAGCTTTGTATTAAATATGGAGGACCTGCCTCCAAACAGAGGTGTTGACTCTGATCTAAAGTCACAGACATTGCTGTGGAAATTTTCTTGTTACCAGCTTTGTGCAGCCATGGTTGGAGGGTCATTCTATCAGCCCAAGGGGGTTCTAGTCCCGCAGCTTCTCAGGAGAGGCTGGTGAGTGGAAACAGAATCCTTCATCCTACAAATCACAGATGTGATCTTGACGGTCATGTTGGTTGGAGTCTTGAGATGCAGGTCCTAAATACCTATTAACCTCACCAGGATATGGTAACCTTTGTCTTCTTTGTCATTTTCATAGTTAACATGGTAACAATGTTTGATAAATGACAATGAGGAGTTAATTCCATTGTGGCATTGAAAGGGAATACACATGGTTTTTAGCTTGAGAGTCCTACAACTTAACAGGAAAAGACAAGAAAAGCGCACATTCCAAAGGCATGAAGACAAAGAACAGACACCCCTAATTCCATATGGTTTGGATGCTCTGCACTTTGCTCCTGGCTATGCCAGGTGGTCACTCAGGTTGGTGGGGTCTCGGTGCCTGGGACACCCACCAAGAACCATTTCTGTCTGGTCTTATGATGGTGTTAGATTCTGCAGATAGTCCTGGTTCTGAGAATACCAAAGGGATCAAAACACAGTAAGTAGTCCAAGCCAGTATTGTTGATACCAAGAAATCACTTGGTTAATTGTATTAGCATTTATAGGACATATCGAAGAGCTGGCAGTAATGTAAGTGACGTGGATATCTGGGTGATGGCAAGTATGATGAGTGGGGATGTTGACTATGTTAGGTTGGAGGATCTCATAGCCTGATTTTAGGATGATGGTCCTGGTTCATGTGGAAGACATATGAAAGGTTAGAACAAAAGTCTACTGAAGGCCAGGCGCAGTAGCTCATGCCTGTAATTCCAGCACTTTGGGAGACCGAGGTGGGTGGACCACCTGAGGTCAGGATTTCGAGACCAGCCTGGCCAACATGGTGAAACCCATGTCTACTAAAAATACAAAAATTGGCCAGGTGTGGTGGTTGGAGCCTGTAATCCCAGCTACTCAGGAGGCTGAGGCAGGAGAATCGCTTGAACTCGGGAGGCAGAGGTTGCAGTGAGCCGAGATCATGCCATTGCACTCCACCCTGGGCAATAGAGCAAAACTCCATCTCAAAAAAAAAAAAAAAAAAAAAAAAAAAAGAAAAAAGTCCTCTGATGTGAGGCTCAAAGCATGAGGTCCAGGATTCTAGGCAAGGAGGTTAGGAGTCAGCTTCTGGGTCGATGGCTAGAGAGATTCTTCTCAGGTTTCACTGAGGCAGTGAACTTCAGCAGGGTTTTGGAAGAGAAAGGAGCACTTCTTTATTGAGAGGATGAGTGTATGTGAAACGAGGGAAGATGGTGAGTGATTTCTATCTGCTAACTGAGCAGACTGGTCCAGGATGCTACTCTGCCCTTCTGGGGAAAATCTGAAACATCGCCCTTGGTGTCTTACAAACCGTGGAGAAGTCAATGTTTGGGGTGGCACTGTCAACCTAAGAAATGGGCACTTGCCTCTCATTTTAAAACCACCATCAGGATTATTTATTTGGCTTCCTTGGCAGTCAGAGAGAGTTGGCAGCTAATTCCCTTGGCATGGCAGAGTCATGAGGCAGTCTTGAAAATCTGTTGCATTTTAAAAATTGTATTGGAAATTCTGGGATATTTTAATCAGTTTAGAATCAATCCACCTCAGAAAAAGAGGATGCAAGTTTGAAAACCATGCCAGTGTAGCTTTTTAATAGCTAATTATGCTATAGGCAGGGAAATGGTCAGGCAGTGACTCTTAGAATGAATAATGACATTAGATGAAATACAAAACAAATCCATACAGGTTTTATTGGATTGGAAGTAAGAGACAGAGAGAGGCTGAAAATTTACCCAAATCTGATTAGGGAAATAAAACCTCAGACAGAAAAATGATGGATGGTGTTAGCTGTTTAACTTGAGTCCCTTAGAGAGGTAATGTCCTCAGAGAATGCACCACAGAGTTTCAGAGCTGAAGGGAGTTCAGACATTTAATCCAGATGCTCATTTTTACAGATGAGAAAACTGAGGCCTAAAGGAACAAACAATGTGACCAAGGTCTTACCAGCTGAGAAGAGATAGAGTTTAAATTTTTTTCTTTTTTTTTTTTTTGAGACAGGATCGCACTCTGTCACCCAGGCTGGAGTGCAGTGGTGCCATCTCAGCTCACTACAATCTCTGCCTCCCGGTTTCAAGTGATTCTCATGCCTCAGCCTCCCGAGCAGCTGGGATTACAGGTGCCTGCCACCATACCTGACTAATTTTTGTATTTTTAGTGGAGACAGCGTTTCACCATGTTGGTCAGGCTGGTCTTGAACTCCTGACCTCAAATGATCCACCCACCTCAGCCTCCCAAAGTGCTGGGATTATGGGTGTGAGCCACCATGCTTGGCCAGAGTTTAAATTCGAATCCAGATCTTTTTATTTTTTGAGACAGGCTCTCACTCTGAGGCTCAGGTTAGAGTACAGTGGCATGATCATTGCTTAATGCAGCCTTGACCTCCTAGGCTCAAGTGATCCTCCCCCCTCAGTCTCCTGAGTATTTGGGAGAATAGGCATGCACCACCATGCCTGGATAATGTTTTTTATCTTTTAATCTTTTAGTTTTTTTAGAGAGAGGGTCTCACTATGTTGCCCAGGCTGCTCTTGAACTCCTTGGCTCAAGCGATCCTCCCACCTTGGTCTCCCAAAGTGCTGGGATTACAGGTGTGAGCTGCTGCTCCCGGCTGAATCTAGATCTTCTGACTATTGAAAAGTTTGAGGCCATTTGATGAATCACAGTGCTCAGCCCATTGACAGACCTACCGGCGAAACGTGCTCAATAAATATTTATCAGGGTCCATGAGTCAGTTTTCTTTGTCATCCAAGCCCCTGTGTCACCTGTCAGGCACTCGGGGATCCCAGTAGCCGAGTAGCTAATACCATGCAACGTACCATCTGTGTCTTTTAGTCTTTTCAGTGGACAGCAGGACATTGGTCTGGATCCTGGTTCCCTTGGTTCTCAATGTCTAGGTTGACTCATTTGACTCTGTTCCACGTGCATCTCCCTTGCAGACCCCTTAGTGCACCCGAAATGCTGTCAGCTCCGCTCCACCGATCAGTGTCATCACTTTCCCATAGCCACAAGCCAGAGAGCCTGCAGAAATGTTTGTCTTCCTGTGCCCTTTATTTTGAACATGGAATCAGTCCTAAATTCAGGCTCGTCTTAAACTGTGCATTCAGCATTGTCTTTACTATTTTTCAGGCCACGGTCATAGACCAGGAATTCATTGTTTTCCCAGCTACCTCTTTTGCACTCTTTTTTCTCTGCTATGGATCTGACCAGAGCATATTTTTTCATTAGGTCTGAATGTGAGTTTCCATTCCCTTTTGGATCAAGTCTAAGATTTCTTTGTGCACCTTTTCTTATCTTTTCATCTTTTATATTGTATTTCAATATCTTCCCACCTCAAAGAGTTATTAATCAATCTATGGAGGCATCTTGGACACCCAGAGAGTAAAATGTGGTGTGTTTATATACAAACTGGTCCTACCACAGTGACTGGCAGATTTCTTGTCTAGTTCAAGAGATAATCATGTATCTTTCCTGACATTTCTCAAAAGGGACCTTTAGAAAATGACAAGCAGTTAACCTTCCATTTATGGTACTTTATCATCTTTGTTTTGATAAAAATGACTTATTTTAAAAAGGTTCAAAGTAGCATTCTATTTTCCATGCAGTCTGTTTTTGTGGTTGAAGATGGTTTTAGATTTTTGAAAGCTTTTAAGTCCTCATAAAGGTGTGTTGGAATGTAACATGGCCATAGTTTTCCCAAGATGCCACTCCTTTAATCATAATGATCAAACAAGAATTCTGAGGTTTTGGCTTCTGGTTGAAGATCAGGGAATGGATGGAGATCTGTTAGAAGTTGGGCATGTAGAAGGTGGGCAGTGACTGGAGGTGAGGAAACCCACAATATTGCGTATGACATGCTCAGGCGAGATCTGGGATGCCACAAAGCCCTGACCTGCATTTTGCTTTTCCCTCTCAAATCTCCCAAATGCTTTCTCATTATTTAATTCTGACAATATTGATTAAGGATTAACTGAATTTCAGGTGCTATATTAGGTGCTAGGGATTCAAACTTGAATAACATCCTATTTATACTGCAAGCACAAATCAACTCCAGATGGATTTCAGCTTTAATTATAAAAGGTAAATGAATAAAACTTTTATAATATAGGTGAGCATTTTATGAACTTGGAATAGGCAAATATTTTTTATTTTAAAAAAGCAGGACCTGGCTGGGCATGGTGGCTCACCCTTGTAATCCCAGATTTTTGGGAGACTGAGGTGGACAGATCACTTGAAGACAGGAGTTTGAGATCAGACTGGCCAACTGAGCGAAACCCTGTCTCTAATAAAAACACAAAAAATTAGCCAGGTGTGATGTCACGTACCTGTAATCCCAGCTACTTGGGAGGCTGAGGCAGAAGAAATGCTTGAACCCAGGAGGCAGAGGTTGCAGTGAGCTGAGATTGCCCACTGCACTCCAGCCCGGATGACAGAGTGAGACTCTGACTCAAAAAAAAAAAAAAAAAAAAAGAAAAAAGAATTAAAAAATAAAAAATAAAAAAAAATAAAAAAGCAGGACCTAAAAAGGAATGGATAAAGGAAAAAAATTGACTGTATTAAGTTTAAGTTTTTTGTTTATCAAAAGATATCATAGAAAGTGAAGATATAGGTGAAGAAAACAGGAAAAGATTTGCCATACATATGAATCCTTTCCACAAAGCACTCATGTTCAGAACATATAAAGAACTCTTACAAGTCAATAAGAAAAAGAAACACAATAGAAAAACGGGCAAAATACTTGAATAGGCACTTCTCAAATGCACTTATCTAAGTGGCCAATAAATGTGAAAATTTTCTCAACTTAGTACTCAGGGAAATGCCAATTAAAACCACAGTGAAATACTAGTACCTATACACCAGAAGTGCTAAAAGGAAACAGACCAAAAATACCAAAGGTTGGTGAGGATGCAGAGCAACTAGTTCTCTCATACAGTGTTCATGGGTGTATACATTTGTAATTTGGAAACCACTTTGGAAAACTGTTTGGCCTTATCTACTAAAGTAGAAAAAAATGCTGAATTCTGACCAATAAATGTCAGTCCTAGGCAGATATACATGCCCAAGAAAAAGTGTACATATGATCCATTGCAATGGGTTGAATGGAGAGTAACTAGGGAGAAAAGAAATAGAGACACAAAATATGCATTATTCTTTTGAGACATTTGGCTGTCCAGGGTGGGAGAGATGGGGATGCAAGAGGGAAACTCTAGGTTGAAGGAGGGCTTTTATAAGAGAGATATGCTCAAAAGATAAAGGTTCAAAATATAGGAGATGCCAAGTGTGGTGGCTCACACCTGTAATCCCAGCACTTTGGGAGGCTGAGGCTGGCAGATCACTTGAGCTTAGGAGTTCAAGACCAGCCTGGGTAACATGGTGAAACCCTGTCTCTGCTAAAAATACAAAAATTAGCTGGGCGTGGTGGTGTATACCTGTAATCCCAGCTACTCAGGAGGCTGAGGTAGGAGGAAGCCTTGAGCCTGGGAGGTTGCAATGAGCCAAGATCATGTCATTGCTTTCCAGCCTGAGTGATGGGAGTGAAACTCTGTCTCAAAAAAAAAAAAAAAAAAAAGGAGAGACTAGAAATGACTTATGGGATAAATTCCCAGATGAGAAGAGATTCTAAGTTAAAAAACAAAGGTGTTTGAGTGAATTGATGGAAGAACATGTCACCTGGCAGATTAGGAAGAAATGAGAATTAATATAGATATGCAAACGTTGTATGTGTGGAGGGAATTTTCTGTGGATAGCATCTATTTTGGTGAAGTAAGATGTGAGCTGATTTGCAAAGTGAAATAGACAAATATTACATTAGGGACTGAAAAAAGTGATGTTTTGGAATAGCCACTATGTGAGAATGGGAGAGATAAGTGACCTAGGAAGGTAAGATAGTTGAGTGTCCTACAGGATGCAGTTGCGGTGGGAGAGCCTGTGTTTGCAGTGGCACCAACTTAGACTCTGACATACTTTCCTTTAGGAAACATGCCAAGAACATGCTGAAGCACTGCATTGCCAACCGTGGGGGATCCACAGAAGGTGGAAAGTTGTGTCGGTCCAAGGTTAAGGGTTTGTAGTGAGGGTGTTACAGAAGGTCGGAGGGAGTTCATGTGAGTTGAGTATTTTGGGAAAAGAAAGAGATGCTTTTGGAAATTGGGTTGGATAAGAAAGGATCCAGCGAACAGGCAACCTACACAGTGGGAGAAAATTTTTGCAATTTATCCATTTGGCAAAGGCCTAATGTCCAGGTCTATAACGAACTTAAAACAAATTTACAAGAAAAAAAAATTAAAAAGTGGGCAAAGGGACATGAACAGACACTTCTCAAAAGAAGACGTTAGTGCAGCCAACAAACATGCAAAAAAAAAAAAAAAAGCTCAACATCACTGATCATTAGAGAAATGTACATCAAAACCACAGAGAGATACCATCTCATACCAGTCAGAATGGTGATTATTGAAAAGTGAAAAAAAACAGATGCTGGTGAAGTTGCAGAGAAATAGGAATGCTTTTACACTGTTGGTGAGAATGTAAATTAGTTCAATCATTGTGGAAGATGGTGGGGCAATTCCTCAAAGACCTAGAACCAGAAATACCATTTGACCTAGCAATCCCATTACTGGGTATATACCCAAAGGAATATAAATCATTCTGTTACAAAGATACATGTATATGTATGTTCATTGCAGCACTATTCACAATAGCAAAGACATGAAATCAGCCCAAATGCCCATCAGTGATAGACTGGAAAAAGAAAATGAGGTAAAATTCCACATTGGAAAAAAAAATTCCACATACACCATGGAATACTACGCAGCCATAAAAAGGAACACAATCATGTCCTTTACAGGGACATAGATGGAGCTGGAAGCTATTATCCTCAGCAAACTAACACAGGAACAGAAAACCAAACACCACATGTTCTCACTTATAAGCGGGAACTGAACAATGAGAACACATGGACTCAGGGAGGGGAACAACACACACTAGGGCCTGTTGGGGGATTGGGGTCGGCAGGGAGAGCATTAGGAAGAATAGCTAATGCAAGCTGGGCCTAATACGTAGGTGATGGGTTGATAGGTGCAGCAAACCACCATGGCACATGTTTACCTATGTAACAAAACTGCACATCCTGCACATGTACCCTGGAACTTAAAATGAAAATAAAAATAAATAAAAAAAGGATTCATAGTAATGCAAAAGATGATGAATAAATGGCAAAGAGCCTAGCTGAAAAACTGAAGGTTTGATGGGATGTCATGACAAGAAAGTAGACTGGACCTGAGGGAATAAGCTGGCCAGAAGGAATAGGGGCTTTGGTAAGAAGTGGGCATTTTGGCCTTTGCATTCACATGATGATAAGGTCCAGGGTATGGCTGTGAGAATGGGTGAGAGTGGTGGTTCTCCTTGAGGTCAAGAGGTTAAGGAGCTTTGGAGCCACTGTTGGCCAGGTCATCTTTTGGACACGGAGGCTGGCAGGATGATGACAGGATCAGGACAGGAGAGAAAGACCAGGAGAAAGAAACTGAACGTCTCAGTTGAGTTAGGGGCAGCAACCAGGTGCTCGGTGACAAGAGTGCAAGGAAAATCAAAGGTGACAGGACTGGGACGCAGGAGTTTCAGAGGAGGGAGTGTTTTCACCTGCAGGTACCAGGGGCGAGAGCTTGAAGAGCTGTAGGGGAGAAGAGTGATGTACAGCCTAATGCTGGATCATGTGGAGTGAAGGGGTTCAGAAGAAAGGAGAGTTTCTGAACTTAAGAGGGTCCTTGTCCCCAGGATTTCTCCAAGGCTAGTCCATAATCATGCTGACATTCAGCACAAGAAGAAGGCATGTGACTTCTGAGAACAGGTGACTCCTGTGCAGTTCACACAGCAGTAGGCAAGAAAAAAAGTATTCCAGAGAAGAATCACACTTGGGGTAAGATCCTGGAACATCACCACTTTTTTCAGTCCCCAAACTAATCTTTGTCCATTTCACTTTGCAAATCAACTCACATCTTACTTCACCAAAATAGATGCTATTTTCCACATATAGAATGTATGCATTCTCATTTCTTCCTAAATCTGCCAGGGTGACATGTTCTTCCATCGATTCAGTCAAACATCCCTGTTTTTTTGTTTTGTTTGTTTGTTTGTTTGTTTTTGGAGTCTCACTGTGTCACACAGGCTGGAGTGCAATGGTGTAATCTCGGCTCACTGCAACCTCCGCCTCCCGGGTTCAAGTGATTATCCTGCCTCAGCCTCCCGAGTAGCTGGGACTACAGGTGCCCACCACCAAGCCTGGCTGATTTTTATATTTTTAGTAGAGACGGGGTTTCACCATGTTGGCCAGGCTGGCCTTAAACTCCTGATCTCAAGCAATCCTCCTGCCTTGTCCTCCCAAAGTGGTGGTATTACAGGCATGAGCCACTGTGCCCAGCCCATCTCTGTTTTTTAGCTTAGAATTTCTTCTCTTCTTGTGCCTTAGCTGCTGTGCTCTACTGCAGCGCTTAGCACCGACCATTCTTCCAAAGGACTTCTTCTCCTTCTTATTCTAATGAAATGTACTATATGTACAGTACAGTACAGCACATCCACGTGTGTGTGTGCATCTGTGTATATGTATATACATATGTGCGTATACATGTATGTATTTTCACACATGTATTGGTATTATATATGTATGTATATATACACATATATATGATCTCATTGAGTTTCTTAACATCACATAAGTCAACTAAGTATTGTACCCACTTTAGAGGTATGGAAAATGAGGCTTAACTAGGTGCCTTGTATGAGAGTGGAGTGGGTGATGGGGCCAGGGTTTGAATCTGGGCCTTCTTGTTCATCCAGGCTAAGTCACTAAAAAATATTAAATGCATGTATGTTGCTTCAGTGGGTTATATTTTATGTGAAACAGGGCCTTGATTGCTTTGACCATGCACTGCAATATATGTTAAAGTAGTCCTAAAATGAAAAGAACAAACCAACACAAAACCAAATCCATTGGCCCATGTCTTTTTCTCTTTCTGGTATCTCTGGATATCTGCACTTGACTGGGAGGAAGCGAGAGAAATCAGTTTTCCCTCTGATCAGCAATAATTTATTGACCTGAAGATGCAGTGAACTGGTGTGAACACTTAATCCATACTATGCATCATTACACATTAATAGGGCCACTTTGCCACTTTCTGACATGCAAAAGTGGCTCGATTTGAATGAATTACAGTGGTTTTAAAAGCAAAGGTTCTGCAGGGTGGCCTCTTTTGAACGTATCCTACATAAATGGCTTCGGTTTTAAGGGAAATAAAATCCACTTTGAGAACCTGGAGTAGTATGGTCGTTCAGTTCTGAATATATTGTGAAATGGTTTACAAGCTGATGGAGCAGGGATACCTGGAGCTGTGTTCACTTACATTCCAGTTCAATCCCTTTCCTGAATCTGCTGGAGATTTTATTACCACTTAGAAACCCTGACATTCTGCAAATTGCATGGTGAACCCTTAATGATTTCTCAAACAAGAGTGAGGTAATCTTCACAGTAATTTTAAATATTTCAGAGGTCAAGGGGGGCATTTATGGTTTCCTTTATCATGGAGCAAAATGACTTTTTCAGTCAATCATTTAAGCCACGAGTTATGTACACTATGCATATTATCACATAGGAATCTGCTCTTTGTGCTCCTTTTTGTAGGTGCTTTGGGTATTTGTCAGGAAGACAGGCAAATCAGACCAGATGGCATGGGTTATTATTGGAAACAGATCTACTGATTCATGTGTGCCTTTCTTCTTTTTTCCTTCCTCCACTCTGTCTTCGGTTCTATCCGCGAAAACAGTAATTGGCTATCTGGAAAAAAAAAAAAAGGAGGAAATTGATTCTCTTGGAGTGGCTGACTGAGTAAATGAAAAGGTGCTTCTCCTCTTTGAGATGACCAGATGTGTGCTTTGTTCTAGGTTCATATTGAACGTATTAGCTTTTGTGCATATTGTGATGGGGTGCTGATACCGAGAAGGGAAATTTGAATGCACTTTGGTGACTTAGAATTTCCGTGTAAGTGTCTCCAAGGGAGAGGCTTAGAGAGATTAGGTGTCTTCCTTTTGCCTTTTTTTTGGAAAACCTCTTTATGAATAGAAAGTGTTCATTAGGTCATTTTGTAAAATTTTGGAAAGCAAAAGTAAGGTACATGTTTGTACCTTACTCATCCAGTGCCTCCATGTGATAAGATGCTTTTGGATAATAATGATATTGATAAAACAATCATTTGTAGCAGCTTTTGAGCACTAACATGATTGTGAGAGGGGCTTGGATTTTTCAGATTATTGTCAAGGCAAGAAAGTGGCGTTCCTCCATGAGGCAGAATTCCATTGTCCACCTACACCAGATGGTGGCTGAATTTGTAGCTTTGGGAGTTGCTCTCAGAATCCCATCTCCACACACTTCCAACATCTTTATTTACAATAGTCATAAGGGGAGGGTCAGAGCAAGGCCAGCAAAGTTGCGGACCTGCGCTTGCCTGCAGATACAAAAGCTACTACCTTAGGGTACTTCTTGCCAAGGTTTTTTGGCCAGAGCTAGGAAGGAGGAGTGTGGTGGGATGGCTTCTTAACACCATCTAAACATTTCCTAAATACTTTCTCTGTCAGGAAACATTCAAGAAATCAAACCACCATTTCCCTGGGGTCTGAATATAATTTGAATAAGAGATGAGAGGGAATTGAGGTAGGGTAGTTGGGGGAGGACAATATTGTAGAAAAATACCTCTGC
Organism: Pongo pygmaeus; assembly: GCF_028885625.2. NCBI lineage: Eukaryota > Metazoa > Chordata > Mammalia > Primates > Hominidae > Pongo > Pongo pygmaeus. The sequence goes on along the minus strand of NC_072380.2, from coordinate 29,995,231 downwards.
AATTGTTTTATCTCTGTCTATCTTAACAGAAAGCTGACCTGTGAGGGCTTCTTTAGGGTCCTCTCTGATTTGGATCCCGTCTCCCCTCCCCAGCCCCAGGTTCTTTTTGAACTTTGAGCCATCTATGTGTATACAAGCTACTGTGTCATCTTGAGTCAGTGGTGGCAAACCAAGCTTCCCTGCCTTCAATCAGAAGACACTTCCTATTTGAACAACTCTGCAGGATCTCACGCTATTTTCCTCCCTGGGTGGTACCATTTGCTATAATGGGGGCAGGCACACAATGGATCTCGGCCACTCTTAAGTAGAATCGGCCAACTCCCCATATTAGAATGAGGTTTTATCTCCCTGGAGAATCTGCCTATGTTGGGGCAGCCATATGTGTGTTTTTGAATCGAGGAGGCCTGAGCCACTCGTTCACATTTGTTTAATCCAAATGCAGGCCTCTCTGAGTAGGCGGTGGCTGCGGGGGAGATATTTGCATTTCTGACCTGCTGCATGCCTTTGCTGAATGAAATTCATATAATTACTACACACCATGACTTCCTCTAGAGTTGTATCCGTTCTGGTTGGCTTTTTTTCTTCCTCCACTTCATCATCATCCAATTAATTAACAGTTGCCATGGTGACTGTTGCCATGGCAGCATACAATTCTCCCAAAGGGCTTCTCATTCATATTCTAATGAAATACATGCACATGGCTGGGTGGCTGGAAAAAGTGGTCAGGAGAATTCAAGAAGAATGGAGGAATAAATAAAAGAGGGTTGCTTTGTTCTTTTGCCCTGCCCTATCAAGCTTTGTCTTTAGCCTACTTTATCTTAGGAAGAGGATGCTTTTCTTTATTGTTTTTCTTATAGAAATGCCTGGCTGTTCTCAGGGTGCATCATATTTTTAGTAAAGTAGTCTTTTTCTGCCTTAGGGCCATGCTCTTCTCTCATTTTTTTTTTTCCTTCATAAGGTGAGGGGCACATTGATTTTCCTCTGCTGTTTAGTCTGACAGGCCTGCTGGTGAGATTTCTAATGGATTCTCTGTAGGCCAAGTAAAGGAACCAAAGCTTTGTCATTTACAACAATTGGCAGCTTCCACCTCTCAAAGGAAGATCATATCTGTCACCTGTCCACATGTGACTTCCCAGGAAGCAATGGTTCTAATAAGATTCTTAACTACCCTTACAAATCTGTTCATGGATTGTGTTATAGAGCCGAACCAGGTGTCCACTCACCAGGTGCAGCAAGGCCAAATATTGACATCGGGATTGCAGCAAGAAAAAGTGAGGCATTTAGTTGCCAGGTGCCAAGCAAGGAGGACCAGGCAGCTAATGCCTAAGTCCTGACCTCCCTGATAGATTGCAGATAAGGGATTTTAAAGGCAGGGCTAAATTTCAGAAAAGCAGAAGTTACAGGCAAAGTCATAAATCAATACACGGAGGTTATATATTGGTTTTGGCCTAAAAGGGTGGGATATCTTGAGCAGGAGGGCTTATAGATCATAGATAGATTTCAAAGATTCTGATTTGATTAAGGAAGAGAAGATTTGTTTAAAAATTTGGGGTCAGCAGAAAAGAATGTTAGCTCCGGCTCCTGGGTGTGACTTTCTCCAGGCCCCTCAGGAAGAAATTTCGAACCAAGAACTGTGGTCAAAGTTTACTTTTTAGTTCCCCATTATCTGAAGTCTACTTGCCAGCAGATCTCTTTGGTGGGGGTCCGGGTTTCCGAAAAACAATTCAGGGACATATATTAAGATGTTATCTTTAGTTTCTATAGGGAATCAAACCTGCCATGATTCTAGCTTCCTTGGGTGTTGTTTTAAGCTACTATTACCTTCTTGCTTATCAAGTTGCTTATTTATTTCTCAAGGCCAGCTAGGTGCCTGGAATTTCCCTTGAAGGAACTCAAGATTTTCTTTTATTTTCATGCTTGGAGGCCCAGCAGGCCCCTAAGAGGGGGTACTGGTTTTGTCTCAATTATTTATGCATATGAGACAGCCAAGTGGAAAGGGGTCCCCAGGGAAACTCCAGCCGGCCAGCGCACTGTGGTGGAGTCGCAGAAGTTTGCGCCATTTGCAGTGGGGCAGAGCTTGGCCCCTCCTCTTCCTGGGTGGAACCTGGAATTTAATCTGTGAGGTGGGACTCTGGTTTTGTGGAGAGTCCCTGTTTTCTCTTTTTTTTTTTTCCTCCTTTTTGTCCAATAAGTACCATTTTTATCACCCATCAAAGTATCTGTGAGCCTAATATTTCACGGCCATGCGTCAAGGACCTCGTCCTTAGCTGAACTAAGGGAAAAGTCCTACAACACTTGTTTAATGTCTTGCCATACTCATTCGCTTTCTCAGTTCCTCCAGAAAGAATGAAAAATTTCCAGGACGCTTCTTCCATCCATATATCCCTGGCATATTGACCTGACTAAGGTGACCTTAGCCCAAGACCGCTGTTGGATTGGAATGCCTTCATTTTGGTCCGCCTCCCCCCTCAGACTCTCTGCTGCAGTTCCGTTCTGGTGTGCTTCCCTCTGCTTCTCTTCCTGCCTCCAGGCCCTACCCCTGTGCAGGCATCTTCCACAAAGCTGACAGAAGATGATGATTCAACATGAGATTTGGATGGGGACAAACATCCAAACTATATCAGCTTCTTTCCAAAAGAAGTGCAATTGTCTTAAATGCCCTCCTTAGATATCTCATCAAATAACCAGGAAAGATCAACCACCAAAAAAGAGAAGAGACTGGGAGTTGTCCTGTCCATGGACAGAATTTTTATCTATTCTTCTGAGGGCAACTCCAAGAGATTGTTTGGGGGACTTTATTTGCATCATAACACAACTTTTGTTCCTGTGTAGCTCTGTCCTTCCTCTGCTGGCTGCCTCTTGCCTCTTGGACTTATGCACGTCTCCCCTGTGAAGAGAGTTGTAAGCATCAACCATCTGGCCCCTCTCTGAGTTCATATTTTCTATGACTCTCTATTTTTTCTCCTATTAACTTGCCTTTTGCCATTTGATTTTCAGTGAACCTTCAGAGGGCAAAAGGAAAGTTTTCTCCCTCAGCTCCTGTGTAGATAATCCAGGAGCTCCATTTTGGGAAATACTGGCCCAGAAGGAAGCCCAAATTCTTAGCAAGGTATGCAAAGTCCATTACAATCTGATTCCAATCTGTTTTTGCCTTTTTAACTTCTAGTAATGATTCCTCCTCAGATTTTTCACCTCAGTGCCTGCCTTGTGTTCTAATTGTACCAAATTTTTCATTATTCCTCTCACCATACTGTACACAACTCAAACTCCAAGCCTTTGCTCAAACTCTTCTTTTGTCTGAATGACCCCACTCTCTCTGCTCCTGGTCAGACTTCTCAGTTCAATGCCACCTCCTTCCTGAAACCTCCCAATCTTTCTCAGGTAGGACCATTCCTTCCCTGTGTCCCATAGCACTTTTAAGGCTGATGCTTGTCCTTACCACATTTTATTTTAATTATCTCTTTTAGGATCTGTATTCCTTGCCCTTTGAAGATTCAGGGCTGGGGAAAGAAAAGTAGCAATTATTTAGCACCTACTAAGTATTGTTTATGGTGCCAATGAACTATTCTCCTCATCATAAACTTCTTTTTTATTAACAACAACAACAATGACAACAAAATAACTGAAACGAGTCCTTCATTCCAGGTAGTGCACCAAGAAATTTACATGCATATTCTCAATATTCATAGCAATCTTATAAAACTGCCATTATGATATACCTTTCCTTACAGAAAATGAAGGAGCTTAATGTACTGAAAGTTGATACTTAGTAAATGGTGCAGTTGGAATTTATCCAAAATTGTCTGACTCTAGAGCCTGCTTGGGTGATCCTGCTTCTCATTGTTACTGAATTTTAAGGTGGAGAAACTTGATTGAGGGTACCCAGCAACAGACAGCCAGGCCTGCTGGATTCCCAGGCCTGGGGAAAGATACTCTTCAAACTTGGAACCTGCAGCTCCTCCTCTAATTCCTGACATATGGTTCATTGAATTGAAGTAGACCTGTTGAGTATTAACATGACTCTCATTTTGACTCAGGGAAGTGACTTATCCAAGGTAATGTAGTTAGAAAGAGTCTTGGTTGAGACTCCAACACAGATGTTTTTACGATCAAGTGAAATTCTGACCTTGTCAAAGATGCCTCCTCAATGCTATGGATAATTGGATATGTATTTGGGATTCTGGCCACCATTTACAGCATTGTTTCAAGGGAAAAAATATATCCTGAGGTCATTTTCAAGACTGTTAGGGTCAACCCTTAGAACCTGGGCTAAGTCAGAGACTGCGAAATAGGCATGCCACAGCTCTGTTCTCACCAGCAATAGCATTTGTATCCAGATCCACGTAGGTATCTGCAAAATACTTATGGTCTTAGAATAGAGTTTCAGTTACATGTTTGGTACTTTGTCTAAAAGACAATATTTGGAAGTGGATTCTATAGCACCAGGCAGCTGATGAAGGAAGGAGGTGTTTTCTCGCCTAATTTTCACAAATGGTTTCTGGAACCTCACCTTCAAACCCCTTGACAAACACAGTTCTGCCTGCACTCTCAGAGGACCTGAAAAAAAAAAAATCATGCAATTAACCCCATATGTTCAGCTTTGGAGAGCACCTGTGTAACAGCTCCTAGCCACAGCTTAGTATGCCAGGTACTCTCTGATGAGGGGTCTGACAATTTTCTTTTCCTAGGAATTGAGTAAGTCAGTGATCCATCTGTCTATCAAGTATCTGAAGTCAGCAGAACCCCTGATAGTTAGTACCCAAGCCTTCTTTTTACCCTCTGTCCCATTGCAAAGCAACTAACCCCATCCTGGGATAGCTGTGAGCTGTGGCTGCAGCTTTGCTGTGTCTGGTCTTCTGGGGGATGAATGGCTGGTGGCTCTGTCCCAGGGTGAAGGTTGTGCTGGGGGCGGGTCACAGGGTGCTGAGGAGAGAGAAACCCCCTGTGTGTATAGTGGAGTTCCATTGATTTCCACCTCATCCATCACTCCAGTGCGCCTGCCACTGGCTGCAACATGAAAGTGTGCCCTGCTCAGGTGCGAGGGGACAGTGTTGTGAAAAATTCATCTCTCGGGTTATTCATTGGACCCCTGCTTGCTGATCCACTCCTGCACTCCTCACCCCGCATGTTTATCAGCAGGAATATCAAGGTATCAGGTTTTAAAGAGGTGGAAGTCAGAGAGCAAAATTATTAACCTCCACATCAATTCTAATTAATGCAGCAAGCCACCTGGATATTTAGGGACTGGAAATGAAATCAATTTGAGTTTTCAAATTTAATTTACATACAGCTGGTATGATAAATCAGTAACACATTGCTAGGTAATTCACTTCTCTGTAGTTCAGGGGAAGGATTTCTGCCCTCATTGCTATCTGGGTATTTTACAAATCCTGACATTAATCCAGAGCTTTGGCCTTCCAAGGAAGGGCATGCTGGTTGTAACAGCTTTGAAAAATTTAACTTCTGCTGCAGCTTGGCCATGAAGAGAAAATGTAATTTCTATATTTTTTTAATTGCCGTTTTAGTTTAATGTATGATTTCCCATCCCCATCCCCACCCCCACCCCTACCCCAGTGAAAAGAAAAAGCTAAATTTCTAGTTTGGCTTGAGTGAATATCTGACCTGATCATTTAAACAGGGCCTTCGAGGGATGCTCAGTCTTTTTAGGAAAAAATGGTTTCAGTGTTAGATTACCTCCACCCTGTGACTGCTTCTTTTCCTAAAATGACATCTAGAGTACGGAGACAACTGGTTTGGAAGGAAGTGAGGGCTGTGGCTCCTGGACTTCATGTGGAGGAGAGGAGTGTCCTCTCGTGTGGGGACTGTGGCTTCAGGTCCATGTCTCTTTGTGCTGGTTCCTGCCCCAAGACTGTGGCTGGTGTCACTTAGTCCTGGTCAGGTGCTTCTCCTCTGGCTGACCTCCAGACCCTATGGCCACTGCCCATCCCAGCAGGCCCCTGGCTCTCACCATCAGTGCCCAGCAGTCAGAAGGTGGCTTGGCAAAGTGAAACCTCAGAGCCTCCCTCTGTCCCTCCTGCTGCCTTGCCAACTTGATGTGGCCTGGCTCTAGGCTGGTGTAAGGCAGTCAGAGAGAGTTCTTTCTACAGAAGTCCATGCAGGGAGCAGAGGCTGTGCCTCTTCCTACTCTCTTAGGTTCACTTATTCCATGCCAAACACAGAGAGGGGACATGGGGACATGCCTCAAAGAGCCTTGCTCCCTCTCTTCAGCTCTTCCACCATCCTTCAGGCTGGAAAAGGACGGGTCTTTCTTTTACCCTCCTGTGTAATAGTGTCTTTCTTCTACAGGAGTGGCAAACATTCTGGCCTTCCTGCCCCGGTGGAGGGTGCATATATTCTAAGTGGCAGTGGTATTTTTATGCATTAGTGTCATCTAGCCTTGGTCCTTAATGATTTAAAGCGGGGTGGGGGTGTCTTGAGGGAGTGAAGGAAGAAGTGGGAAAAACTGTTTTCAGGACAATACCCTGGCTTCAAGGTGAATGCTTTGCTGTTTAATCCAGTTTCTGAATGCAGTAAATTGAAAATTACTCTTGCTGTTCTTTCTGCATTCTTTCGGTAAAAATCCTCCTTTTCTAATAGATGGGAGTTTCTGGGTGCCTTTGGCAATCTGGGGTGATGGCGACATACTCAGAAATCCAGAAGAAAAACACGTGAACAATTTTCAATACAATTTTACTTTCATTAAATCAATAATATGTGAGGCTTTGCCACACGTTCTCTGTCCAGACACACCTGGCTGTAGTTCACAGGATGTGATCCCTTAGTCAACAACTTATTATTTTTTTTTTTTTTAAGACAGAGTTTCACTCTTGTTGCCCAGGCTGGAGTGCAATGGCGCGATCTCGGCTCGCTGCAACCTCCGCCTCCTGGGTTCAAGCGATTCTCCTGCCACAAGTAGCTGGGATTACAGGCATATGCCACCACACCCGGCTAATTTTTGCATTTTTAGTAGAGATGGGATTTCACCATGTTGGCCAGGCTGGATGGTCTAGAACTCCTGACCTCGGGTGATCCACCCGCCTCAGCCTCCCAAAGTGCTGTGATTACAGGCATGAGCCACTGGGCCTGGCCTAGTCAACTTTTAAGAAGTGACAGTAGCAACTTGCACATGTGCATGTGCATTTGTGTGTGTGTGTGTCTGAGGGAGAGAGAGAAAGAGAATGAATGGAGTGTGTTAGATTATGGACTGAGTAGTGTGGAGAAGGATATCAAAGGTGTGAAAAATTTGGGATTAAACCTGTAGCTACAACCCCAAAATTAAAATGTTTAAAGGCCACAAATAAGTGAGTGCAACTAATATAGCCCCAACTTACTACAGGATTTCTGAGGGACCACAGAACAAAGAAGCGATTATAATTAGACATTTTTAACCAGAAAAGACTTCCTAAAAGAGGTGATTTTGGGATTAGACTTGCAGGCAAGGTTATTTGTACCTATACAAATCAAAAGGAACAGGAGCAGATGGATTAGCTGACAGGAGCTGAGGCTGGCTGTGAAGGAAATAGGGTTGGCGAGATAGGAGGGGACCACTGTGAGTAATGGGCATGGTTTGGTGGGAATGGTTTTTGCTTAGAAATCAAGACATGCTCTAAGCTGTTACTGGTGAGCTATGTGACCTGGTAAGCCCCCTGGCCTCAGGTTCCTCATTGGTTAGAAGAGGGACAAGGTCTCTCAGGCCCCTTCCAGTTGCAGCCAGCTCTGATTCAATGGCAAGAGGAATCCTGGTCTAGGTTTTGGGAGTGGAGGGGTGTGGTGAAAATGACGTGGACTTGGGATTCTTCCAGCCACGGTATAGTATAAATTGGAGCCCAGGAGAGCAGAGGCACAGGCATGAAGTGATGTAGGGATAATGTCCTGGGGGTGAATAGTGGCCTCTAAAATGATATGTATAAGTCCTAATCCTCAGAACCTATGAATGGTACCTTAAATGGCAAAAAGGGACTTTGCAGATGTGATTAAGTTAAGGGTTCTGAGATGAAGAGATTATTCCGGATTATCTGGGTTGGCCCTAAATGCCATCACAAGTCTCCCTCTAAAAGAGAGACAGAAGGAGTTTTGAGACAGGCGAGGGGGAGACAGTGTGGTCACAGAGATTGGAGTGAGGTGGCCACAAGCTAAGGGATGCTTGGAGCCCCCAGAAGCTGGAAGAGGCAAGGAAGGATCCCCTACTAGCGCTTCCCGAGGGAGTGTGACCCTGCTGATACCTTGATTTTGAACTTTCCATCCCCAGAACTGTGAGGAAATAAATTTCTGTTATCTGAAGTGCCTGGTTTGTGGTAATTTGTTACAGCAGTCACAAGAAATTAATACAATTATAGCTGAAATAGGGAAAGAAAGTGAAGGTTTATGACATACTGGTCTTTCTCTCAGTTACCTTCTCAGGGAGTGACTGTGAGAGAGAAGGAAAGCAATTAAAAATGGCTCTAATGTGAGCCATGAGACTGTGGTGTTCCTAAGAATGCATATTTTTGACAGGGATTGCTTTGTAGGCATATTCTCCTTTCATCACCTATGTGACACATCTTTTTGTCTCCAATTTTAAAAGTAAATAATGTGTCTGAAATTCACACACACATATGGGGGAAAACAGTCATAGGATTAAAAGCTTAGGATGAAAAACTTCAGTTCCCTCCCCTCCCCTTCCAGCCTCCAGTTTCACTTCAGAGACAGTTGCTTTCATCTCTGGGGCTTGTTTTTCTTGGCATTTACCTTCATCTATGATGATTTCTTGATTTATCAATCTTAGACCATGTCTATTAATTTCCTCTTCTGACCATTATGGATTTCCTTCTCTTTTGACCTCTCTTCTGTTGGCCTCCCCTCCCTCCAGCCTTCAGTATAGTTTAGGTGATGGAATGTTACCTTGGATGTTTGGATCGAGTCACCACGATGTAGTAGCCTTTCAAAGGAAGTGACTGAACACTGGATAATTGATTCTGAAGCCCATAAAAAGGACAGAATAAAAAGAACAGAAAGTTGAGACTGTGAAGATGATATGGTTTGTCTCTGTGTCCCCACCCAAATCTCATGTTGAATTGTGATCTTCAGTGTTGGAGGAGGGGCCTGGTGAGAGGTGATTTGATCATGGAGGTGAATTTCCCCCTTGCTGTTCTCCTGATAGTAAGTTCTCATGAGATCTGGTTGTTTAAAGTATGTAGCACCTCCCCCTTCACTCTCTCTCTCCTGTCACTATGTGAATATGTACCTGCTTCCCCTTCATCTTCTGCCATAATTATAAGTTTCCTAAGGCCTTCCCAGCCATGCCTCTGGGCAGCCTGCAGAATTGTGAGTTGATTAAACCTCTTTTCTTCATAAATTACCCAGTCTCAGGTAGTTCTTTATAGCTGTGTGAAAATGGACTAATACAGAGAACATCTTGTGAGGAGATTTTCTTCAGGGAAAGCTGTGCTGAGTCCCTGTCAGGGCTGTCTACCCCTCACCTCAAGCCTGTGAGAGTTTCTGCCAGGATTACAAGGAAGGCATACCCTGCAATGAGGACCTGTTGTGACTTCCCCAGTATATCGGAAGGGTGAGAAACAGGCTCACTGCTTTGTTGGTAGAGACAGGAGGCCTGCTTCTGTTTGGGAGGGGCCTGCACCCTTGGAATCTGCCAGGAACAAAGACAAGCAGTGTCATCTCGCCGGTCATGGGAGCAGCTGTCTGAAGGGCCCAGTTGGGAGGTCTTGGAAGAACATATGAAAACACCATTGAGAAAGAGGAGGAACCTTCAGAAAACCATCCCATCAAGCATGAACTTCCTGCATTTTTTTCCCCTGTCCTTTTTCCCATTTGCAAAGAGGAGGAGGTGAGCAAAAGGAGTGGCTGAACACACCTCCCACCTGAGTGTAAAGTGGCCAGCGTCAACTGGCCCTCCCTGAGGAAAGAGAGAATATTCAGCTCTAAATTAGTTTTGGAGACTTCATTGTTATTAATACATAGGAATGGGCATTCTAATGATTAAATCGAGGCTCTGTCTCCTGAAAAAATGACTCTAGGACTAAAGCGGGAAAATCTTGGGACCTACCAGGGTTTTAATCTAGCCAAAAGGTGAACATTTCCTCATTGAATACATTTTTCAAGCTTAACAAAAATCAAAACTTTTATTTCAAGATAATCATAGATTTCCATGCAATTGTAAGAAATCATACAGGGAGACCCTGTGTGTGTTTCCCCAAGAGTAATATCTTGCAAAATGATGGCATGTTATCACAACCGGGATGTCGACATCAATACAGTGAAGATGCAGAACACTCCATTAACACAAGGGTCCCTGTTGCTGACCTTTTTAACCATAGCCCCCCACCTCCCTCCTTAACCATTGGCAACCTCTAATCTCCTCTCCATTTCTATAATGTTGCCTTCTTAATAATTCTATATAAATGGAAGTATATGTATGGTATATAATTTTGGAGGATTAACCTTTTCCTTTCTACTCAGCCTAATTCTGGAGATTCATCCAAGTTGTTGTGTGTATTAATAGTTTTTTGTTTGTTTGTTTGTTTGTTTGAGACAGAGTCTCCTTTTGTCACCCAGTGGCATGCAGTGACATGATCATGGCTGACTGCAGCCTTGATCTCCTGGGCTCAAGCAATCCTCCAACCTCAGCCTCCGGGTAGTTGGACTTACAGGCACATACCACCATGCCTGCTAAATTTTGTTTTTTGTAGTAGTCGGGGTTTCTTATGTTGCCCAGGCTGGTCTTGAACTCCTGGGCTCAAGCAATCCTCCTGCCTTGGCTTGCCAAAGTGCTGGGATTACAGGCATGAGCCACAGTAGCTGGTCCATTTTCTTTTTTATTATTCAGTAGTATTCCATGGTATGGATAAGCCAGTTTGTTTAACCATTCACACATTTAAGGACTGGGCTATTTCCTTTTTTTTGGCTATTATGAGTAAAGCAGCTGTGAATGTTTGTGTTCATGTTTTTGTGTGAGCTCATCTACATTTCTCTGGGAATAAATGCCCAGGGGGTGTGTAATGGCTAAGAGGTATAATAGTTGTACTTTTATTTTTTTAAGATGCTGCCAAGCTTTTCCCAGAGTGGCTGTACCATTTTCCACTTGCATCAACAATATACAAGTGATCCAGTTTCTCTATGAATGTATTTTAAAAGCATTGTTGGAGATAAAAATAAAGTTACAGATGACATCCCCGAGGTGATACCACTCTGGCCTCTGTAAATAGCAAGTTTGATCTGCCTGACCCATTCAAAAGTGGCAGGGTCTGCAGAGCCGGGAGCAGGCCTGGCCTGATCTCTGGGTAGTGGTGCAGTACTGGGAACTGGCCAGAGAGGCACCCTAAGGCTTGACAACCGCTTACTGAGAGGCCTTTTAGTTAGCCCTGTTCAGGGCTCTTCCACATTCATTGGTCAGGGCTATGGCAGCATCCTTGGATTGGAGCTACTTTTCCCGTTACGGAAACAATAATCTTTTTCATCAGAGCACAGTAGTTACTATTAAAAGCTGCAGTCGCATGGCAGGCTGGAAGTGGCGATTTAGAGAAACTTTTGTCTTCCCACTTCCCAGAGTGGTGCCAGATGGAGGGGTTTTGCTGGGACTGGAGAGGGAAGAGTGGGGCTAGGATCAAAGCCAGAAAGGGGAATGCTTCCTAAAGAAAGCCGCATGCAGAGGCCAGTGTAACTCCTCAGTTGCAGAGGGGGCTGTGGTGCCTTCTCTCAGAGCTCAGAGGCCACTAAAAGCTCAGCTCTGAGTCTGAAAGGCTTATATGATCTGGCTCTGGAGCTAAATGCCTCCAGAAATCCCAGCTCGATCACTTACTGCCTATGTAGCGACAGTCAAGTTATTTTAACCTCTTTAAGTCTCAGACGTCTCATCCATAATATAAGGATATGAATAGCACCTCTTGGGTTTATTATGAGGACTATATGGGACAACATTTATCTAAAGTCCATAGGACAGTCATTTCAACTTGACTGCACATTAGAGTTACCCAGAGATCTTTAAGGATCACTGATGACTGGGTCCCATTGCCAGATTCTAGGATCATTACAACTGTCCTGGCGTGTGAGTTCTAAAAACTCCTTAAGTGGGCCAGGTGCAGTGGTTCACGCCTGTAATCCCAGTACTTTGGGAAGCTGAGGCGGGTGGATCACCTGAGGTTGGGAGTTTGAGACCAGCTTGACCAACATGGAGAAACCCCATCTCTACTAAAAATACAAAAATCAGCTGGGCGTGGTGGAGCGTGCCTGTAATCCTAGCTACGCAGGAGGCTGAGACAGGAAAATTGCTTGAACTCGGGAGGCAGAGGTTGTGGTGAGCCAAGATCATGCCACTGCACTTTAGCCTGGGCAACAAGAGCAAAACTCCATCTAAATAAATAAATAAATAAAGACTCCTGAAGTGATGTGCTATGTTTAATTGCTCCCACTGTGATCTCCCCCACCAAGTTCATGTCCTTTCTGGAACTTCAGAATGTGGTTTTATTTGGAAATGGATTCATTGTGGGGGTAGTTAGTTAAGATGAGGTCATATTGGAATAGGGTGGGCCCTTAATCCAATAGGACTGGTGTCCCTATTAGGAGAGGAGAAGAGACACAAAATAGACAGGTACAGAGACAAAACAATGTGAAGAGACACAAGGAGAATGCTGTGCAACGGAGGAGGCAGAGATTGGAACGATGCATCTACAAGCCAAGGAATGCCAAAAATTACCAACAACTCCCAGGAGCTAGGAGAGAGGCAGGGAATGAACTTTCCTGCAGAGCCTTTCAGAAGGACACCTTGATTTTGGACTTCAGGCCTCCAGAGCTGTGAGAAAATACATTTCTCTTGTTTTTAGCCACCCAGTTCATGGTATTTTGTGACAGCAGCCCTAGAAAGCTAATGTGGATTGTCATAATATACAGCCAACGTTGTCAGTCACAGCCATAGATGGTAGAATGTGGCAGAACATGGCTCAGAGAGCATCAGCTATTTTCATTATCTCAAAGCAGAGAGCCTTAGCCATATTTAAGTGTCTACGGAGCCTCAGAAAAGCATATCGGATAGTAGTTGGTGCTGTTTGAGAGGAAAGAGTCCTAAGGAGCCCTGTTCTTTGAGGATGGGCTACCCTAGTCAATCACGGGGAAGCAGTAGGTGTGACCACTGTCACAGGAATCCAGCCCATTCATAACAGTCTGAGAAAGCAGGGGCTCCATGTCAGTCTGGGTCTCAGAAGTTTGGGAAATGCTGCATTCCATATTCCCTCTGTATTAGTCCGTTCTCTTGCTGCTATGAAGAAATATCCAAGACTAGGTAATTTATAAAGGAAACAGGTTTAATTGACTCACAGTTCTGCATGGCTAGGAAGGCCTCAGGAAACTTACAATCATGGGGGAAGGCACCTCTTCACAGGGTGGCAGGGAAGACAATGAGTGCTGAGCAAAGGGGGAAGGCCCTTGTAAAACTGTCAGCTCTCATGAGAACTCACTCGCTATCATGAGAACAGCATGGGGAAAACTGCCACCATGATTCAGCTATCTCTACCTTGTCCCGCCCTTGATACGTGGGGATTATTACAATTCAAGGTGAGATTTGGGTGGGGTCACAGAGCCAAACCAGATCACCCTCCTTTGAAGAAAGACAACATACATTAGCATGTTCAAGGTTCTCCTGGAGTAAAGAAACCCCTTTGATTTTACTTATACCAGAATTTCCCAAGCCAGTTTGACTACGTCAAGCTCAACTTTTTCCATAACATGTATTATCAGCAGAACCAGTGCTCTGGAACCTGACTTAGGAAATCCTGACTAAAGTTACACCACCACAGGTGGGTACACACCTACCCAGAGGGAAAACTTAAAGGAAAAGGCTGGGTGCGGTGGGTCACACCTGTAATCCCAGCACTTTGGGAGGCCAAGGCGGGTGGATCACTTGAGGTCAAGAGTTCAAGACCAGCCTGGCCAACATGGCGAAATCCTGTCTCTACTAAAGAATACAAAAATTAGCCAGGTGTGGTAGCATGCACCTGTAATCCCAGCTACTCAGGAGGCTGGGGCAGGAGAATTGCTTGAACCCAGAAGGCGGAGGTTGTAGTGAGCTGAGATCATGCCACTGCACTCCAGCCTGGGCAACAGAGATAGATGCTATCTAAACAACAACAACAACAAAAAAAACAAAAAAACAAAACCTTAAAGGAAAGTGATTCCCTTGTTTTGTCATCAGGCGGAGCTCAGCATGGGCAGCACTGAGAGATTTGGAAACTCAAAGATGTTTTCCAGTTCAAGAGCACAGGAGCAGGTTGCACAAGAAAGTTGGCTATGTACACTGCGTAGATTCTCTAGAATAAAAAAAAATCTTCCTGGACATGAAAGTGTTCTGGGTCAAGTTTTAGAGCAGGGATGCCAGCATCCATTCAGTTTGTCACCCTTGAATGCACTGGACAAATGCAAGCTTGGTGGTGAAGGGTGGTTTTTAAAGAGCAGCATTGTTTGGTCTTCAGAAGTTTGAGGGAAGATGTAACAGCTGTTGGAGGGTGTAGGGGGTCATAACAGCTGTTCTTCCTCTTCATGGAGAGTGGAATGAGAGAAAATGAAGCAGAGAAGTCTTATGAGCTGTGAGAGAGCATTTCCCAATAATTCACAAAACTTTAGAGTGATAGAGTTAGAACTCAAAGCCAAGTCTCAGATTCTGAATCCTGTGTTTTTTTCACACCGAGGGATGCTGCGTAGAGGGTGAATCTGAGTTTATAGACTCAGTTATGCAAAGAATGAAACTGTCTTTCTCTATAACATAACAACTGTTTCAGACCTCCATTGTGACAGAGTGGCAGAAACGTAATTTTAGTCAATTACTTTTGGAGTTGCTATTACCTTTGGGATGGTACCCAGTTCCAGGGGCTTACATGGGGACCATATGAGAGGGGGTGGGCAGCGCTGTGGTCCGTGATGTCTTGCCTCTGCAGGTGTCCTCCGGAGTATCCACTTCTTGTCTGGTTCTTGGCCATCTGTTCATGAAGACTGTCTCTGTCTCTGTCACCACAGCTACTTTAGTTCTGGTGGCTCTACTTGTGAGCTAGGTTAAGGCATGGAGGTCTCTGACAGGCTGTCTGTGCTCTTGTTGGTCTAGGTAACCTATATAGTCATTTTCTCTCTGGCATCTGGCTGCCCGCCTGAGACTCAGCACAAGTCAGGGTACAGGGCTTTGCTTTCTTTTTCCTCTGAGGCATCAGCTTTTTGAAAAACAAACGAGGAAGATCACTTTACTTCCTTGTGTTCCATTTAATCATATCATCTCCTCTTCAAATGAAACAGAAGAACCAGGGGAGGACGATGATGAGAAAAAACCACAAGACCCTCAGAACTTCTGAACTACTGAAAAGAAAAAAAAAACCCGTCACCTAATGTAATACTTCAGTAGTAGTATTATTCCAGAAACTTCTCCCATTGCAGTGGGCCCTGGAGGAAGGGTGTAGTCTTTTCTTCCCCTGACTCATGTAGATGGATAAATTCTGGGGCTCTGGGGCTCTACAGTATATATGTATTGGGGCTGGCCTGTTGCCTAATATCTTGACCTCCAGCTGTTAGTGTGACAGAACCAGCCCAAGCTAGGAAGATCAATGTTCTGGGTTTGCCTGAGTCTAAGAGGTTTCACAGGACGTGTGACTTTCATTGCTAAAATTGGTACAGCCCAAGGCAAACTGGATGGATTGGTCACTTGGTGAAGATCCTTTGATTGTTTTCCTCTGGGGCTAACTTTCTGAGCCTCTGTGTAGACTCACCCCCAAACTTCTCCAGTCCTGCATGTGTCTTCTCTTTGCTGGGTTAAAGGAGTAGAGACTCATGCATGAATCAAGAGCCTGCTAACAGTCAGGCATTTTATTTTCCAGATGAATCTCCAAGGATTATTCACCTCGGAGGGTAAGTATCATGGTTCTCGAGCCTGTCTACTGAGAGCCTTGGAGGTCCCCGCTTTATCATGGCTCGATCTGACCAGCTTGCTATCAGCACCTCATTTGCTTTTTCTCAGATAATTATGAATTTCTGCATCTTATACTCATGCTAGTGGATGCCTTTTCAATTAACCACTGACGATGGGAAAGAGACAGATTTCTGTATCCGTGAATTAACTGTCAGTACTGACAGGTAGTGGGGAACTTGTGAAGAGTACAGTGTG
This sequence comes from Pongo pygmaeus, assembly GCF_028885625.2. NCBI lineage: Eukaryota > Metazoa > Chordata > Mammalia > Primates > Hominidae > Pongo > Pongo pygmaeus. The sequence continues at coordinate 29,979,102 of NC_072380.2, read as the reverse complement.
AGTGTGTGTGTGCGCTCACAAGCAAGTGCACAATTGGATAGGTGGGCGGTTGAGTGTAGGAAAGAGAGAAAGGAAGGTGGGAGTGCAGCAGAGAAGACCATCTGTTCTTTGCAGCCAATTTTAACTCTTTCCCCCTTTCTCCTAGTCTTTCTCTACTTCCCTGGTTACCATTATCTGAAGACAAACTTTCAGTGCTAGATATTTTTGATTTACTGAGCTATCAGAAATGAAAGGTGACTTCTGTTCCCAGTCCTTCACCCTTCAAGATACTCAACCAATAGCTGGAACAGTAGAAGCCCCACCATTGAAGGAAATCTGGACTCTGTTACATCTTTACACTAACTTCCTATGCTCCATTCCCATTGATTTGCTCCCTAGCTTGGAGAAAATCAGTTAACCTCTCTGGTCATCTCTTGCTTTGTAATAAAATGAAAGTGAAGGCTCAGCGTCTCAGATATAGTGACATATTTTCAAAATGTGATAATGGTGATGCTGACTGTGGAATCTTTTTATTATACCATTTCTCTGCTCAAAGGCCTAAAACATGGGCTAAGAAAGCCCCACAGCCTGTAGAATAAAATCTAAACTCCTAAATATGCCAGTCCTTGACCTCCACAATCTGGATTCCAAAAGCTTGAGCTGTTAATCATCTGTTGCTTCATTTGGCCCTTAAGCATATATTAAAGTGTACTTTAGTTACTTTTAATAATTATGTCTTATTTTTAAATTTATCTAAAAGTTCCTTGACAAGCAGGCTGCTTTTTACCCTTTAAAAAAAAAATCCCCAACACCTCACAGCTGTTTTGCACCTAGTAAGTGCACAATAAATGTTATTCAATTCAATTAATAAATTAATGAAACTTTTTTGGGTGGGATATACAGATCCTTTTTAAAACACAAGCAGCTTATGAATCTTTAAATTTATTCTGTACTTATTCCCAACTGTAAAAGGAACATTCAATATTTAATCAGTAACTATGATTTTGGCTGTGAGTTTTTCATAGATGCCCTTGATCAGAATGAGAAAATTCCTCCTACTCTCAGTTTGCTGACAGTTTTTATTAGGAATGAATATTGGATTTTGTCAAGTGCTTTTTCTGGACTGATTGAGATAATCATATAATTTCCTCCTTTATTCTGTTAATGTAGTGAATTAACTACATTGATTTTTGATTGTTGAACCAGTCTTGCATTTCTGGGATTGTATTTTATCATTTTTCTATTATCCTTAGATATATACATTTCTATGGATAATGAATGGGATTAGCCTGTAAATTTTCTTTTCTGTAATGTCCTTTTCAGGTTTTGGGATTAGGCTTATCCTAGCTTCATACAATGAATTGGAAAGGATAGCTTTAGATTTATATGAAAGTTGCAAGGATGTAACAGAGAATACCCATATACTCTTGTACCCAGTTTCCTCTATTGTAAAGAACTTACTTTCCTATGGTACAATTGTCAGAACTAATGAATCAATATATGTACATTATTACTTATTTATTTATTTTTGAGATGTAGTTTCACTCTTGTTACCCAGGCTGGAGTGCAGTGGCGCGATCTCAGCTCACAGCAACCTCCGCCTCCTGGGTTCAAGAAATTCTCATGCCTCAGCCTCCCAAGTAGCTGGGATTATAGGCATATGCCACCACGCCCAGCTAATTTTGTATTTTTAGTAGAGACGAGGTTTCTTCATGTTGGTCAGGCTGGTCTCGAACTCCTGACCTCAGGTGATCCACCTGCCTTGGCCTCCCAAAGTGCTGGGATTACAGGCCTGAGCCACTGTGACCGGCCATGTATGTTATTATTTTTAACTAATGTCCATACTTTATTCACATTTGCTAGTATATAAGAAAGCAATAGACTTTTCCAGATTAACTTTGTATCTTGCAACTTTGCTGTAATCACTTATTAGTTCCATGAGTTTTTTTGGTTTGGAGATTTTCTACGTAGATGATCATGTCATCTGTGAACAAAGATGGTTTTATTTCTTACTTCTCGATATATCTTTTATTTATTTTCCTAGTCTTCTTGAATTAGCTTGGATTTTTTTTTTTTTTGCGGGTGATAGGCTCTTGATCTGTCACCCTGGCTGGAGTGCAGTGGCATGATCATAGTTCACGGTAACCTCAGCATCCCGGGTTCAGGCGATCCTCTTGCCTCAGCCTCCTAAGTAGCTAAGACTGCAGGCATGCACCACCATGCCTGGCTAATTTTTAAAATTTTTTGTGGAGATGAGGTCTTGCTATGTTGCCCAGGCTGGTCTTGAAGTCCTGGCCTCAAGCAGTCCTCCTGCTTCAGCCTCCCAAAGTGCTTGGATTACAGGTGTGAGCCACTGCACCCAGTCTTTATTTTGATATTGACTAGGTGAGAGTGGACGTTCTTGCCTTGTTCTTGATCTTAGAAAAGCATCTATTTCTCACCATTAAGTATGATGTTATTTGTAGTTTTCTTATGGATGTTCTTTATCAAGTTGAGGGAGTTTTTATCTGCTTCCAGTTTGTTGAGAGTTTTTATGATGAATGGGAGTTGGATATTGTCAAATGCTTTTTCTGCATGTATTTATATGATTATGTGATTATTGTTCTTCAGACTAATGATGTGACAGATCACATCAATTGACTTTTGAATGAGGAGCCAGCCTTGCATGCATACCTGAAATAAATCCCACTTGGTCATTGTATATAATTATTTGTATACATTGTTGGATTTGATATGCTAAAATTTTGTTGAGGATTTTTGCATTTATGCTCATAAGAGATACCGGTTTATAGTTTTTCTTTCTTGTAATGTCTTCAGTTTTGGTATTGGGGATAGTACTAACCTTGTAGAATGAATTAGCAAGTATTTCCTCTGCTTCTATGTTCTGGAGGTGATTGTAGAGGATTGGTATAATTTCTTCCTTAATTATTATAATTAAATGTTTGATAAAATTCACCAGGGAACTCATCTGGGTCTGGTAATTTCTGTTTTGAAGGATTATTAGTTATTAATTCTACTTTTTAATAGATATGTGTGTATTCAGATTATCTACTTATCATTGTGTGAGTTTTGGTAGATTTGGCTTTCAAGGTTCACCTCACTGAGGTTACTAAATATGTCAGCATAGAGTTGTTAAAAATATTTATTATCTTTCTTAATATCCAGGAGATCTGTAGTGATGGCTCCTCTTTCAACTTCAAAATTAGTTATTTGTGCCTGCTCTTTTTTTTTCTTAGTAAACCTGGCTAGAAGTTTATCAATATAACTGATACATTCAAGGAAACTGCTTTGGTTTTGTTGATTTTCTCTAATGACTTCTTGTTTTCAATTTCATAGATTTCTGCTCTAATTTTTATTTTTTTCTTGCTTACTTTGAATTTAATAGGCTCTTTTTTCTAGTTTCTTTTTGCATTTATATTCTTTATTATTTTATGAAGCACATTTACTTGCTTTTCCAGATTCATAAGGTGGAAGTTTAAATGATTGATTTTAGATATTTTAAATATTTCTTTTTAAATATATTCATTTGATGCTATAAATTTATCTAAGCTATGCTTTCATTGCATTTGCCCTAATTTTGATAAGTTGTATTTTCATTTTTATTTACTTCAAAGTATTTTCAAATTTATTTTGAGACTCTCCTTTGGTGCATGTGTTATTTGGAAGTATATTGTTTCATTACCAAATGCTTTGGGATTTTCCAAAGTTTGTGGTCTGAGGACATTCTTTGCATAGATTTATTCTTTTAAATTCGTGAGGGTGTGTTTTATGGCTCAGAATGTGGCTATCCTTGATGACTGTTTTTTTGTGAGCTTCAGAAGAATGTGTATTCTGTCGTTAGATGAAGTTTTGTGTAGCTGTCAATCATATTTAGTTGATTGATGATGCTACTGAGTTCAGTTATGTCCTTACTGATTTTCTGCCTGCTGAATCTATAAATTTCCAATAATGGGGTGTTGAAGTCCAACTAGAATAATGGTTTCATCTATTTCTCCTTGCAGTTCTATCGGTTTTTGTCTCACACATTTTGATTCTCTGGTCTTAGGTGCATGCATTGAAGATTATTATGTTTTCTTGGATAATTGACCATTTTATCATTAATATAATGCCTCTCTTTATCTCTGATAATTTCCCTTGCTCTGAAGTCTTCTCTATCTGAAATTAATATAGTAAGTACTCTATCCTTCTTTTGAATAATTAGCATGCTATGCCTTTCTCCATTTCTTTACCTTTGATCTGTGTCTTTACATTTAAAGTGAGTTTCTCGTAGACCACATAAATATTTGGGTCTTGTTTTGTGTTTCACTCTGGCAACTTCTGTCTTTTAATTGGTGTATCCAGATCATTGACATTTAAAGTGATTATTGATATAGTTTGATTAATATATATCATGTCTGTTGTTGTTTTCTAGTTATTTCTCTTGACATTTTTGTTAAATCTTCTCCTTTTCTGTCTTCTCTCATTTTTATTAAACATTTCATATGATTCAATTTCTCTTCTCTTCCAATTATATTTAAAAAAAGTTTTTCAGTGAATGCTCTTGAGTTTGCAATATACATTTACAATTAATCAAAGTCCTCTTTCATATAACAATGCCATGTCAAGTGTAGTGCAAATACCTCATAACAGAGCATTCTCAAATCATCCTTTTCATCTCCTATTGACATTGCTGTCATTCATTTCACTTATCCATAAGCTATCACCACTGAATATATTTGTTGCTATTATTATTTTCAATGAATTTTATCTGCTAGATCAATTAAGAATAACAAAGAAAAAGATTTTTATCTTACCTTTATTTGTTTATTCTCTTCCACTTTTACATTATTTATGTAGATTTAAGTTTATGACCTATATTAATTTTCTTCTCTCTGTAGAATTTTTTTAAACATTTCGTGCAAAGCAGGTTTACTGGTGAAAAATTTTCTGAATTTTTTTTGTCTGGGAAAGTCTTTATTTCTCTTTCACTTTTGAAGGATAATTTTGCTGGACATAGAATTTTAGGTTGGTGGTTTTCTTTTTTTTCTTACTACTTCAAATATTTTACCCCACTGTCTTCCTGCTTGCAAGGTGTCTACCTCCTCCTCCTCAGCTTCTTTCAAGGTTTTCTCTTTGTCTTTGTTTTGAATATGAAAAAAATCTAGGGGCAGATTTTTTTTTTTTTTTTTTGTATTTATACTGCTTGTTCTCAGAGTTCATGGATCTGTGGTTGGGTATCTATCATTAATTTTAAGAAATTCCCTCTCCCTCTCCCTCTCCCTCTCCCTCTCCCTCTCCCTCTCCCTCTCCCTCTCCCTCTCCCTCTCCCTCTCCCTCTCCCTCTCCCTCTCCCTCTCCCTCTCCCTCTCCCTCTCCCTCTCCCTCTCCCTCTCCCTCTCCCTCTCCCTCTCCCTCTCCCTCTCCCTCTCCCTCTCCCTCTCCCTCTCCCTCTCCCTCTCCCTCTCCCTCTCCCTCTCCCTCTCCCTCTCCCTCTCCCTCTCCCTCTCCCTCTCCCTCTCCCTCTCCCCTCTTTTTTCGGTCTCCCTCTGTTGCCGAAGCTGGACTGTACTGCCGGGATCTCGGCTTGCTGCAACCTCCCTGCCTCGGGCTCCTGTGACTCTCCTGCCTTGGCCTGCCCAGTGCCTGGGATTGCAGGCGCGCGCCGCCACGCCTGAATGGTTTTTGTATTTTTGGTGGAGACGGGGTTTCGCCGTGTTGACCGGGCTGGTCTCCAGCTCCTGGCCTCGAGTGATCTGCCTGCCGCGGCCTCCCGAGGTGCTGGGATTGCAGACGGAGTCTCGCTAACTCAATGCTCAATGGTGCTCAGGCTGGAGTGCAGTGGTGTGATCTCGGCTCTCTGCAACCTCCACCTACCAGCCTCCTGCCTTGGCCTCTTAAAGTGCTAAGATTACAGCCTCTGCCCCACCGCCACCCCGTCTAGGAAGTGAGGAGCGTCTCTGCCTGGCCGCCCATCGTCTGGGATGTGAGGAGCCCCTCTGCCCGGCCGCCCTATCTGGGAAGTGAGGAGCGCCTCTGCCCGGCCGCCCATCATCTGGGATGTGAGGAGCGCCTCTGCCCGGCTGCCACCCCGTCTGGGAGGAAGTGAGGAGCGCCTCTGCCCGGCTGCCCCGTCTGGGAGATGAGGAGCACCTCTGCCCGGCCGCCCCGTCTGGGAGGAAGTGAGGAGCGCCTCTGCCCTGTTGCCCTATCTGGGAAGTGAGGAGCGCCTCTGCCTGGCCGCCACCCCGTCTGGGAAGTGAGGAGCGCCTCTGCCCGGCTGCCACCCCATATGGGAGGTGAGGAGCGCCTCTGCCCAGCCGCCCCTTCTGGGAGGTGAGGAGCGCCTCTGCCCAGCCGCCCCGTCTGGGAGGTGAGGAGTGCCTCTGCCCGGCCGCCCCGTCTGGGAGGTGAGGAGCGCCTCTGCCTGGCCGCCACCCCGTCTGGGAGGAAGTGAGGAGCACCTCTGCCCAGCTGCCCCATCTGGGAAGTGAGGAGCGCCTCTGCCCGGCTGCCACCCCCTATGGGAAGTGAGGAGCGCCTCTGCCCGGCCGCCCACTCTGGGAAGTGAGGAGCGCCTCTGCCCGGCCGCCCACTCTGGGAAGTGAGGAGCGCCTCTGCCCGGCCGCCCACTCTGGGAGGTGAGGAGTGCCTCTGCCCGGCCGCCCCGTCTGGGAGGTGAGGAGCGCCTCTGCCTGGCCGCCACCCCGTCTGGGAGGAAGTGAGGAGCGCCTCTGCCTGGCCGCCACCCCGTCTGGGAGGAAGTGAGGAGCACCTCTGCCCGGCCGCCCACTCTGGGAGGTGAGGAGCGCCTCTGCCTGGCCACTCCGTCTGGGAAGGGAGGAGCGCCTCTGCCCGGCCACCCCGTCTGGGAGGTGAGGAGCGCCTCTGCCCGGCTGCCACCCCGTCTGGGAGGAAGTGAGGAGCACCTCTCTCCGGCTGCCCCATCTGGGAAGTGAGGAGCGCCTCTGCCCGGCCGCCACCCCATATGGGAAGTGAGGAGCGCCTCTGCCCGGCCGCCACCCCATATGGGAAGTGAGGAGCGCCTCTGCCTGACCACTCCGTCTGGGAGGTGAGGAGCGCCTCTGCCCGGCCGCCCCGTCTGGGAGGTGAGGAGTGCCTCTGCCCGGCCGTCACCCCGTCTGGGAGGAAGTGAGGAGCACCTCTGCCCGGCTGCCCCGTCTGGGAGATGAGGAGCACCTCTGCCCGGCCGCCCCGTCTGGGAGGTGAGGAGTGCCTCTGCCCGGCTGCCACCCCGTCTGGGAGGAAGTGAGGAGCACCTCTGCCCGGCCGCCCCCTCTGGGAAGTGAGGAGCGCCTCTGCCTGGCCGCCACCCCGTCTGGGAGGAAGTGAGGAGCGCCTCTGCCTGGCTGCCCCATCTGGGAAGGGAGGAGCACCTCTGCCCGGCCGCCACACCGTCTGGGAAGTGAGGAGCGCCTCTGCCTGGCTGCCCCATCTGGGAAGGGAGGAGCACCTCTGCCCGGCCGCCACACCGTCTGGGAAGTGAGGAGCGCCTCTGCCTGGCTGCCCCATCTGGGAAGGGAGGAGCACCTCTGCCCGGCCGCCACACCGTCTGGGAAGTGAGGAGCGCCTCTGCCTGGTCGCCCCGTCTAGGAGGTGAGGAGCGCCTCTGCCCGGCCGCCCAGTCTGGGAAGTGAGGAGCGCCTCTGCCCGGCCGCCCTGTCTGGGAGGTGAGGAGCGCCTCTGCCTGGCCGCCACCCCATCTGGGAGGAAGTGAGGAGCGTCTCTGCCCGGCCGCCCCGTCTGGGAAGTGAGGAGCGCCTCTGCCCGGCCGCCCCCTCTGGGAAGTGAGGAGCGCCTCTGCTCGGCCGCCCCCTCTGGGAAGTGAGGAGCGCCTCTGCTCGGCCGCCCCGTCGGGGAAGTGAGGAGCGCCTCTGCCCGGCCGCCCCGTCTGGGAGGTGAGGAGCGCCTCTGCCCGGCTGCCACCCGGTCTGGGAGGAACTGAGGAGCGCCTCTGCCCGGGCGGCCCCGTCTGGGAAGCGAGGGGCGCCTCTGCCCAGCCGCCCTGTCTGGGAGGTGAGGAGCGCCTCTGCCCGGCTGCCCTGTCTGGGAGGTGTACCCAACAGCTCCGAAGAGACAGCGACCATCGGGAGTGGGCCATGAGGACGATGGCGGTTTTGTTGAAGAGAAGGGGAGGAAGTGTGGGGAAAGGAAGGAGAGATCAGATTGTTGCTGTGTCTGTGTAGAAAGGGGTGGGCATAGGAGACTCCATTTTGTTCTGACTAGGAGAAATTCTTCTGCCTTGGGATGCTGTTGATCTATGGCCTTTCCCCCAGCCCCCTGCTCTCTGAAACATGTGCTGTGTCAACTCAGGGTTAAATGGATTAAGGGTGGTGCAAGATGTGCTTTGTTAAACAGATGCTTGAAGGCAGCATGCTCTTTAAGAGTCATCACCACTCCCTAATCTCAAGTACTCAGGGGCACAAACACTGCAGAAGGCCGCAGGGTCCTCTGCCTAGGAAAACCAGAGACCTTTGTTCATGTGTTTATCTCCTGACCTTCTCTCCACTATTATCCTATGACCCTGCCATATCCCCCTCTCCGAGAAACACCCAAGAATGATCAATAAATACTTCAGAAATAAAAAAAAAAATAAATAAATAAAAATAAAAAAAAAAAAAAAAAAAAAAAAAAAAAAAAAAAAAAAAAAAAAAAAAAAAGAAAATTTTAAGAAATTCTTGGTCATTATTGCTTCAAATATTTCTTTTCTTTCTTTTTTTTCCCCCTGGCATTTAAAATATGCATATATTACATCTCTTGTAATTGTCCCACAATTCTTGGATATTTTGTATTTTGTATTTTATTCTGTTCTTTTCAGTTTTTTAATTTTTGCTTTTCAGTTTTGGAAGTTTCTATTGACATTTCTTCCAGCTCACTGTTTCTTTCCTCAGTTGTGTCCAGTCTATTGATGAGCCTCACAAAGGCCTTCTTCCTTTCTTTTAGTGTCTTTGATTGCTAGCATTTTCTTTTGATTCTTTCTTGGATTTTCAATTTCTGTGCTTATATTATTCATTCATGCTTGCATGTTGTCGACTTTTTCCATTAGAACCCTTAGAATATTAATCATAGTAGTTTTAAATTCACAATCATAATTCTAACATCTCCTGTTGTATCTGAGTCTGGATCCTGATGTTTGCATTTTCTCTTCGTTCTATGTTTTTTGCTTTTAGTATGTCCTGTAATTTTTTCTTTATAGCCAGACCTGATATATTGGGTAAAATGAATGGAAGCAAATAGGCTTTTATGCAAGTTTTTATGTTTTTCTGGCTAGAAGTTAGGCTGTATTTACTGTCTGCCACAGCTGTAGGTGTCAGAGGCTAAAGTTCTTGTTTTTGCTCTCTCTTTGTCTTTGTTTGCCCTGGAAACTTCTTAAATAAGGTCTGAGTTGTGCAGTTTAGTTATATTCTCACGTTACTTTACAGGAGCCCTATTGATGTTGTGCTAAGGAGTCAGGAGGGAGGAAGCATTCCATATTCCTATGATTAGGTTTTAATTTTTCAGTGAGCATGTGCCCCTGAGCTGTAACCTTCACATGTGCTTCTTAGGTTTGTGGCCCTTCCGTTAGGTGTGGCAGGAAGGCTAAAGTGAGCTAGAGTTGGGTATTTCTCTTCTACCTCATGGAAGTCTAGAGCTGGCTGAAGTTGGGTATTTTTCCCCCCATTTGCTGGTTAGGTTTCAGCAGAACTTCTGTTGGCTAGGCTCTGGTAAAATAATTTTTGTCGAGGGCAGGCCTTATTAAGAATAACAGAGTGCCCTGAGCATATTTCAATAAAAGGGGGCTACTTTCCCCCACTACCCTCTGCCAAAAACATGAGGGGATTGAATTTTTCTCTAATATTCATTGTGAGATCCTAGTAGGGCTCCAGGAGATAAAATGCACAAAAGTGCAGTGACCCCCACTAAGGCTGTCTGCACCTACCTCCCAGCGTTTTTAACTCTCAGATTTGTCCACACTGAGCCTCCAGCAATTTGTCAATTACATTTTAGAATTTCTTTCTTCAGTACTGGTTCCCATGGAGACTTCTGTTTCCTGGCTTCTGCTTCATTGAGTTCTGATTCTATGTATCTACCTGTCTGTCTTTTCAATTTTGCGGGGAATCAGTGACTTCAATTTCCTGTTGGATATGGAAGGAGTTGTTGATTTACAGTTTGGTCAGACTTTTTCTTGTGTGAGAACGGGAGTGATAAGTTCTGCGCTCCTTACATGCTGGACAAGACTTCAAACAGCAATCTTTTAAAACAAAATTTTGGCCAGAGTTTCTAATTGTTTTTGGTACAATGATTAGTTGATTCAAGGTATTACATCATTACCAGTAACAAAATGCTTTCAGTATTATTTTTTAATGATAGAATTTCATCATAATGTTCCATTAGTTATTTTAATCAGTGTCTTGTTATTGAACATTCTGGTAGGCTCCATTTTTACTGTTATAAATACTGCTTAATATCTTTATATATAATGTTTAATTTAAAAAATCATTTCTTAGGATAAATTCCTGAAAGAGGAATTGCTAGGCCAAATAATAGATATATTTTAAGGCTTCTGGAATGTTGTAAATGAGACAGAGCATAGACCCCTCCTAGGGATCTGTTGGACAACCCCCACAAACATGAAAATAAAGGAAAATCTTGAGTTCCTTAAAGGGAAATTACAGCTAGCCCTGAGAAGTAAAGGAACAACTTGATAAGCAAGAAGGTAACAGTAGCTTAAAGCAATAGCCAAGGAAGTTAGAGTCACAAGATGTTTGGTTTTCTATGGAAACTAAAGATAACATCTTAACATATATCCCTGAATTGTTTTTTAAAAAACCCAGACTCCCATCAAATGGGTTTGCTGGCATATAGACCATAGATAAGGGGGAATCAGGAGTGATCTCTGACTGCCCACTATTCTTTGTCTAAATTTGTTCATAAGGGGTCTGGAGGAGGTCACACCCATGAGCCAGAGCTAACATTCTTTTTTTTTTTTTTTTTTTTTTTTTTTTTTTTAATAGTCAGAGTCTCACTCTGTTGCCCAGGCTGGAGTGCAGTGGTGTGATCTTGGCTCACTGCAACCTCCATCTCCCAGATTCAAGTGATTCCTTTGCCTCAGCCACTGGAGTAGCAAGGATTACAGGCACACACCACCATGCCTGGCTAATTTTTTTTGTATTAATATTTTGTAGTAGAGATGGGGTTTCAGCATGTTAGCCAGGTTGGTCTCAAACTCCTGTCCTCAAGTGATCTGCCCGCTTCAGCCTCCCAAAGTGCTGGGATTACAGGCGTGAGTTGCTGGCACCTGGCTGAGCTAACATTCTTTTCTGCTGATCTCAAATTTTTAGACAAAGCTTTGTTTCCTTAATCAGTTGCAAATCAGAAAATCTTTAAAGTCACCTATGACCTGTAAGCCCCCACTTCAAGATGTCCCAGCTTTTTAGATCAAACCAATGTATAGCCTCCATGAATTGATTTATGATTTATAACTTCTGCCTTTGAAAACCCTTACCTATAAGCCATGGGGACTCAGGTGTTAAGCATGAGCTACCTGATTCTCCTTGCTGGTGCCCTGCAATAAGTGCCTCACTTTCTGTCACTGCAATCCCAATATCAGTGCTTTGCTGCACTGGGTGGGTGGACCCAAATTCAGTTTGGTAACACTAATTCTCTTCCCAAAAGCTTATACCAACTTACATTCCCAAAAGCAGTAAATGAAAATGCCTACTTTCCCATACTGTGGCCAATAGTAGATATTATTTTTTTATATTTGATAGTTAAGAAAATACCATATCATATGTGCATTCCTTGATTACTATTGAGGGTAAATATATGTATCTATATTTGGTGTGTGTGTGACTTTTCCTTTTTTTAATTTAAGATCATTTGTTGAACTGTACGCTTTGCTTGTTTCTTCACTAAGTTGTTCAATTGAAATTATTTTAACTAAAAATTCAAATCTAATTAATTGAGTTTTATCTGAAGACTTCTTACTTAGGCTAGGGAGAAAAAGATATGCAACAATGCAGTTTGGATGCAGACCTGTAGGCTGCTTCACCTGGTGGGTAGTTAATTAATCTCTGCTGGATCCCATGCAGTTTGACTTTGGAAACTCATGCTCCATGAAGAGTAGCGATGGAATATAAAATTTTGGCTGAAGTGTTGCTTCTCCTGAGCCAAATAATCAGGCTATGAAGTTCCTTCAAGTTCTCTGCATCCTTCCTGTGATAAGATTAACACTTCAGATCTTCTGCTAAGGAAGAATCTGGAATATTCACTTCCAAACAACCCCTTTTGTTGTGTCAGCCTGAGGCCCATCACTTGCACTTTTCAACGAAGCGTTTAAATATTTTAATGAATTCCAGGGCGGTTAACTTTGTAAGACTGTGGCAAGAAACCTACCATGGGGTGAGCATAATTTTGGGGATAGTCCTGGCAACATAAGGATTGTTACCCCTCAGATTTATTTTCTGTGCACTACAAGGAACAAATTCACCTGGCTCAGTCAGTCTTAGATGTCGACACTGATAAATGACAGTGAGAAATGTCTCATCCTCAAAGATGAATTTAAAAGATGCTTCTTCCGGAAAATGCACTGAAGCTTGCTGCCTTGTTTGAGTGACTGAACGAGGAAGGACTCATCACTCCCTCTAGGGTAGAAGGAGGTATAATCCTGAGAAACAAGCAAACAGGAAGAAGTTACGGATTAAAGGTTCTACGGGCAGGGAAAGCTTAAGAACAAAAAATATGAGTGACGCTGGCATATGCATGGGGATCTCCAGAGAAATCTTCCTTTTTGGTTGAACTTCCCACATTGGTACAAATATGTAACTCAAAAGTTGTGATCAATGTAGGGAGACTTTGTACACCCACATGTTCTTCAGATCAGTCCTCCCTCCCAACTTCCCCTTCCGCATCCCAGGCCCCATGCCCAAATGATTCCCCCAAAAACCTTTCTGTGGAGTTCCTGGGTCAGGCCTCATTGTCAGGGAGAAGCCTGTGACCCACCCTAGGTTTCAAAGTTCTTCTTACCCCAATAGGTTACTGAGAACTCTTAAGACCAGTTCCCATCTCAGGTTAATAAATGTAATCTCAGACTCCCAGGAGGTCAAAGGCAAGCCAGCTGAGGTGGCCTGAATTAACAGTATTCTAAGGTGGATATAAATCACTGTGGCATCATGATTCATTTGACATTTTAAGGCTGAGTCAATTCTCTTTGGCTTTGCCCTGAAGCTACTGTGATAGAGAGGGAGGCTGCTGGTTGATCAGTCATTTACCTTCAAAGATGGTAAAGGATGTGCAGGGAACTCTAGACTTGATGAGTCATAAATGAAGGTGAAGACATGATACCTTCCCCTTAGTCGTTTATAATCCACTGGGTGAGTAGGACAAAGATAAATAATAACAGCAAAAATAAAACCAACAACAGTATTAGCTGACCTTTACTGTATGTATACTTGCTATGAAGCAGTCATTCTATTTAGGTGTCTTTTCTTTATTATGGTAGATGCCTTGCCATAGATTAAACTGTGGGTCCCACTTCTTTAGTGAAAGAGATGCCAAAGAGTCACTTTTGTCACCCAAAGTTCTGGGCCTGAGACAGAAGGCAGAGAAAGAACACGCACAGAGTCTGGTCTATAGGTTGCCAGTGTTCAAAGCATCCTCATCCCATGGGCCTACCAGTCTGTGGTCTGAAGCAGTGCTGCCCAATAGAAATAGAATGCACAGAACTAGAACATGAGCTGCAAATATAAGCCAAGTATATGCTTGAAAATATTCTAGTAGCCACATCAAGTAAAGCAAAAATAAGCAGGTACAATTAATTTTAATAAAATACTTTATTTAACCCATGTATCTAAAATATTATTTCAACACGTAATCAATATAAAAATTATTTATGAGATATTTTACATTCCTTTCTTTCAGCTAAGACTAAATCTGGTGTATGTATATATTTTTAATTTTTTTTTTTTTTTGTATTTTTAGTAGAGAGGGGGTTTCACCGTGTTAGCCAGGATGGTCTCGATCTCCTGACCTCGTGATCCGCCCACCTCGGCCTCCCAAAGTGCTGGGATTACAGGCAATCTGGTGTATATTTTACACTTACAGCACAATCCAATTTGGACTGGCACCATTTTACTTTTTTATTTTTTTCTTTCCTAAGTTCTGCCTCAGGATCTAAAGGACTGGCACCATTTTAAGTGCTCGAGAGCCACATGTGACCACTGGCTACCAAACTGGATGGCAGACCTAGAAAGTGTTTGTGCCTATTCATTTGCATATCTATGCATATTCATTTGACATCCATTTCACAGATGTTTATTGGGCGACTACTCTGCCAACTACTGTTCTAGGTATTTGGATACATTGGTTCAATCCCAGAATTTATATTTTACTGGGGGAGAGAGAGAGACAAAAATCATAAACAAATAAGATACCAAAGAGTGATAATGACACAAAAAGAATAAAGCACGGTAAGAGGAAGTCAGTGATGGGATGGGAGGGCTGCTATTCCAGATGGAGTGGTCATAGTGGACTTCTTGTAAGAGGTGACATTTGGGGTGAGAACTGAATATCATGAAGAAGTGTGTCATACAGCAATGGAGGGCAATACACTCTAAGCTGATGGGAGAGTATATGGATATTATACTATAGTATATATATATGTGTATATATGTACATTTATACACATGCATACATCCAGGGGATGGAGATGAGCTCAGCATTTCAAGGACAAGAACAAAGACCAGTGAGATGGGAGAAGAGAAAAGTGCAGGGCCTGACTTGGGTAAGGTCTTCTAGGCCACAATACAGAGCTTAGATTTTATTCTAAGAGCCTCCGGTGGACAGGCAAAGATTTCTTTTTTTTGTGTGCAATGGCCTGATCTCGGCTCACCACAATCTCTGCCTCCCAGGTTCAAGCGATTCTCCTGCTTCAGCCTCCCGACTAGCTGGGATTACAGGCATGTGCCATCAGGCAAAGATTTTAAGCAGGCAAAGATATGACTTGATGTGTCAGTTCTCCCAAAACTGGGAGAATGGTCAGGAGGTAACTGCTGCAGCGCAAAAAGTTTCCTTGCAGGGACAGGGCAGCAGAGGTGGAAGTGGTGAGAATCTGCTAGTCCTGCTGGGACAACAGAGCCGAGACTGTAAATGGGCTGTGGGGGAAAGGGAAGAGTCAGGGACAGCTCCAGTGCTGGGAACTGAGCATCTGGATGAATGAAGCCAACACCTGAGACAGGGAAGAAAGTGTATCCTGGTTTTAGGGGGAACATCAGAAGTGGGAGTGACCAGGGTGAGAATTGCTGAGAAAGACACCAACCAGGGCTTAAATGAAAAAGAGAATAGAAACCAGCACAGAAGTTCAGGCCAGGACTTGTTTTAGGCCAGGCCTCTCCCAGGTAGAGTTGCCACATGAAATACAGGATGCTCAGTTACATTTGAATGTCAGATAAATAATGAATCATTTTTTAGTATATATCCCATGTAATATTTGGGGCATACTTCACACTAAAAATTACTTATCTGAAATTTAGATGTAACTAGGCATCCTATATTTCTACTTGCTAAATCTGGCAACTCTACTCCCAGGCCTGTTTTGCTAAATGCTTTGGAGTCTGGGGTGTGGTGAGTAGGCACCCTTTGTACTGGGGCATATCTGTGCACCATGAGCTGAGGACAGTGGGAGAGACCAATCCTGTGTGTCTCTTTTGTATAGAACTTACAGTTTAAAAAGTGCTTTTATTTTCACCACCTCTTTTCATCCTTCTGTGGGCAGACATCACTCTACTTTTTAAATTTCAATGCAAAAGTCAAAGGGGTCAAATGACTTGCTCAAGATCATGTAACTAGCAAGGTACAGAGCCAGGACTAGCACACTGGAAACTGTATGTACCCAATGTCCATGATACAATTTCTCTTTCCTATCAGAACCTTAGCTTAGCGAGCTCTACTCATGAACTACTCTCAGCTCAAAAGGAGAAAAGTGAGAAGTCTGAGCCAATCTCATAGGGTATTGCCCTGGTGACTTACTGGTCAAGGTGGACTCGTGACCTAAATCAGCTCAGTCAGCCTGAAAGGAAGGACGTAGCCCATCGTCAGTGGAGACATTTCCGTGTTGTACTCTCCATCCAGACCTAATGAGGACATATATAAAACTCATTTGGACTGGTAACTATCACAATCAATCAAGAAACCAGCCCAGGGTGAAGTTGACTCTGAGGAAAGCTCAGCAGAGAAATGAAAAGAATTTGGGTCCATGATAATCTCTTTTTTTTTTTTTTGAGACAGAGTCTCGCTCTGTCACCCAGGCTGGAGTGCAGTGGCATGATCTTGGATCGCTGCAACCTCCGCCTCCTGGGTTAAAGTGATTTGCCTGCCTCAGCCTCCTGCCTGAGTAGCTTGGATTATAGGTGCGCATGGCACCATCACGCATGGCTAAATTTTTGCATTTTTAGTGAAGATGGGGTTTCAACATGTTGACCAGGCTGGTCTTGAACTCCTGACCTTAGGTGATCAGCCCGCCACCTCTGCCTCTCAAAGTGCTGGGATTACAGGCATGAGCCACTGCGCCTAGCCCATGATAATATCTTAAAATTTTTATTTTATTTTATTTTTTAAAGACAGAGTCTCACTCTGTTACCTAGGCTGGAATGTAGTGGGGCAGTCATAGCTCACTGCAGCCTTGAACTCCTGGGCTCAAACGATCCTCTTGCCTCAGCCTCCCAAGTAGCTAGGATTACAGACATGTACCACCATGCCCAGTTAATTATTATTTTTTATTTTTTGTAGAGACAGGGTCTTGCCATATTGCCTAGGCTGGTCTTGAACCCCTGACCTCAAGTGAGGCTCCTGCTTCGGCCTCCCAAGGAACTGGGATTACAGGCATGGGTCACTGTGCCTGGCTTCCACGATGACATCTTGAGCAGCTGATTTTTACCTGGTTTGCCGCCACTCACCTCTGAGCTCCCGGTTGTGTGAGCTAATACATTGCTTAGTGGTTAAGCCATTTTGACCCAGAGTTTTTTGTTCTTTGCCACCCAAATCATCCTGACTGCTGCAATGAACACCTAGCTCTCTTGCCTCCAGGGTTTTCCCCGTTGTAGTCCATGGCCACTATACCCAGAGACAAGGGCTGAGGTTTTGCCACAGAACTATTCAGAACAGGTTTCAAATACCAGCACCCTTTAAAGAAGAGTTTTTGAAGTAGGAGGAGACAGTGGCAATAAGTGGGCTGATGAGCCTTTGTAGCTGCTCACAGGCAACAGCCAGGAGTGACAGGAGGGTGACGTTCATGTGATTGCAGAGCCTCCTGCTTAGGAGTTGAAATTGACTTGAGGCCACCAGGGAACCTGGAGAAAAGACATGATAGGATAGAAAAATGGTGCAGGAAATGATGCTGGCTCATATATTTCAGGAAGAGCAAACTTGCTTTATCCTTTCAGATGTGTGTGAATGAAGCTTTTGAAAAGCAAATAGAGAGTGGGTGTTCTTGAGATCATTCCTTTTTTTTTTTTTTTTTTTTTTTTAGACAGAGTCTCACTCTGTCACCCAGGCTGGAGAGCAGTGGTGTGATCATAGCTCATTGTGGCCTCAACCTCCTGGGCTCAAGCCATCCTCCCGCCTCAGCCTCCCAAGTATCTAGGACTATAGGCACATGCCACCATGCCCAGCTAATTACTGTTTTTTGTTTTTTGTTGAAATGGAGTCTTGCTGTGTTGCTCAGGCCAGTTTCGAACTCTTGGCCTCAAGTGACCCTCCCACCTCGGTCTCCCAAAGTGTTGGGATTGCAGGTATAAGCCACCGTACCCAACCTTGAGATCATTACTTAATAGTTGGTGTTTGCTCAAGTGATTGCCTGGAAGGAATCAGTCGTCTCTCAATTTGCAGTGAGCTATGCTCTGCAGCTGTCCCCATTTGTGCAGAGGAATGGTTTGATTATGTCAAACATCCACGCAGACTGTTCGTCTCCTTTAGGGGCCCTTGAACTTTTGCTCAGCCTACAATTTGGGCTGATCTCTCTCAGAAAAGCCAATGGTTTTTGTTTGTTGGGTTTCACTTGGTCATGGGGAAGGCAAGGCAGATGAGGCTGAGGTCTAAGGCCTTGACCCTATTCCTTTCTAAAGCTACTGTGGTCCTGATGTCATAGTATGGGATGGTATAGTTTATGATTATAAGCAACAGAGCTGGATTTCAAGGCTCTCATATTGATTTTCTAGGGCTGCTGTAACAAATTACCATAAAGTTGGTGGCTTAAAATGACAGAAAAGCATTCTCTCGCAGTCCTGGAGGCCAGAAGTGTGAAATCAAGGTGTTGGCAGGGCCGTGCTCCCTCTGGAGGCTCTGGGAGATTCTGTCTGTCTTACCTCTTCCAGCTTCTGGTGGCTCCAGGTGTCCCTTGACTTATGGCCACATCACTCTAGCCTCTTCCTCCTTCTTCACACAGCCTTTTCTTTTGTCTGCATAATCTCCCTCTGCCTCACTCTTATAAGGACCTCATCACTGGATTTAGGGCCCACTTGCATAACCCAGGATGCTCTCACCATGAGATCCTTAATTTAATTACATCTGCAAAGATGCGTCTTCCAAAAAAAGCCACATTCACAGGTTCTGAGATAGGGACATATGTATTTTGGGAGACCACTATTTACTCACTACACAGCTCTCTTTTGCAACTATCAAGTTATACCATTGAAACTCTTTGAGTCTCACTGCTGTCATCTACATTTTCATGGGTATATAGCAACTGACTTTCTCATTTCACAGCTTGTAGAGATCCACACCTTCCCCTAAGTGGCTGAAGAGGCATAGGAGCGTGGGGAGGGCTGGAGCTGGGGAGTGGTCACTGTTATTTGGGTAGGCATGTGGGGAGGCAAGAGGCATGGGGGAAGGGAGAATGTGCTGTGTACTCTGCCCCACTGAGGGAAGAGAAACCATGGAAGAAGTAGCTGAAGCAGGAACTGTGGGTGGATGTGAGCAGCCCCCACATAGACACACATTACATGTGCTTGCCTGGCTCCTCGACTGGGAGCACCAACCCTGTTCGTTTCAAAGCAGATGAAAAACTGATGAGTTTTTCTCATCAAGAAGGGCAAGAAGGAGGGCAAGAAGGAGGATGAGAAAGGGAAAACAAGAAATAAAATACTGTTAGGTTCTGTCTTACTCCTTTTGTGTTTCTATAAAGGAATACCTAAGGCTGGGTAATTTATAAAGAAAAGAGGTTTATTTGGTTCACAGTTCTGCAGGCTGTATAGGAAGCATGGCGCTGGCATCTGTATCTGGTTAAGGCTTCAGGCTGCTTCCACTCATGGTGGAAGGTGGAGGGAGCTGGCATATGCAGAGATCCCATAGACAGAGAGGAAGCAAGAGAGAGAAGAAAGTGGGGAGGGGCCAGGCTCTTTTTAACAACCAGCTCTCACCATAACTAATTGAGCGAGAACTCACTTATGACCATAGGACAGCACCAAGCTATTCATGAGGAATCTGCTTCCATGACCCAAACACCTCCCCATCAGGCCTTAGCTCCAACATTGGGGATCAGATTTCACTATGAGGTTTGGAGGCATCAAATACTCAAACCATAGCAAGTCTTTCCCTGGTTATGTGTGAAGATAAAACAGAAAACCTCTGTTCTTCTTTAGAATTGTTTTTTTTAAACCCACAAAAAGAAAAAGAGGAGCCAGGACCCTGAGAGCTGCAGTGGTCTGAGAGACTGTCCTGGGACACTCAGATGTCCTGGGCAGGAGGAGCCTCAGCAAGGAGTCCTTGGATCGGATGCTCTGCAGTTAAAAGTGCAGAAGGATTGCACCAGGGACAAAGTCCAGGGGAGGCCAAATTCCGGGTTCTTCTGAGATTTCCCTTCTAGTGTGGTTTGGCTGTGTTTCCACCCAAATTTCATCTTGAATTGTACTTCCCATAATCCCCATGTGTCGTGGAAGGGACCTGGTCAGAGGTAATTGAATCATGGGGGTGGTTACCCTCATGCTGTTCTTGTGACAGTGAGTTCTCACAAGATCTGATGGTTTTATAAAGGGCTTTTCCCCTTCTGCTCGGCATTTCTTCCTGCCGTCAAAGGATATGTTTACTTCCCCTTCTGCCATGATTGTAAGTTTCCTGAGGCTTCCCCAGCCATTCAGAACTGTGAGTCAATTAAACCTCTTTCCTTTATAAATCATCCAGTCTTGGGCAGTCCTTTATAGCAGCGTGAGAACAGACTAATACACCTTCCCTCAGTGGGGCAGAGCACACCGCACATTCTCCCTTTCCCCCAAGCTTCTTGCCTCCCCCTATGCCTATGCAAATAACAGTGACCACTCCCTCACCCTAGTCCATTTGAATTCCAAGAAAGAAGGGAAAGCACTGTTGATGAATTGTTCACCCTGTGTGAGGACATGTGATCTTGCCTTGTGATGACCCCAGAAAAGGATTATTTAAATAGATGAGGAAACTTCGGCTCAGAGAAATCCAGTGATTTGCCTGAGGTCACACGGAGAAATTGATCTGCTCCAGGATTGAAACTCTAGTCTGTCTGGCTTCAAAGTTTCTGTTCTGTCTACTCTCACTGGCTGCCCTTGAGGCTTCAAAGGAAGTAGCCCCCAACTGGTGCTTACATACGGCAATTCTTTACTTCTAGTCTCAACTTTTGTTATTTCTCATTTAAAAAGCAAGTGGTGATCATTTGTGTTTCATAAAAGTATGTTATTTAATTATAATCCTGTATTTCATTGCAAAAGGGTGACTGGTGCACTGTGTGTGCTCACATTCATATTATGACAAGTGTATAAAATCACTGTGGGTGGCTCCCCAGGCATGGTGCCTTTGGGGTTATGTAGCTTGATGGAAGAGCATGCCTTGAAGATTCAACTCCATTACACATTTGCAAATCTCATAACTAGGGAAACTCTAGCCTAGTTTTCTATCTCTTCGAAATTTTGTCATTGAGGGTAGGGCCAAGATGAAAACACACAATTTTGCATCAAGGATGAATAGTAGCACTGTAGAAACACTGCTGCCAAATAGAGATGTCAAGAATGATTTTCTTCAAACCCACTTTTCCACACCAGTGACGTGTTTCAAGGAAGTGAGTTATCTACCTGAGGGAAGGACAAAAATGTCTTTTCCTTCAGGCCCAGGAAGATCAGATGGCTGAGTCACACCGACAGTCTGTCAAAGTGCAGGCCCTTAAGTGGTTTCACATTTTAATCTTCTCATTGGAATTTCAAAGGTTTAGTTCTTTCAGAACCTCAGCCTCCCTGCTCTTTAAGTTTGTATCAGAGCAAAGGGAGGAGTTCTGCAATTAGGCGCAAGTAACACATCTGAAATTTGAATGGATAGGTCCTGATTCCAGCATCCGAAAGGTTTGAGATGAGAACAAAGTAAGCCAATGAAGAGAGATCCTCCGGGGATGAGGTTGTGCCCCTGCCATTAACATTTACTGAACTGGAGAAGAAAAATAGCAATAGCAGCAGTAATGGTGACAGATTCCATGTTTGTTTAGGTGCCAGGCTGTGGCATATCCTGTATCTGAGTCACCTCAGTCCTTTCCTAAAACTCAACATTCAGGTGATATGGGACCTGAAGGGGTTAGGAGCAGCCCCTGGAGACAGACTGCTGGGCTCAAACCCAAGCTTGGAAGAAGAGGGTATGTAGTGTTACGTATGTGAAGCACTTACAGGGCGTCTGGTACATTCTAAGTCCTGTACAAGTATTGGTGCTTATTATCCTCACTTCCTGTTTCTGAGGCTGGTGGAGCCTTAATGACCTCTCCAGGCTAAGAACTGACAGGAACTTTCCCACAGGTTTCCATCTCTCCACCCACAGTTTCTCCTGGCCACGGGCAATTCTTCATTTTGAGGAAGTGACCAGAGAAGGAAAGTTCTGGGAAAATGACTTGATTTTTATTCAGTGATCTCGGAGGAGGACATTTATTCTGCCTACTAAATATGACACGATTCTGAGCTAGTCTTTCCCAGGCCCTCAGGCTTTTCTGGCCTGAACAGCCCTTGCAGTTGCCCAGCAAGAGTTGAGCTGCCCACCTGAGCTCAGGTCCTTCTCTGGCTCACAGGAGCCAAAGTCTCTTAATTTATTCACTGATTCTCCCTGAGGCTCTTCAGGAACTCTATGATGTTTAACTACATCATCAATAAGCTCCCTTGCAGCTCTAAAATGCTGTAATTCTAATACCAATTAATATTTGGATGAACTCTGGGACTCCATATGAATCACCAGCATTTTACTTCTGCTGGGACTCTGTCAAGCTCAGCAAAGTACTTGTCTCTGAGCTTCCTGCCTTATTGGTTAAGTGTGAGTGAGACCTGGGGCTTGTGTGTTTGTCTAGTGGGGGTACCATTCTGATGAGTCCAGAGCAGAGGGATCTGTCTCTAGTGGATGCTGTTAATGGTCACAGACTTAACTTTTAACACTGCAGAGAAAGTGTTACAAACGGAACAGGGAGAGAGTGTGGACAGATTAGAAAGAACCCCGTCCAATTGATTCATGAATCACTCAGAGAGTTGTGGGCAGTCAGGCCATTTCCTATTTTAAGCATGAATTAATTTACACTTCTGACTAGTAATGAGAATGTTGGAGGCAAAAAAAGCCATAGCCTTTTACATCTGGATGTGAACTCGACTAGAAACAAACATGGTCTTACTGAAGAACCCCGGGATTTTTTGGATTGCATTTTGTTTAAGGGATAAGTAAAGATGAAACCGTCCTGGATGTTTGTGTAGCAGTGACAGTGACCTAGAGGCAGACATCAATGTGGTCACGGACTCCCTGCAACATCATGAAGGAAGTCTCTAGAAGAAATGTTATCCAGAACTTGCCCTGTTCCTTTGAAATGCATACCTACCAAGATACAGGGTTAACCATGGGCTGTTACTTTGTCAGATGTTATTTCCAAACTCTATGCCAAAATCCTTCTTGATAAATTTGATAGGACAAAATGTTTTGGTTATTTATATGTTTCTATGTTGTCCCGGCTTTTTTTTTTTCATTCCCAGCTAATTTTTAAATTATTTTTTAAGAGATAAAGTCTTGCTGTGTTGCCAAGGCTGGTCTCAAACACCTGGCCTCAAATAATCCTCCTGTCTCCGCCTCCTGAGTAGCTGATATTATAGGCATTATAGGCAGGAGGCACTGTACCTAGCAAGTTTATGCTTCTCAAAATGAGCAGATCCTGCAACTGGGATCTTTGTTATGTGAGTTTGGACAAGGAGTTATGTGAGTTTGTAGGATGCAATTTAAAAAAAGGGTGAGATAGGGAGGCCCAGAGGAGGATTTTTGGAGCGGAAACACTGGAATCTTGAGGATGAGAGCTGCAAGAGAAAATGAGAGACCCCTTGATGAAAGGCTGGGGAGAAATCAAATATTACATGAAGATTCAGAGCGTTCACTGTGGTATACGTGATGAAAAAAAAGTTCCTCTAACTTCCTTATGAAATTTTCAGCACTCTAAGTTGGACTATTGTTTAGATGGGAATAGATTCTTTCCAGAAAGTAGGAAGTTTTGCTGAGCCTTGCATTAAGGCAGGCAAAGAAAGCCAACTTGGGAATTATGGGTAGATCCCTGTGGATCACAATTGCTACTCAACCTGGCAGATCTTCTTTAGTGTGCACGCACACACACACACACATACACACACACACACACACAGCTACATACTAAAGGGTGTAGTCCATGTGCATTTGGGATACTAACCTCAGTTAATGCACACACACAATTGCCTGGCCCCTACAGACATGTGTTTGCTGTGCTCACTTTGCTCTCTGGCTTTGTCCCATAGTGTTTAACTTTATTGTGCTGTCTTCCTTGTTTCCTCTCTTATTATTTATCTGGAAGTTCATGGTACATTTTAGAACCTGTCTCTAATCTTATTTGGATGGAGCTTGTATAACTAAGTGCTTACTATTCAATTTCAATCATATTCTGCAGGTGCAAGAACCAATGTCATCGTGGATGATTACCCTGTCAACATGGTTACTCAGACTGCTAAAATCACTTTCCTTTCAGCTTTATTGTAATTTGGAAAAGAGGGGGATTAAAAATACACATTAGCTAAAGGACTGTGATAATGACCATATCCTGATGTCCTGGCTGCATGATGCTGGACACCCCTTTATGTCTATCTCCCGCTGTCATGAGGGGTGTTCCCCATGGGCAATGCTGTCCGTGGTCTTAAGCATCCTGAGGCCAGGGCCTTCCTAATTTCCTTTAATTGGAACTCAGACACCTTGATCAGAGAAAAGCTATTTTTTGCCCCAGCTCTGCTGAGCTAGATTCCAACTCAGATTATATTAAGGGAACTGCCTTTATCTGTGGTTGCTAAGGAATAGCTTTTCCTCTCCAATTAATTGTTTTTCCTTCAAGAAGCCCCAACCTACACAACACTTGGTAGTAATTTAAAATGAGCCAAAGAGCTGCAGCTTCTATTAGAGGCATAAAGGAACCTGCTAAGAGTTATTAGGGGTCACCAGGGCCTGTCTTTTAACTAAACACTGAATTGCTATTTTAGAACAAAGGAGGCTTCTCTTTGGAAAACACTGATCTACTGCTTGATTTTTCCAATTATAGGCTGAACTCCCCCTTGCCCACGAGCCTGCTAGTCAGACTTTCATTAATCTTGCTATCTCACGCACAGGGCTCCTGGCTGAATGCAGGCGTCACAGAGAGAGGAGGGCATGCTTTCAGTGAAAGTCCACTTCCCACTCTGATCTATGAGTCAAGAATTAGATTGCGCTGCTCACCTGCTGTGGAACAAAATGCATTAAGCACCTGCCCCTCCAGATCCGGGTGTGTGTGTGTGTGTGTGTGCACACGCGTGCATGCATGCACGTGGTGTTCCCAGACCTGGATGGGCAAGTCTGTGGCAGGAAGTTGGGTAGCAGAACCAGTGTGGAGCAGGTAACCTGGGCTGCAAATGCTGCTCTCACACTGGCTGTCAGTGGGTTGTTCCTGCCCTACTTCTCCCAGGAATGCTGGATTCCACACCTACGGCTGTCATCATCTTGTGTGGTTCTGGGGATCAGAGTGGGGCTAGTTTTGGTACAAATCTAATTCACAAAATTCTAGTGTCACTAAAAGAGCTTGTTAAATGTGAGCTGGGCTTTAGGAAGTGGCATGTTGGTAGACATGCATCTCTTTTTGGTGGTGGACATTGCCTGGTACTTACTCCATGATCAGGCACTAAGGAAACCTTTTCTGATCTCTCCATTGTGTGTGGGCTCCTCCTGTTCTGTCTGTTCTCTTAGCAAGCTCTGCTTCCCTTGTTCACAGCATCCCCATCACAATGGTGGTCACTGGACCCCTATGGTCTGGGTAAGTTTTCAGGAGCAAAGGTCAGATCTCAATCATCTCCACATCCCCTGGCTCTCAGGAAGGAGTTACCCAAGCTTTGCTGGTTGTTTGGTGAAGACAGGGAGAACGAAAGATGTCAAAACTAATTTTCCAATTAAGCTATTGAGACAAGTTTATTCAAATATTTACGTACTTTCTGATGTTTTATTTCTCCCATAAATAACCTAGTTCTTTCTTCACAAACTCCAGGACTTTCTTCTCCTCCCTCTTTGTCCAGAACCCAGGGAGGAGCCCTGGGGTCCCCTACCTTGTCCCCTCCAAAGCTCATTCTTGCTCCCAGGGCTCTGGGCACTCGTAGGGAAAGTCCAGCTTCCATAGATGGGGCATCAGGACCCTGGTGGGAGGGAGGGGCTGGGATATGTGCTAAGGTATCTCAAACTGGAAATGGGATTCCAACTGGAGGGAGCTCTTCCGTGGAACTACCTACAAATGGTGCCTAGCAGGTTGCATGACTAAGTTATATATATATATTTTTAACCAAGTCAGTTTTGAGTCAGTTTTGATTCAAAACACATATTTTTTAATCAATTCTTTTCTCCTATATCGTATAAGAAACTGTGGCATTTGCCAAAGAATTAAAACATAGGAAACACCTCAAGAGTGCTTCAACTTGCAGAAAATACTAGATCCTTCCAGTTATTTTCCAAAGACCCCAGCTAAGCTGTAGTTTTACAAAAATAAAAATAAAAATAAGAGCTTTTCTTTACAGTATCCTGAACATTATAGAGGCACATTATATTGACTAACTTCAGCTGACGCAAGGAAAGAAAGAAAAAAAGAAGTGGTGATGGGTGACTCATCGGCCCTCAGCAGAGCAATTACACAGGGCACAAAGCGTGCGAGAACAGCCCTGCCACCGAGGAGGGAGTGAAAGGATGGAAACAAAGAACAGGGCGCTTCAGTGCAGAGGGTGTGTGTCTATGTGGCCAAATGGCCCTGCGTAGGACACTCATCGTGAAAGCTTGGCTGATGGAAACCTGAGTCCTTTGCAGTTTCTTTTTTTTAGAAGTGATTTCAGTGATAGAGCAGCTCCTATTTTAACAGTGTCCTCGGTGCAACCAAGCTCTAAGATTTTGAAATCCTGATAAGTAGGAACTAGAAAAATGGTTTAAAATCTGCTAGCCATTTTTGTGAATGCATCAATTTACTTTTGGGGGAGACATCATTGTTTTCTAAAAGCCTCTGCATGGGTTCTTGGATGAAACCTGTGTGGAGGCAGGTAGCCCAGGTCTGAGGGTCGAACTGGGAGGCAATTTAACTGGGAGGCAGATGTATTAGACTGAGACATGGTGATCTGCTGGGTGATGTTTATTTTGGGATAGGGTTGAGGGAGATCTGGGTCTCTGAGTGTGGCTTTTTGGTAGGGGATGAAGGGATAGGAAGCATAGGTCATGCTCTGTCTTTTAGGGGACCATAGCACACTGGAAACTGAGCAGGAAGGCTGGTCTGACCCCCTCTCATTGCAGTTGTATCCCAAGTGTCTATGTCATATTTCTCTCCTGTTAGCCTCAATACCATCAGTCAAGTCTTGTCCAAAATTTCAAAATCTGGTCTCAGCAATTGCTGCAGGGAGTTAAAGGAAGGGTCTTGGTCTGTTTACAAGATAGTGAGTGAAGGGAGGAGCTTAGCTGCTGTAGAATGAGGTGACCTTCAGCAGAAGGCTGGTGTCCCAGGGCCACAGAGGAGGTGGCATCTGAAGCTGGGCAGCCCACCTTGGGGACCAGCCACACCAAGACTCATTGGCAGGCTCTCTGAGAACTCTTGCTGGGGATGGAGGGTGTTCCAGAAACATGTGGGAAGGGAAGCCTGAGGGGGTTTTGGGAGCCAGTGAAGTGTGTGGTATCCACAGCTCAATTGACCGTAACCGTCCCAAGGATTCTGGGGCCCCAGATTGGTTAACTAAGACCAGCACAGTCACAGAGCCAGGCAACTCCATTCTTTTCTCAGCTTTTGAACTTGCTCTGAGTCTGCTAGCCATGGGCTTTGCATCAGGATTTGATCTGGTCGTCTTGATGTATTGAAGCATTTCTCCTAGGTCTATTCAAACCAGTGACTGACAGAATAGAGTGTGACCACTGCATGGCATGGCAATTCTTTAGCTTGGTGGCACATGATGTATTCTATGCCTCCTACTCCTAAGAAGCTCCACACAAGCTTAGCATTACAACATGACTGTTTCGGTCCCTGAGTCATCCTGGAGAGCAAAGTTCCTAACCATGGAGACTCATTCCCAGCCATTGCCTCTGCCAAAATCACCACATCAGAGTGGGAAGGTGGATTGTTACAGATGCTATATAACCACCTAATGTAAAATCATCCTGTGAAAAACAGCACATGTATATTGAACTACTTCAGGGTGGGATTTGGGCCAAGCAACTTAAAAAGCATGCTCTCACTTAGTCCTTACGAAACTCCTATTGGATTGAGACTATGTTATCATGAAAAAACAATGAGGCTGAGGAGTTTTGGGTACTTTGCTCACGATCACGCAGGTCGTAGGTGGCAGAGCTGGGACTCAAGCCTGGGGCTGCTGAATGCTGGACTTGAGAATGATGGGAGGTCCTTGTGTCTTACCAGTGGCAAGTGGGGAGGGTGTAGCATTGGCTCAGCATCTGGGAAGTCAGCAGAGGATGTTAGAAATCACACAGCCGCCCTGGAAGCTGGAGAGGCAGCCAACGGCAGCAGCACCATTAGAAAGACTACAAAGGAAGAGACACAGAACTTGCTAAAATACAGGTCTGAGTCAGCCACTGCATTTCTGCCATGTTCAGATAGAATTACAGTCTGATCCACACCTCGCAGGCACAGGATGTGACAAAGTTGGAACATGACACAAGTTCACAAATTTCACCGTTTTTGGCTGGTTGCTTCCTATCAATGAGCCCCTCACCTTTTTCAAATCCAACAGTTCAGGGTCTCCATGTCCCCACTGTGGATCCTAGGAGTCTGTTTTCCATTATACCTTGGCCTGTGCCCCATTTTCCAGTAGAAGGTACCTACCTGCAGCCCTTCTCAGGAATGAGGTGCACCCCCAAGGGACTTGGTGAGGAGGAGGGATTCAGAAGTTCAGGACCACTATCCAGGTCCTTAGAGTGAGGGGGAGAGGAACATTCCAGGATGAGCACATCATTCTCCATCCAAGGCCAAGGACCCCGTCATGTACTGGCAAGTTCAGGGACCTGAGACTGAAGCATCTCACATCATTGCTTTGTATTTTCCCAGAAAGGGGTAGAAGATGAATATTATATATCTACCATATGGGAAGGTAAAAATGACTCTGCAACATGTTGTTTGTTAAAAAATATTAATGTTTAGCTCCCAAATACTTACTGCAGGAGTCCCAGAGAAGAAAGTGACAGAGAAGTGTGACATAAGTGTAAGCAACAAAAGCATTAGCTTCTTAGCATTCTGTTGGGTTATGGGACACTAGATTTTTTAGGGTTCTCAGGGACTGGAAAAATGAAGTATAAAAACCAGACCCAGAATAGAAATTACTCATATTGATTACACATACACACTTGTGTGCACACGCATATGCACACGTGTACATCTCAATTTAATTCTTGGGGAGTATATTGATAATGAATGATACCTGTAACTGTAACTGCAACATTTGGGACTCATGGGCTGATTTAATTTTACCCATCATCATTGGTCCTGCAGAGTCCTCCTGGGATGTTCTCTCAAAAGTCACAGGAACTGGAGGGTTGAAAATTTCTTACCTTCAGAGACCAGGGCCCTACAAGGTCTGATAGGAAGTCAGTTTTAAAAGTCTGTGGTTTCAGAGATGTCTAGTGACATTCATATTTATCTTGCAGGGCTGCGGTGGCACCTGCTATATGAGGCTGAGAGGAGAGGCTGCTCAGACGCAGAGAGCCCAGTTGAAATCTACCCACACTTGCTATTAAACCACAAGCCGTCCACACAAAGAACAAAAACCAACCAAGAGCTATGGTGTCAGTAGAAAAGTTAACTGGTCAGTACTTTGATCAATTCAAAGTAGCAGGAGATTCACACGTCCCAAAGTGGCCTGATCAAAAGGATCAATGAGTGATTCTTGTTTCCCCACCTGCTTTTGAAAATATTTTCAATTTTTTAAATGTATTTTCAGCCTACATCGTGCTTCGATCCTCTCCTGCTTTCGGGGTTGTTGTTGGCCCTAACCAGCTTTGTGTCACTCTCAGCTTGTGCTGGACCTCATGGTTGACAGGTTTTGTTTTGTTTTGTTTTTTAGTTCTATTCTCATTTCAGAAAGAAAAATGCCTTCTGTGATTAGCTTCACCCCCACGTTCAGCAGGAAACCTTTTGGGCCTTTTGGGCAATCAGTGCTGTCCTCTCAGAAGTCTCCCTTATGGGTAGTTTTCATTATTTAGCTCTGAGTCTCCCTCAATCTCTCCTGGACTGTGGGCTCCTCAAGGGCAAGGCTAAGTTTCCACCTTTGAATCCCCAGCACACAGCACTTGATCTGGAACATAAGAGCCTTTTAGGAAACATTTCTGGAAAAAGTAATGGGTAATAATGAAGAATGAATATCTCTGCCTCTGTTAAAATTATACAACTCTAACAGGCTTTTGAAAGGGTTCTATTTTGGGCCAGGTGTGATGGCTCGCACCTGTAATCCCAGCACTTTTAGAGGCCAAGGTGGGAAGATTGCTTCAGCCCAGGAGTTCAAGACCAGCCTGGGCAACATAGTGAGACCCTGACTCTACAAAATAAAAATTTTTAAAAATGTAAAAAAAATTTTTAAAAAGAAAGTGCTATATTTCTTTTATTCTGTACCTGCTACATTCTATCTGTCTAAAGACACCACAAATATTTAGCAGGTATGTTCTGCTACAGTCATTTCAAGAATCAGCCTTAGGCCCTGTTCAGTTAGAGTGGATGTGACCTTCCTCTGAGACAGAAACAACTGAATTTATTTCAACTGGTGTGAGAGTAGGAAGAGGAGAATGAATCTATGCAGTGTAAACCAATGAATTAAAATAAAAGATGGATTTACACCTACTCTTACGGCCCTTTAGAAGAAAGTTTCAATGCTGATTCAAGTTGCTTTTGGCATTAACTAAAAAGCACTGAAATTGACCTTTGTGAGCTTGAGTTGTCACTTTGTTTTTTGTCAGCAGCATCCTCTGGAACATCCTTTGATTATAGATTCACTTTACAGACCTCATTTTAACGAACCACCTGAGATAACTGGTCTGAAAGCAAATCTTTAGACTCCTTCCTTAAATTTTACTTAGTGGGAAACAAAACCCAAGACAAAAAAAGAATAAACACTTAGGGATTCTCAGTGAGAGAAAAACATCGAGTCAGAATTTACAATGACAGAGGTTAGAAATACCTCACATCTAAACTGTCAGGATCTAGCTAACGAGTTTAGAAATAATCCCTGCTTCGTGCTTCACTTTTTCATATTCACAGAGGAGGGAAAGAAGACATAGATGTACCCGGATGGTTTATGTTTGTTTTCAACCTCTGCCTGCTCACACCCTACATGGAGACTCTGCACTCCTTGAGCTGCATATTTGCAGATCTCATCCCTTCACGTGGGCAGAGCTAGAAGCAGTATGCAACCCCTCAGCTTGATGTCTGGAGGAAGCTATGGGTGGCTGGCCCTATCCTCCTATTGGATTCCTGCCCTGGTTCCTAGCATCTCAGTCTTGCCTTAATTTGTGGAGCCAGGCCGGGCGCGGTGGCTCACGCCTGCAATCCCAGCACTTTGGGAGGCTAAGGCGGGTGGATCACCTGAGGTCAGGAGTTCAAGACAAGCCTGACCAATGTGGAGAAACCCAGTCTCTACTAAAAACACAAAAAATTAGCCGGGCGTGGTGGCACATGCCTGTAATCCCAGCTACTCAGGAGGCTGAGGCAGGAGAATCACTTGAACTGGGAGATGGAGGTTGTGGTGAGCCAAGATCATGCCGTTGCACTCCAGCCTGTGCAACAAGAATGAAACTGTGTTTCAAAAAAAAAAAAAAAAAATTGTGGAGTCAAGTATAACGCACTTGCCAAGACCTTGCCATTCTGCTCATCCTAGAGTTCTAGACCTTACTCTGTACCTCTTTCCACTGCTTGGGGTCCTGTCTCAAAAGGGATGGACCCCCAACTTGGTACCCAGAACTTGCTGTCAATTTGGCAGCAAGATCTTTTTCTCTTTTTTTTTTTTTTTGAGGGGGGACAGAGCTTGCTCTGTCACCCAGGCCACAGTGTAGTGGTGCTATCTTGGCTTACTGCAACCTCCACCTCCCAGGTTCAAGCGGTTCTCATTGCCTCAGCCTCCCAAGTAGCTGGGATTACAGGTGTGAGCCACCACGCCTGGCTGATTTTGGTAGTTTTAGTAGAGACAGGGTTTCACCATGTTGGCCAGGCTGGTCTCGAACTCCTTACCTCAAGTGATCCGCCCACCTTGGCCTCCCAAAGTGCTGGGATTATAGGTGTGAGCCACCACACCCAACCAATTTGGCAGCAAGTTCCGTGTACCAAGCTTAGACACCAAGGTCTGGGTACCCAAGAAGAGATTTTGGATAGTAGCACTGCCCAGAATCTCCAATCACAGGGAGAATTTCTATTTGCCTGGATGATATCCAAGTTTTCCCATTACCTTGAATGTTGTAACTAGGTTTGAGGGGGAGGGTCACCCTTCTCAGGGGTCAGCCACAACTTTGGGTCAGACCCTTATGCAAACCCACACAATTGTGTTTCTTCTGGGTCTGTTTTCCCAGTGGGCCCTGAAGTCATGTCAGTGTGTGTCATGATAATTGTCGTCTGAGTTGGGAGAAACCAGTGATTAAATGAGATATTTTGATTATGTACTTATCTCAGTGAGCTATACCCTTTACATCTCATTTTTCTTGTCAGTATGGAGAACTTTTGTTGTTGCTGTTAATTGTTTTGCTCAAGATGTTGCAAAGAAGGGCAAAGGAATCTGCTGTTCTGCTCTCAAATTGCCTGGAACATGAAATCAAAGTCAAGTTTGCTGGTCTTTTCTTGGTAAAGTTTAATTCTTGTGCTTTTGTCATGGCCCCAAACAAAGGATCTACCTGAAACAAAGAATAGCTGGAAGTCAGGACGCAGGAGGGGAGTAGGGGATGGAGGTCAAACATGTTGCCAATACTAGACTTAATTTGCCCGCAGGGGAGCCGTGGCTGTGGGTGATGTGGGTTGGATGATTTTTTAAAAGGAAGCAAACAATTGGAGCCACACAATTTGGGAGATTGAATTGTGTTTTGTTTGTTTTGTGTGCAAAATGAGATTGTGGGGGAAACAGAGACATTATCCATGAAGAATGCTCAGGCAATTTCTGCTGCTTCCTTCCATCAATTACCTTCCATGAACTCGGGGTGGAATTGAATTCCATTGAGTTACAGTCTATGCACTGCCAGTCTCTGTAGGGATAACTCTCTGGAGTGATTTCATAACCTGCACTGATGAAGATATAATTCATACTGTGCTGCCTTTTATAGGGGCCTTAAAAAAAATTATGTACCATTTCACAGTTGTGGTTGTATTTTTTTAAAGTTTGACAAAAAAAAAAAAAAGGAAACAAACTTTTTTTCTTCTTACTAAATCATAAAACCAATAGACTTAAGGGAAAAAGGCAAAATCAGGCATCCTAGTCTTGCAGAAAAAAATCTTGAACCATGGATATCATAGTTTTCTCATCTGGAAAATGGCAGGACCGAACTCAATCATTTCCAAGTTCCATTTCCACATCTGGAAAGTCTCAGAATCTCTGGCTCTAGGTTTTCTTTTTTCCTAGAAATGTGACTGCTGAAGGAAAATAAAGTTCCTCCAGAGGCTTTTCTTTAGATGAGAATTCCTCCGTTGAGGATGCCTTCCATTGTGCCTGGCTGGCTGACTTCCTCTATGTGGCTGGCAAGAGAGGTGGAGGTGAGGTTGAAGGAAAGGTACCGTTGAAGGAAGGCTTGGGCTTAGCAAAGGACTCCCCTGGCAGCAGGCAGGAGGCAAGAAGGTCAAGAGTCAGAGAAGAGCTAACAGGTTTACGTGACTGACAGCTGAGGCCAGACTGTGGTCATCAGTGAGATCAAACAATGGGAAAACATCCCCAAAGAATAGAGAGATGGAAGGGTCAGGCTAGCTGGCAGAAACCAGATTCTATGGGCAAGGAGGCTGACAGGGCAGGCCGGGCCCAGACACTGAACTGCCTGGAAATAACGTTGATAAGGGAGGCAGCATGCTGGTTGGCCTTGGCTGCCCCAAGTCTGCATGACACAACCAATGGCCAACCAGGAGTTTGTGCATGAAATTGTCTACTCGTTTAGTTTACAATTGGCCGTGATTTCTCAGTAATCAGCTGGCAGACTTGGGAATTCTTGTGCAGTGAGATAATTAAATCTAACACACAAATTATTTTCAGAGGTCATAACACGTTATGGATTATAAATGTAATAATAGAGGAAATTGAGATAGTGTTATTTTACTTAATATTTACCAATTTGTTTTCTAAAGAAATAGCATTTCTTTAGTATTCTGGGGTCAATTTTTTTTGCAGACTGCAGAGCTTATCAATGTTCTTTACCTGAAGCCCTCCAGGAACACACCTGTATTTAAAGTTGTTGGATTTATTACTTATTT
Source organism: Pongo pygmaeus (assembly GCF_028885625.2). Taxonomy (NCBI): domain Eukaryota; kingdom Metazoa; phylum Chordata; class Mammalia; order Primates; family Hominidae; genus Pongo; species Pongo pygmaeus. The sequence goes on along the minus strand of NC_072380.2, from coordinate 29,945,201 downwards.
CAGCAAGGGATAGCATATACCATGGAAACCATGGGGCATCTCAATAAGAGGGTGTGATAGAGGACCTGTCATGGCATTTGGGCTTGTGTTGGGTGTCAGGTGATTTGAGAGAGAGTTTGGAGAAGTGAGGCTTTGCTCTGGATTGAATGCTATCAGGAAGCGATTGGGTAGCTCCACAAACCTTATCTGGAAAGAGAGTATACTAATGGTGGCTAAACATGTGATTGATAAAGCAGCCCTGTTCACTCACTTTAGTGAGAATAGGGGGTGTTGGGCGTGTTTGGTATGTTTCAGCTTGGACAAGTTCATGCTTTGTTTGTGTTTTGCCATAATTACCAGGGGGTCTTGTCTTGATCCAATGTTGTTACACAATGGACAATATCTGAAGTTGGTCTTCTGTGAAATTGTGTTCAGCAAGAGAACACCAAGGCTTAGCTGATTGCACCAGGCCAGCTCCTGGATGTCAAGGGTGCATTTTTCTTTTTCAAGTGAAAAACTTTTTGCAGATCTCAAGCGTTTCTGTGGGTCTCTGGAAAGTTTCTAGGCTATAGGAATTGAGCTCTTCATGCCTATGGAATAAAACAACTTTGTCTCCAGCACAGGCTCTAAGAAGGCCCTTCCTGCTGAAGCCATCCGTCACTCATGCCTCCCGTCACCCTTTGCGCGGGTGAGGAAGATAGGGATCCAGTGGGGAGAAGTAGGAGGCCCAGGGATGCCCTTCTTTGGCTCATCCAGAAGCAGGCAGGAAGAAGTAAGAGTTGGTGGTATTTTGCGTGCAGAGGGAGAGGTGTGGGCCTGGTACATCCGGTGGCAGTAGGAGGTAGTTTAATGAAAGCTAGGACACAGCTAAGCTCTTTATAACACCAGGACAAACTTTTTCCTGTGTAACTCTCTTTCATTTTTAAAGAGCGCAAGGTGCACCACAAAGCAAGGCAAGAACAGCATTAAAAGCCTGATCTCCAGTTCTCAGTTTTCATTCATTTCCCCCCCACTTAAGAACTCCTAGAAACTTTATTGTTTACACTTTTTCTCATTTTTTCCCCTCTCCTTTGCTGTTTATTTGGAAACTTTTTAAGCCTCCAGAATGGTTGAAAGAATGAACCCAGCATACCCTTCACCCAGATTTCATCAAATGCTAGCATTTTGCGACCTTCTGTCTCTCTCTGTCAAATCATTTGAAGTAAATTCGAGACATCATATTTTGCCCCTAAATACTTCAGCATGTAATCTCCCAAGAGCACAATTATATTTTCCTACATAATCACCATACTATGTATGTAGCTCTGTGTGTGTGTGTGTGTATAGTACAAAGAAATTTCTTCTGAGCCACTTGAAAATAAGTTGTCAACATGATGCCCTAGGCCAGACATAGTAGCTCACACCTGTAATCCTAGCACTTTGGGAGGCCAAGGCAGGTGGATTGCCTGAAGTCAAGAGTTGGAGACCAGCCTGGGCAACATGGTGAAACCCCACTCTACTGAAATAGAAAAAAACTAGCCGGGCATGGTGGTGTGCGCCTGTAGTCCCAGCTACTCAGGAGGCTGAGGCAGGGGAATTGCTTGAACCTGGGAGGTGGAGGTTACAATGAACCAAGATCACGCCACTGCACTCCAGCCTGGGCGACAGAGCGAGATTCTGTCTTAAAAACAAACAAACAAAAAACATGATGTCCTATACTCCTGGATATTTTAGTGTGAATTTCCTACAGATAAGTGTCCACTACAGAACCACAATTCAATCATCAAGATCAGGAAATTAACAGTGATGCATTGCTACCATCTGATACTCAGATTTCCTTCAAATTTTGCTAGTTGTCCCAAGTATGTGCTTATAGTAAAATGACCTAGTCTAGAACTACCTTTACATTCAGTTTTCACATATTTTCAGTTTCTTTCAATGTGCAACAGTTCCTTATGCTTTCCTTCACTTTCATAACTTTGACACATTGAAGATTACAGGCAGATAATTTCATAGAATGTCCCTCAATGGGATTGTCTGCTGTTCCCTCACAATAAGATTTGGGTTATGTCTTTGGCAGTAACATCACAGAGGTGATGTAGGACTTGTTTCATTGGATGCTGTGAGATGGGGCATCATTTCAGTATATTTCATTACTGATGACATTTACTCTGATCATTTGATTAGACGAGTGTTTTCCAGGCTTCTCAAATTAGGTGTACTATTTTCTTCTTTGTAATATTTCTCTCTATATATATATTCATGGGGAGATATGAGATACTTTGAGGCCATTTAAATATCCTATTCTTTATCAAAATTTCCATTTCTTCACTTCTTTATTTGTTCATTTTTATCAGTGTGAACTTATGGATTCTTATTTTATTCAATAGGATATAATCAATTGCTATTCTCACTTATTTGATGCACAAATTGCCCAATATGTGGCCAGTGGAAGCCCCTTGAAGCTCGTTTCTGGACCTTTTTGAAGTGTCCCAATCATTCTTTCAGCACTTCTTGTCACTGTTGCACAGCAAGCTGTCCATGTGCTACGTTACCTGCTCCAGCCCTGGAATCAGCCATTTTTTCCCAGAGCCCTTGCTGCTTTTTGGCAAATAATGGCATTTAGAAATCACAATCTGGGTGCTCTGTGTGCTAAATGCTCTTGGTAAGTCCCTGCTTCTAGGCCCTCTCAGTGGGCAGAGCTGGGAATACAACTATGCATGTATAATATATAAAAATACACACATTCATATTACTGTATTTCTATATCTACATGTATATATATGTGTGTGTGTATATATGTGTATATATAGTGTGTGTATGTATACAGAAATATATACATACACACATATATATTTAAATCATACATATACATTTAATACATAAATACATATACATATATTTATATATAAATACATATATGTATGTATATATGTGTGCATATGTATATATACACATATCTACACATACACACAGACATATATTTAAAAAACACAAATTCACAGTTATCTCACTCAACCCAAAACCACATGATTCATTCTTGTTTTCTTCTTTACCATAATTGTAAGTCTCTTTACTGACCATGAAAAACTTGCTCTAATTAAAAAACAAAAATTTCCTATTTTATGCAGCCACACTGTAACTAATCTGCTACACTGCTATTGCCATTTGCCCCTTTTTGGATGCCCTCTTCACCCAGATTAGGCTCTGGCACCTCGTGTTGAGGTGCTCTACCACTGGGATGCCTCTTCCCTTTGCTTGGGGACCATGCAGAAGCCATGATGTGCCCGTTCCCATGTGGATGACCTCACCCTGCCCAGACTGTCTCCCTGCACTGGGCTGTCCCTAGCCTCAGATGCCCTTCTCACCTTGCTTGGGTGCAGATACCTTGTGCCAGAATATCCTCCCCACCTTCCTTGGGCTCCTGCATCAAGTCTTACCCACACCTCTTGGATGCCTTCCTCATTCTGCTTGGCTTCTGAACCCTGCACCAGGCTTCCCTCTGCAAAAATGCCTTCCTCCTCATACTCAGACTCCAGCACCTGCTGCCTGACTCCCTGTTCACTCTGATTAGGCTCCAACACCCTGCTCTGTGCTGCCCTCCCACTGGTAATCTCTCCTTACCCTTTTTGGTCTCCCATACCCTGGCCTGGGATACTCTCTTCACCCTACTTGGGGTCTACCCATGCTGGGCAGCTGGAAGTATAGTCTCTTGATAGTTTCTTCCTGCACAGACAAAGTCAATCCACTGAGACCACAGCATTGTAGTAAAGTAAATTGACATGAGACTGGCCATGCAGGACACAGAATTATTACTCAGATCAGTCTCCCAAGGCTTGGAGATGAGGATTTTTATGGAAATTTGGTGGGCAGGGGCCTAGGGAATGAGTGCTGCCGACTGATTGAGGATGAAATCGTAGGGTGTAGAAACTGGTCCTTGTAGGCTGAGTCCATCTCTGGGTGGGGCCACAGAACCAGTTGAATCAGGAGTCAGGAGACTGGGTCGGGTCAGTTGGAAAAAACCTCAAAAAACCAATCTTAGTTTCTACAGTAGTGCTGTTATCTATACGAGCAATTGGGAAAGTTACAGATCTTGTGACCTCTGGCCACATAACTGCTGAGTAGTAAGGGGTTATAGAAGCCATGCTTATGTTTTAGCAGAACTCAAGCCACTCCCCATAATCCTAATCTTGTGGCCTTTCATTCATCTTACAAAGGCAGTTTCAGCCCCCAAACAAGGAGGGAGCAGTTTTAAGGAGGGACTATTATTATCCTTGCTTCAAAGTTAAACTATAAACTAAATTCTTCCCGTGTGTAGCTTGACCTATGGTGAGGAATGACCAAAGAGAGCCAGCCTGTGAGGCTAGAGGCAGGATGGAGTCAGCCATCCAAGACTTCTCTCACTGTCATAATCTTTGCAAAGGCAGCTTCAGAGGGAGTAGAGGGGAGACACACTATGGCACAGCATATTAATGGGCCGAAGTCAATGCAATTAAAAAAAAAATCAGTGACTGGATACTGTCCAACACACTAATGGTGCAGCCCAGAATTTGTAGTTAAAACTGAACAGGACAGCAGTAATGGGGCACAGTGACACTCTGCATCTTCTGATATGATGCCATGGGAAGTGCTCAGCGTCACCTGGTGATACTCCTGCCAAAAAAAGCACTAACCCAGACTGAATCATGAGGAAACAATCAGAAAAACCCAGATTATGGACTTTATACCTGACTACTGGTTTCTACTTTTAAAAAATGTTAAGGTCATGAATGACAAAGGCAGGGAAGGGGACTGTCCTAGTCTAAAGGAGGCTGAAGAGCTATGACTACCAACTCAATGTGGGGTTCTTGATTGGATCTTGGATTGGAAAAACAAAAACAAAACAGCTAAGCAAGACATTTTGAGGATAATTGGGGAATTTCAAATATGCATGGAATATTTAGGTAATATTATGGTATTGTAAGCTATAATTGCTTTCTTGGTGTGAAAATTGTATTGCGTTATGTTTTCTCATTTCCTTCTTGAACAGCTCAGTCCAAAAGCCACTGGGTGGGGCCTGGGAGGTTAGCATCCTCAGATAGGGGAGCCATGTGACTCAGAGTGAGGTGGTGGGCGCTGGGCTAAGTGAAGAGGACACACGTGTAGTGGGTGGGATAGCCCAGCCCGGCACAGGGGATGGTGTGGGGAGGAGGGCAGGTAGGCCTGGGTTATCATGGCCTGAGAAGAGTGAGGATAATGTCTATGTGGGGGGCAAGCTGACATGGGGTATGCTCTTCCAGGTTTGAGAAATAAGGGTCATTGCCTGGCACTGGGGTGTTGGGGAGCCTGGTTGTGCCTTCTTGGCTGGAGTGGGAGAGGGTGGCTGAAATTCATTCCATTGAAAGTCAAAAGACCTTCCATATCTGGCCCCCATCTCCCTCTACTGTAACATGGCTCTCTCCCCTCTTTTCAGCCAACTCCTGCCCAGTTTACACCTCGTGTTCTTGAACAACCTACTGGCTGCCTAGATTAGGGATCATCCAACTATAGCCTAGATTGCAGTGTTGTCCCCTGGTTTTGTAAATAAAGTTTTATTGGAACATAGCTATGCCTATTGTTAATTGTCTATGGCTGTTTCTGCATTGCAACAGCAGAACTGAGCAGTTGCAACAGAGACGAAGTGGTCTGCAAAGCCTGAAATATTTATTTGTTTGCTGTTTATAGAAAAAGTTTATGTGCCCCTGGCATAGATTAAAGGTTATTCCTTCTTAATCTGTGCTGTTCTTATTGTAGCCTGTCACCTATTGTAACAATGCATCTGCCCTCATTACAGTATAGGCTCCATGAGGCAGTGGACACCAGTGTTGCAGTCCTCTTGCCCAGAAATGCACCTGACATATGGTAGGTACTCAAAAAATATTTGTTTAATAAATGGGACTTCTGCCTTATGCCCACTAGGGGATTTTGGCGAGGAACTCATGACAGTGACCTCTGGAAGGCATTCCAAGGAGGCCACTAAGCACAGGGGCTAGGGGTATGTCACCTCCTCATGTTGAGGCCTTGGGAAGCTAGCTGTTCCCTTGATTTTACTTAAATCCTCTTTTCAGAAATGAGTCATCAATCATCTGCTGCTCAGTCAGCTATTAAGATTAGAAGGTTTTTTTAAAAACTATAAGATAAGAATAATTCCAGATCATAGAATTATTCCAGCACTACTCACAATAGCAAAGACCTGAAACCAACCCAAATGCCCATCAATGATCGATTGGATAAAGAAAATGTGGTACATATATACCGTGGAATACTATGCAGCCATAAAAATGAATATCATGTCCTTTGCAGGGACATGGATGGAGCTGGAAGCCACCATCCTCAGCAAACTAACACAGGAACAGAAAACCAAACACCACATGTTCTCACTCATAAGTGGGAGCTGAATAATAAGAACGCATGGACACAGGGAGGGGAACAACACACAGGGGAACAAGGCCTGTTGAGGGGGTGGGGAGAGGGAGAGCATCAGGACAAATAGCTAATGCGCGCAGGGCTTAATACCTAGGTGATGGGTTGATAGGTGCAGCAAACCACCATGGCAAACGTTTACCTATGTAACAAACCTGCACGTTCCGTATACATATTCCAGAACCTAAAACAAAATTAAATAATAAAAAAAAAGAATTAGAATTGAAAGGAAACAAATTTCATCTAAAACAACCTCTTAGTTTATCAACTAAGAAATTGAAGCTTGGAATAGCAGAAAGCAATTGTGTGCTGGTAAATGTATAGCAATTAGCTCTTCAGGAAAAACATAAATTTTATTGATGTAATGGCTATATAGCACACAACTTAACAAATCAAAATAAAATGTATAATACACTTTATTTGAAATTCCTTACAGCTATTGATTTTCATAGAACGCTTTTGTTGATTTTTACCAAATTCCTGTGTTCATACCTAACTTCTGGTTGCAAATGATGAACTAGTAGAGTTCCAACATGAAGATATTTTTGTTTACATTAGGAGTAAACAAAATTGAAACAAGCAAGACCTCTGTGGGACCTTGTTCATTAATGATGCAAGTGACTTATTGGCTGTATCAGATAGTAGTTTTTAAATACTAGAAGAATGCTTTGTCATTTTTTGGTGCTGTTCATGATGTAATGGTTATAGATCTTTTTGTACAAGCTTTTAAGTTTTATCTGCAGTATTAATATTTTTTTCCGTCTTATCTTGATTTATGGTGTTTGCTGATTTCCATGGTCTAAATATACTCACTTCAAGTCACCAGTATGACTTGCGAACATGTCATTAGAAAGGGACACCTGGTAGTTAGATGCCTAAATACACTATATAAGTGTTTCCATCATCCAGACACTATAGATGTAAATAGCTTCAAGAGTGTAGGCAGTGATAAGATGTAATAAAATAATTTAATTATAATAAAATAATAAAATAAGTTGGGAGTTCCAAGTTTTGAGCACTTACTAACTTTGTTTGAATATAACTAATTTAATTGCTAGTTTATGTGATTCAATTTTTCAAAATGGCTATGTTTAACATCCAGCTCATGACATTCCTGGAAATTTAACAACAGGCTCTCACAAGCCAAGTCAAGCCCACCACTGGTACAAAATTAACCAACCATCAAATCATGGGAATTGGCCAAGGCAGAGTGCCTAGAGGGGAGTTATTTCATGGGAGGTTTCAGTACAAAGTGATCCCAGGGCAAATTGAGAAAGCAGACAGACAAAGGGAGCAGGGAGGAAACACCCAAGAGTTAGGAGTTGCGGGATCCATCCAGTTCCCCACTTCGTGCCCAAGGATGCTGACCTCATTGTTTACTGTAAGGGCTGCATTAGTGTGTGCTTGAATTAGGCTGAAGTTCCTTGAAGTCTTGCTAGCATCTTAGTGCATAAATAAATATCACAGCCCCCTAAATATGTAATATTATAGAAGGGCGAAGAGGCTCCTTTGATGAAATTTTGTTCTTCAGAGGCTTATGGACTGGATAGTGAAAACACACATGTATTAGCCATGTGCTTTTAATGCTCTGGCATCTGCTGACCCTGGAGAAACTGCCCCTGCTAGCTGGTCAATTCCTAGAGGTAGTGAAGGATTGGCCTGTGGCGTGCATTTCATATGCAAACCAGCCAACCCAAAGACCACACCCCACCACCTCCTCTACAGGGCTTTCACACTTAGGGCAAGGATTCCCTTGCTCTAATCACCCAGGACCAGGTAACAGGCCACCAGGGACAGTTCCTATTCCCTAAAACCTGCTAAAGTTATTCAAACTAGACAATTCTAAGCCTGCTTGCCTTGCCTTTCCCATTCCTTCCAATGGAAACCACAATAAAGGGTCTTGCCTGCATTTTCCTCATCATTCCCTCTGCCTCCTGACTGACCCTGGTGCGTGACCAGTGGAAACCCCCAATCCTGGCACTTTATGCCACCCCAGTCTTGGGAACTGTGAGTAACAAACTCTTATCAATGGCATTGTCTTCTCATCTGTTGGCTTCACCATACCTGAATAATAAAACCTACGTTTTAAAACAACATGCACTCCATCAAACCCATGAAGGAAATGATATGAAAAAGAAATACGTCTATAAACAGATATTCATTTAAATTGGCTATTTCAGCAGTTTCAGAAAACTGTCCTAACTGGTTGCTATACAACAATTTTGTTTTTAGTTTTGTTTTGTTTTAAATGAGAATATTCATCAACTTTGACAAGCATGCATGCAAATAAATGAACATTTTTATCTTGCCTGACTCACTTGTTGATGGGACTGTTGAGCTCACATACTACTGTGGTGGGCTGACTCCTATGACACTTTCTCTGAAGCAGGTATCATCTGTCATGGTGTTATTTCATTAATAAGCAATGAAACACATAAATGTCTCTCTTGTTTGACATGGTACCATGACCGGCCTACATTTATCACTCTGTGAAACTTATACCAAGATTGGAAATTCAGATAAAAGGGGAATATAGAAAAGTAGACATATAGAAGAGAGATTTTACAATGAATTTAGCTAAGCAATTGCTAAAATTCTATGTATAGCCTGTGATTCCTTGTCTAAGCCAGCCTGGGATAAGCCCAAGATTACAATAATCACCAGCAAACAGGCTGTCTTTGACTTTGCTCACTCCTATTCTACCTGAAAGATTCCCTCAAGGTCCTACTCCACTTTTCTGGCATTTCATGAGGCTTGGAGGACCTAGTTACCCATGGCATCTGCCATCTTCTCTGTCTTTGCTCTGCTTGGAGATTTCTCCTGCATCTGCTGTGAACTGCAAGCGTCCTGCCTCTGGGGATCCTGACACCTGAGGATTTCATCTCATGTCAATGTTAAAGTTGCTGCAAAAGTTGTTGGCAATAGTGATGCAGTTCCCTTGTACTCTTGAAGTCTGAGAGAGATGGTAGCATGAGAAAGATTTCACTTTGCTCATCCTCTTTTGCTGTAGTTCCCTTCTCTTGAGGGCTGCCCAGGAAGACAATCTATGGGACAGACACTGGGAATGATGGATCATCTTTTCCTTCTGAGGCTGCTCCACTGTTCTTGAATCAAACTCTGGGGTCAAACTCTTTATTCCCTTTGATGAGTTGTTTCCAAGAGCTCCTTTTTAGGTAATGTGGAAGTAAATGAAGATCAATCAAATGAAAACAAGCACAGACTATTTATTTACAGCTTACTATATCAAGAGAATCAACCATCATCATTTGCTTTTGACAGAGACTCAAAGGCAGGCCAAGGAGTGGGAAATCATTTATAGCGGATAAAAGGCAAGGCTTCAGGTGTGCCCTGATTGGAGGCTGTTAGCATGGAAAAGCTGTGGACAGGCCATCTAATAGTGTGACAATCTATGTAATTGGTTAGGGGAGCATACTGGGCTCTTTGGTTGGTCCTGAGTTGGAAGTGGGGACAATTATTAGGGAAGCTGTCAGATATAAACCAAGTCTTGGCTGTTTGGGGCCAATTGTTACAGGGATTATTGTCTGGCTTCCTGAGATGGTTTCTAGAGATAGTGGTCTAATCTCTTACAATCTGACTTATAGATAGCAAGCTGTCTTCCTGGGCTGGTTATTGTAGATAATGGATTAGGTTTCTGGAATAGTTGCTGTAGACTGTGGGTTAGGGTTCTATTTTGATATATAGTCTGGCTGTTGTCTATTTGTATATTCAGTTTCTCAGCAAATTGACAGCCAGTGAGTCTATCATTCACTCTCCCTCTGCCTCCATATTAGTCAGGGCTCTCCAAGAAACAGAACCAATAGGAAATTGGTTCTGTTATATGTGTAGAAAGACATTTATTATAAGGAATTGGATCACATGATTATGGAGGCTGGCAAGTCCAAATTCTGCTGGGTGCAGATATAGGAGAGTCAATGTTCCAGTTCCAGTCTGAAGGCAGTCTACTATAGAATCAGGAAGAACTCATATTGCAGATGGAGTCTGAAGGCAGTCCACTGGAAAATTCCCTCTTGCTTGGGGAGACTAGTGTTTTTGTTCTATTCAGGCATTCAACTGATTGGATGAGGCCCACTCACAACTGTTTTACTCAAAGTCCACCAATTTAGATGGGAATCTCATCTAAAATACCCTCACAGAAACACCCACAGTAATGTTTGACCTGACATCTGGGCACCACATGGCCCAGCAAGTTGATCCGTAAAATTAACTATCACATCCCCAAGCCCTCACTCATGAATCTCAAGGTGAGCCAGTGACTTTTACTTCCTCTCAAGCTGGACCCTTGCTCCATGTTTACACATCAAGGTGGTAGAAAGTCTCTATTCTCCTTAGCATCTCTAAAAGCTAATGCAGAGCCATCTCTGTGTTTATGGCAGGACTTGTGAGTAGAAATGCCTTCTGGAGCACCCTCATTCCAATTGGATGTAAGAAGAGGAAAACTCATTCAGGTGTACAGAAGGACAAAGCTCCCAAATTGAAGGGGCTGTGGCATTCCACATGCCACCCCTTGAAAAGTGTTTTAGTATGGTCTTCTAAACCACTCTATTGCCTCATTTCATCTCTCCAGGAGGGTCTGGGCCCATCTTGACAGTAGTGAGGTAGGTGTTTGGAAACCTGTCAGGATCCCTCAGATTCCTTCAATAGGGGAGTCTCCCAGCACCCCTGAGGGATAAAAGTGGTGAGCAAAATTGCACAGTTCTTTTCTATCCTGCTTCACTGGAACAGACAAGCAAAGGACTGAGCATCTTCAAGCAGGCAGGCAGCTAAGGTTGCAGGGTAGCATATTATCTACAACAAGATCATCTCATTTTAAATTCGTTCTTTGACTCTCTTACCAGGTCTTTTTATTTTTCTTGTCAGTAAAGCCCATAAAATGTAGAGTCTTATCAATAGTATTCAAAGCAGATTTAAAATGTAATTACTCTTTTCTCCCTGCTAGTACAACCCAGCCTGAATCATCTCATCTGATTTAAGAAATAATCTTGTTGAGTTGAAAAATGAAACTCTCCCAGTTTTTTCCTCCTCACTTCGTCCTTTTTTCATTTTTCCTTCCCTTTTGTATTTATTCACTCTGAGCTCTCTATCCAAAAGGCATTTGTTAAGCACTATGCCAATAATTGGTGGTATAAAGATGAATGAGAATCATCCTTGCTTTTGAGATGATCACTGTCTAGTCAGGGAGGTAGAAATAAAAACAAATCTTTATAAAGCATCATGGTAAAAATGGATTCAAACTAAATAGTTCTGGGGAAATTGAGGCAGGGATCTCAAGAAAGGTCACATTCTGCAGGTTCTTGAAAGATGAGTTGGAGTCTTCTAAGCATACACAGGGCTCTAGGTGGGGAAAGTGTCCAGGGAGTGAGACAACATGAGGATGATAAGAAAAGGACTTCAAGGTGAATCCAAGACAATGTCTACCCGGGTCCCTGCTGTTGGACTCCTTTATTGCATCCATTTCCTGCACAATCAAGCAAGAATTTTTATTCTCCTTTTCTATATTCTCAGAAATCCACCCCCACTGCCTTCCATTGCTTGGCCAACACTTGGGCTGATGCCTTTGTCTTCTGAAGCATCTTTCTGATGCATGGCAGCCTGTCTCCTTGGGCATGGCTGACCTTGGCCTCATCCAGCTCTCCATCCTAGCTCGGGGCTGAGGGCCATGAGCAATTCTCTGATGAATTCATATGACCCAGAAAGAGCTGCAGCAGGAGACAGCTCCGTGTCTGAGGTTTAAGTGAAATATCGAGCTGTGATTCACCATTACTCAGAACCTTGTCAGTTCATAAATTTAAAGCAACTCCATTTCCTTTGCTTTTGAACAATCCAAACTGGATGGTGGATATACATTGGAACAATCAGGTAGGATAGCAAGCTTAGACCTGGGCAGGTTTGTTTCCCATTAGGCTGATAAAGGAAAGCTTATGCTTTTGTATACCTATGTAAAATAGGCATGCTGACGTCCTTTGGGAGAAGTAGGAGTGAAAATGTGGCTGCACTGCCAATAATATGGGAGGAGGATGAAAATAGCAGATGTAAATTGTGATTATGGCCAACAGAAATAGGAAACTGCAGCTAGGTCATCTGCCTGTTACCCAGGACTGGCCTATTAGCTGTCATTAGCCCTTCTCCAGGAAACAATTTGCATCCTTTGAAATCCTTTTAAAATTGGATTTCTGCCTACAGCCCTATCACGCTGCTTTTTCTCATGGATTAAAGAGAAAGTGGCCTGTGAACTAGTTCTCTTTGTGGGCAGAGAGTGCTATGGCCTGGGTGACAATGGGCAAGGTCACTTGTCCTAGCAACAGTATTGCAATGGGCTCATATTATCACAGGGTTGAAGAGACTTCAAGAGGGTATCCTGTCCTGTATCCCCTGCAGCAGATTTCACCATCCTTCAAAGCTGTAGACTTTCTACCGGAACTGGACAATCTCCCAAAGAAGTCCTTTCCAGGGACGGAGTAATCTTCAAGTGTAGAATTTCTTTGTATGATTCCTTTGGTTGTTTTCAGGCTTGAAGATGGCTCTGAGGCATATATAATTGGACATCCTGAGGATTAAGCTTCAAGACCTGGGCCTTCTAGCCAAGGAGTAGTAGCCATTTGAGACAGATCACCTTGCTGCGTGTCCCTGTCCTAAAGCCCCTGGCTTCTGTCTGCTGGGTCACTCCGAATCCACTTCCTTCTGCTCAGATTGTGTGAATTTATTTATTTATTTATTTTAGAGACAGGTTCTTACTCTGTCACCCAGGTTAGAGTGCAGTGGCGCAATCATAGCTCCCTGCAGCCCTGAATTCCTGGGCTCAAGTGATCCTCCTGCCTCAGCCTCCTGGATAGGTGGGGCTACAGGTGTGCACCACCTTGCCCAGCTAATTCTTATTTTTATTTTTTGTAGGGACAGGGGTCTTGCTTTGTTTCCTAGGCTGGTCTCAAGCTTTTGGCCTCAAGCAATCTTCCTGTCTTGGCCTCTCAAAGTGTGGGATTACAAGTGTGAGCTACCAAGCCCAGCTTGAATTTTGATTTTTCCTTTTTCAAGAGTAGTCTGGCCCATTGCAAGAAACACGAGATCTGAGGCCAGAATGCCTGAGTCAGGGTTCTGCTCTTATGGAAGGTGTGCCCAGGCCAGCTTCCCTAACATCTCTGAGCTCCAGGTTCCCTCTCCTTTCTTTCCTTCCTTATGGAGTTATTATGAACCTATAAAAACCATGTTATAAGGAATGCTGAGAACTTTTACAAATGGACCATGAAAGACATTTAAAGAGCTTTACTTGACCTTCTGCAGTAAGGGTTAAAACTCAAGAAGGTGTCTCTTTTCTTCAACTCTGTCTGACATAAGAATCTCTAGATGCCTTCTTTTAAACATTTCAGACAACATCTTTATGATGATTTACCACCTTCCTCTTCTGCCACTCCATTTCTGCTCAGCTTTTAAGGTCAACTCCCTCAAATAAGGCCTGCGTTTCATGTTGAACCTGCAGAAATCTTTCTCCTTCCTGATCAACACTACTAGAATGCCATCGTCCTTAGCACATATTTTAGGACCCGGCTGTTTCTGCTTGTGTTACTCAACAGTTCTCTCAGATTTTTAGTTTTCTCTCCTCTATCAGAGAGTGCAGCACCAGAGTTCACCTTTACAAAAGCACTTATGCTGTGATGGGGAACTTTCATATTTGGGCTCTATTTCCTCACTAGCATACAGGTGCCTTGAGGGAAGGTATGGATGGGTCATATTCATTTTTATGTTTCTGGTGCCTGGTACACAGTAGGTGCCAACAAATACTTGTTGAAATTAACTTGTAAACTTCGTTTTGATCTTGCAAATTACTTTACAACCCTGAAGACAGATGTGAGAACGATTTCATTGCAAGATATCCTGTTGCCTTTGCATTGTGTAAATGAGCTGGGGTGGGCAGTTTGGATGAAAATTCAGGAACTAGCATAGCCATAGAAAACACAGCCCCAAATGCCATATATTTTGATAGCATCCAGATTAAGAGTCAGCCAGCTGGGAGTGCAGGAATGCATTACCTAGGAAGACAATCTGTATACAGGTGGTAGAAGCTAAATGTGTATGTTGATTTAAATAAAATTATGCACAAGCCTGATAAGGTGACCCATGCCTGTTATCCAACCACTTTGGGAGGCTGAGGTAGGAGGACCACTTGAGCCCAGGAGTTTAAGGCTGCAGGGAGCTATGATCACACCACTGCACTTCAGCCTGAGCAACAGAGTGAGACCCTGTCTCTGAAAAAAACATTATGCACATTCTCTTTTGAACTTTGAATTATCGTGCACATGCAAGTGTGGCAGTTGCAGTCACTGTCCTTGGAGACTCCTACAGTGTCTGCTTCTGCTGTGATTCTCATGTCCCCTGCCCCACCCTCACCCATGATCTCATAGACTCAGAATTGTACAACTGAGAAGGTCTGTGGCCAACAACCCTAGGTGGCCCCAGTATTCAATCTCCTCTTCTTATTTGGTAATAGAGGTTTTATCTGGTCACATAGTCTCCCAGCCACCCTGGGAGGCAATTGCGTCCATGTGTCCAAGTTCCGAGGCACTAGTATAATTTCCCTAAAAAGACAAAGTGTGGCTTCTGCTTCCTTTTTCCCCATTTCAGAGGACAACACCAAACCTCTTGGTCTTGGATGACAATTCCCCATTCCAGAGGACAAGACCAAACCTCTAGGATGATAGAGCAAAATAACAGGTGCCAGGTACCTGAGCCCCACCGAGACATCTTGGAGCAGAGCCGTTAAACCCAGCTTCAGCTTTTGTGTGTGAGACAATGGTCAAGCATTGTCGTCTTGGGTCAATTACAGCAGCCAGACTTATTTTTAATCTAATGCAGGGGCCATGGAGATGGTTTAGGCTTATCTGTTGCTTTAAAGATGAAGAACTGAGATCCTAAGTGGCCAGCCTGTTTTCACAGTGCGGTGGCGGGGTACCTGAGACTAAAAGTCCAGGTCCAGGGTCCAATCATAGCTGTGAGCAGCTTACACTCAGGTGTGAACCACACGGTTTCTCCACCAGTGAGGATAAGAGAAGAAGGGGCTCTAAGATTTTGCAAAGTACTTTACAACCCCAAAGACAGATGTGGGAATGATTTCATTGCACGATATCCTGTTGCCTTTGCATTGTGTAAATGAGCTGGGGTAGGCAGTTTGGATGGAAATCCAGGAACTCGTATAGCCATAGAAAACACAGCCCCAAATGCTACGTATTTTGATAGGGTCCAGATTAAGAGCCAGCCAGCTGGGAGTGCAGGAATGCATTACCCAGGAAGACAATCTGTATACAGGCCAGACATTCTTAGAGAGAAGGGAAATAGATAATACATCTTCTCCTAAGAGGAAAATAGGATTTTGAATGGCATTTAAGTTTGGGAGGTAATTTAGCACAGAGGCTACATGGGCCAGAGTTTTTGCTATTAAAGAGAGGGTGGTGGAGAGGGTAAGAGAGAAGGAATCTACTTAGGATGAGGTCTAGCACCCGGGTGAGGCCAGGCCCACCGGTAGCTCCATCCTACAAAGACTCTTCTCCTGCTATTTCCTTGTTGTACGATTATGCCAGAGGTGAGTGTTTTCACCAGAGTGTGTTTCTATGGAGGATCTTGTAATTAGGCTGTTTTGTAAATTACAGATTCTGTATACAAGCTAGAGAGATGTCCCATCACAAAATTATGTAATGATAGCAGGCTATGTGCTAATAAGACTGAAAATACTTGAGGTGAGCCAACCAGGTGGGCAGAAAAAAAGCAATGTGGTCTATGGGAGAAGCTGTGACATCTGAATCAGTTGGAGGACTCAGCTGAGGTCACATGACCTCTCTGTGCCTGGAACCTTCTCTGTAGCTCTTGCCTTGCCCTGACACTGTTTGTCGTGCCTGCTGTGCACCTGAAACAGAGGGGCTTCCACAATGGGGAAAATCTTGGATTTGCTTTGACCATATAAAAAGCTCCTAGAACTGCAAAGAACCTAATCACTCACCAATTCAAATCCCACTTCCTTCTTTTTTTAACATGGAAAAATCTCAGGCTTAGAAAAGTAATATATTCAATTCCCAAAGCAGGTCAGTAGAAAATCAAGAAAGTCAAGGGCTCCTGATGCCAAAGGTGGTTTTCATATAACCCTAAATTCAAATAAGGACTTGGCCATCACCAACACAGTTTAGGGTTTAATTCTCTTTAGAAGAAGCAAACATATATGGTAATCTAGATTGGGACTGAAACAAAGGGGGTAAGATTCACTTACACACATGGAGAATACTCTCTTAAAGGGTTATGATAATACACTGGCTGGATGTAAACCTTGTAGAATTGAAACCAGGTTGTCTTGGGCCATGGTCCTGAGCAAAGTGATGTAGTGAAGAGCAGCTATACAAAGGTATATGTCAAAGGATAGTAGCTTTGCTTTATTGGGATAATGAACTATGTGGGTTGGGGTGAGCTCTCTCTCTCTGTCTCTCTCTCTCTCTCACACACACACACACACACACACTGTAACTTGGCTCATTAATAAACTATGGCAGTTCCTCTATGTGTAGGCCAATGGCTTTGGAAATGAGAACATAGTAGTCTAAAGAGGAAGGTAAATGTCTATATGGGAGGCTGAATATTAGTCAAAAAAAAAAACAAAAAAAAAAACAAGGGTTTCAGTCTTAGAAACCCAGGGATCGAAAGGTTCTCGGGAAGCCACTCATGCTGGACTAGGGATTGAGGCAGGTTAGAAACAGATAAACGGTGTGGGGGCTAAGATAGGGTGTACTAAAGAGAAAAGGAGGCTCAGTTATCTAGAAAAGAAGTTTTGAATCAGGGAAGGAAAGCTTACTCTGGGCGTTGGTTAGATTTGGGGACTAGGATGGAAGAATAAACACCATCATCTCAGTAGGATTTTTCCCTACAGCTGGTTGAGATGGGACTCTGTCTCTCTCTCTGGAGACATGTACTTGGTAACCTGTATGTACTGTGTGTCCTCAGTCTATACACATTGGCTACTTATAATAAAATGGGCTGATTATACCCAGGTGATGTCTAGAATTCTGCTGCCGTCACAATGGATTTTTTAAACACGCATTTTTTATTGTAGTAAAATAAACATAACATAAAATTTACCACTTTAACCTGTTTTAAGTGCACAATTCAGTGGCATTAAGTATATTCACAGTGTTGTAGAACCCTTACCACTATCTTTCTCCAAAACTTTTTCATCATCTCAAATAGAAACTCTGTCCCCAGTAAAAACACCCTATTCTCCCCTCCCCTAGACCCTAGTATCCTTTAATCGACTTCTTGTCTCTATGAATTTGCCTATTCTGGATATTTCATGTAAGTGGAATCATATAATATTTTCCCCTTTGTGTCTGGTTTCTCTCACTCAACATAATGTCTTCAAGGTTCACCCATGTTGCAGCATGTTATCAGAATTCCATTCCTTTTAATGGCTGAATAAAGTCCTCTGTATGTACATGCAACATTTTATTTATCTATTTATCTGTGGAAGGACACTTGGGTTGTTTCCACCTATTATGAATGGTGCTGCTATGAACATTGGCATACAAGTATTCGTTTGAGTTCCTGCTTTTAATTCTTTGGGGTATATACCTATAAGTGGAATGTTGGATCATATGGTAAATCTATGTTTCACTTTTTCAGGAATCATCAAAGTGTTTTTCACAGTGGCTGTGCCATTTTACATTCCTACCATCAGTGTACAAGGGTATGGTAGCTTATTTTTATGACTTATGTAGGTATCAGACAGGATTTGGTAAAGAAGAGAGAAGCCACTATATGTTCTGCACATAAAGGGTTTAAAAGTCAAGCAGGAGCTTATATACAAGTTAGAAGATTTAGGAGAGTGCAGGTGAGAGAAGCTGCTGCCAACATTTGGGGAATTGTCCCTGAAAGTCAAAGGAGTTACCCTGAAATCTCAGCCTGCAGCCCCAAAGCAGCTGGTTTTCAAAAGCTTGCCTAGAATTCTTGAGATTCCCGAGGAGCCCCCAGCACCAACCGTCTCAGCCTGCAATGATGAAGGGCTTGCCAGGAAGCTGCAGGGAATCTCTCATCTGTCCACACATCCAGCTGCAACCATCTCTGAAGACTGATGGCTTCCACTTCCTTTCAGCCTTCCAAATATCACACGAGCTCCGATCATTAAAAAAAAACAAACATATACAGAAGGGGGTCTTGGGAAGCACAGTTCTCATTCTTAGAAGGGAGAGGTAGTGGTGCCTGCTGACAACAGCACACATTTTACTCTTCTTTATTCTAGAAGGCATTCCGGGGATCTTATAACGATGCATCAAATTTGACCAACAGAAATTTGACAGCATACATTATACTCTTCTTTATTCCGGAAAGCATTCCAGACAGCTTATTATGATGCATAACATTTGGCCAACATAAATTCAAAGTCGAGCAAATGAAGGCAAAAAGGCAGAAGGGAAGAGTGAAAATGGACCCAGCAATAGGGCTAAGCATGTCTGCCCCACTCGTCTACCTGCTTACCACGGGTGAACCTCAGGTGAGATGTTGACCACAGGATTCACCACAGAATTCACTCTCCAGAAGACAGAAACTGCTGTGGAGATTTATCTTAAAATAAATCTCCACAATAAATAAATAAATAAATACATTGCAATAAATAAATTGCTGTGGACAATTTATCTTAAAATATTAAGGTCAGACAAGAACCTCTGTCAAGGAACAGGAAGTCAGGCCCTGAGGAGATAAGTAGAGGCTGTAGCCATGGGTGGCTTTGGGGTAGTAGCTGTTGGCTGTGCCTAGAACGACATCATGAAAGTTGTAAGTGCTGCTAATTGACGTCCCCCAATTCATATGCAGAAGTCCTGGCCCCCAGTACCTCAGGATGTGCTTGGTTTTGGAGCCGGGGTCTTTAAAGAGGTAATTCAGAGGTAATTATGGGCCCCGATCCAATGTGACTGTTGTCTTTATAAGAAGAGCTAATTAGGACACAGACATGTAGAGGAAAGACCATAGGAAGATTCAGGGAGAAGGTGGCCATCTTCCAACCAAGGAGAGAGGCGCCCAAAGAGCCCAGCCCTGCTGACACCTCGATCTTGGACTTCCCAGCCTTCAGAACTGTGAGGAAATAAATTTCTGTTGTTTAAGCCACCCAGCCTGTAGTATTATGTCATGGCAGCCCTAGCAAACTAATGTCCCCCCACATCTAAAATTGGCATCATTTATGGAGATGGAGTTGAGCCCAGATTTCTCTTGGGGGAACATTGTCTTTGGTTTCTAATTTGACAGATGTTTATTGAATGTACAATTATGCAGGCCTCTGCAAGGCTCACAAGGAATACAAACAGGAGAAAGGCCAGGTCCCAGCCCTCAGGGAGCTTATAGCCATCTCAGATATTCTCGGGAGAGTAGCAAGCTTAGGTATAAAGGAAGTGTTACAGGAGGAAGGTGAGGAAGAGACTTACGACACTGAGAGGGACAGGCAAGGCTGCAGAGGAGCGGCAAGCATCTGACTCGGGTCTCGAAGGAGAATGAAAAGAAGGCCTTTCTTGTGTGAGTGTGTGTGTGCATGTGTGCGGAGTGTGATGTGAGTGGTGTGTGGTGTGTGTGTATCTCTGTGTATGATGTGTGTGTGTGGGGATGTGGTATGTAGTATTGTGACATGTGTGTTGTGTGGGTGTAGGATGTGTGGTATGTATGGTACATGTGGTGTGTTGTGCATAATGTATGTGTGGTGTTTGTATGGTGTGTTTTGTGTGTGTGGTACGTGGTGTGTATAATATATGTGTGGTATGTGTATGGTGTGTTTTGTGTGTGTGGTATGTGCTGTGTGTGGTGTATGTGTGGTATGTGTTTGGTGTGTATGTGGTATGTTTTGTGTTTGTGGTGTGTTTTATGTATGGTTTGTGTGTAGTGTGTATGTGGTGTGTTTTGTGTGTGTGGTAGGTGTGGTATATATGGTGTGTGTGGTACATGTGTAATGTGTGGTGTTTGTGGTGTGGTGTATGTGGTATGTGTGGTGTGCATATGTGGTATGTGGTGGGTATGGTGTGTGTGGTTGTGTGGTGTGTGGTGTGTATGTAATGTGTAGCATGTGGTGTATGTGTGGTATGTGGTGTGGAGTGTGTAAGTGGTGGTGTGGTGTGTGTGGTGTGATGTGTGTATGTGGTATGGTGTGCATGTGTGTGATGTGGGTGTGTGGTGTGTTATGTGGGTGGTGTGGGTGATATGTGTTGTGTTTGTGGTGTGTGTGTGTGGTGTGGTGTGTGTGGTGGTGTGGTGTGTGTGGTGTGTTGTGTGTATGTGGTGTATGCGTGTGATGTGGGTGTGTGTTGTGTGTGGTATGTGTGTGTGTTGTGTGTGGTGAGTGCTGCAGTGTGTGTGTAGTTGTGATGTAGATGTTGGTGTGTGGTTGTGTGTGATGTAGGTGTGTGGTGTGTGGTTGTGTGCTGTGTGTGGTGTGTGGTACAATTAGTGTATGTAGTGTATGTGTGTGTTGTGTGTGGTGCGGTGTCTATATGTGGTGTAAGTGCGTGATGTGGATGTGTAGTGTGTTTGTTGTGTGGGTGGTGTGGGTAGTGTGTGTTGTGTGTGCACGGTGTGCGGTATATGTGGTGTGTGTGGTGCGTGTGGTGTGTTGTGGGGTATGTGTATGTGGTGTATATGTGTGATATGGGTATGTGGTGTGTTGTGTCGGTGGTGTGGATGGTATGCGTTGTGTGTGCAGTGTGTGTGTTTGTGTGGTGTGGGTGTGTGGAGTGTGTAAGTGGTGGTGAGGTGGGAGGATTTCCAGGACCTTATTCTCTGTGGTTGCACTCCCAGAGCCAACTGGCAGGACCTGAGGCCGCAGCCCTGGCACAGCAGGAGAGAGTGGAGCACAGCCCGGGTGTGGGTGGAGGGCTGCCCAACCCAGATCAGCTCAGCATGCCATGCTCTGATGAGCGCTTTCAGCCCTGGCATTTACAGTGCCGAGTTTCTCAGGAGCTACCAACAGCCTTTGGACATGCACAGCCCCTTGCCCACCATCCTGGCATGGTACGAGGAGAAGAACACCGGCCACTGGAAGATGGGGAGGGCAGAGAAGGCACAGGATGAAAGAGGGACCACTACGGGGCCCACAGGGGCTGGGGGAGCTGCTCACGGCCCTGTACCCAGGACGAGTCAAAAGACGTTGGTTTAGGCCATCACTGCTGGTCAGGCGGACTAGCCTTGGCTCTGATGACCTTTTAGGGACCTCATGCTCCTTTTGGGATGGTGCATAGGTGTCCCTGCCTGATGGAACCCTCCAGCACCGCAGGCATATGCGAGAGTTGTCAGAGAGGGCAGCAGGCTGATGGATGGCCACACCAGCTGCTCACACAGCGGTAGCGCTGACTTCCTGCCCCTGGGGTAGGCCAGAATTCAATGAGGCTTGGAGAGAAAATCTGCCAGAATGGCTTCCCTTGCCCTTTTATGGGATGATGAGGCCAGGTAAGATTCAGCCATCTCTCCAGGTGTCTGGGGAAGGGTCTGCTGGGTCTCTTGATTTTAGTAGAAATAGCGGCTGTGTTTCTTACTCTGGGCACAAAGACACGATGACCAGCCTTTGGCTGGGCTGACAAAGGATTTTGTGTGTGCGTGTGCACACATGTTGGGGGACAGTGAGTGTCTGTGTGGGGTTAAACCTCTTAATTTCTAGAGGATCCCACTCCAAACAGATGCTGCAGGCAGGTAGTGTGGAGGGTTTGGCTGGAGTGTAAATGCTCTGGCTGGGTGAGAGTGAGTTGAAGATCAGAAATATGTACTTGTTTCAAGTTTAATTTTAAAATGCAGTCTTGCTTTGGGTGACAGGATGATGTCCTCTATGTCTTGAAACAGGGGCGGTAGAGGAGACAGAGAAACTGGCAGGAGAAATTTCCAAAATATTTAGTCATGTCCCTCCTTCTGGAAGCCTCCCTCTGCTCCTCAGTGACTGTTGGAATTCTACTTGGCCTCCCTTGCCAAGACCAAGTGATGAACAGAGGCGTCTGGTTGGGAGTTTATGGGCAAAGCTGGGATAGTCAGATGCACAAGCATGGTGATTGAGAGCTTCTTTGAGCGTTTCAAGAGGCTATTGGGGAATTTGAGCTCCAGCACACAGCTGTGTGGGGCTCACAGCCCCCTTGAGCTGGGGCTGGCCCCCAGACCAGGCTAGCCACTTTGCTTGCAGGTCAGACCAAGGCAGTGAGCGGGCACAGGGATCTGGAGGCCAGGTGTCCAGCCCTCCCGTCAGTCTCCTTGCTCCTGAACAGGGCCTCCTGGAAGTTCTCACCTCCCTGCATCTCACCACAGGGATGGGCACCAATTCACCCCATGACTAGGTGACTCTCATGAACCAACACCATTTTAGAAACTAGTGAAAGAGAGATGGCTGAAGACACAAAGGATTTAGGTGTTGACCATAGTGCCTTTGCGGGGGAAAAGAAAGCACAGATAAGTTCAAATGCCAAGTATTTGTTTGTTTGTTTGTTTGTTTTTGAGATGGACTCTCGCCGTCACCCAGGCTGGAGTACAGTGACACGATCTTGGCTCACTGCCACCTCCACCTCCTGGGTTCAAGCGATTCTCCTGCCTCAGCCTCTCAAGTAGCTGGGACTACAGGCATGTGCCACCAAGCCTGGCTAATTTTTGTATTTTTAGTAGAGATAGGGTTTCATCATGTTGGCCAGGCTGGTCTTAAACTCTGACCTCAGGTGATCCACCTGCTTCAGCCTCCCAAAGCACTGGGATTACAGGCATGAGCCACTGCACCTGACCATTTACAGGGAAAAAAAGCATCTCAAGCAAAGTATCTGAAGCCCTAGGAAAAGCAGCAGTTAAGGGGTGACAGGTGCAGCAGTGACCCAGGGGTGATTGTCACCGTGAGCTTCAGGACGGCCAGAGAGTCTGGCCTCAGGAGGAGGCCCACCTCCACCTCCACACCTGTGCAGCATTGGGCAGGTTTCTCCACCTCTCCAGATTAATCTGAGAAAGGAAATGAGACCTTTCCCTCCTGAAGACAAAGGGCTGAGTAGCGTCTCTGACGCACCTCCAGCTCTGAGGAATTTGTGTCGGTGAATTATACTCACTTTCCTTCTGAGCAACTGACTCTTGTTTTACTCCCGTTTGGCTCCCGAGGGTTGGGGATTATTCAGAACCATCAGAGGTGCCATGCTTTCCTTATGGAAAATGGAAACAAATTTGTTTCAGTCTGTTTGGACTGCTATAACAGAATGCCACAGACTGGGTACCTTATAAGCAGCAGAAGTGGATTTCTCACAGCTCTGGAGGCTAGGAAGTCCAAGATCGAGGCAGATTCAGTGTCTGGGGAAAGCTCACTTTTTGGTTCATGGATGGCACCTTTTTGCTGCGTCCTTAACATGGTAGAAGGGCAAGAGCTCTCTTTCAGGCTTCTTTTGTAAGGGAACTAATCCTATCCATGAAGGCTCCATCCATGACCTGATCATTCCCCTGAAAGACTCTACCTCCCAGTGTCATCACATTGGGGATTAGGCTTTTAACTTATGCATTTTGGTGGGATGCAGATATTCAGACTATAGCAGAATCTAAGGGTATGCCACATGACCAGGCAGGGGGGAGGAGAGAAGAGGGGGTGAGGAGAATGTAGGTGATAGGTGAGAATGAGAAGGGAGAGGAGAGGAAAGAAAGAAGAGGGAAAGAGGAGGGGGAGGAGGAAAGAGAGAGGAAGCATCCAGCATCCCTAACAGGGTTTGTCTGGATTGGGTAGTTTGATTGATGGAGTCCTGGGCTGATCAGTATTGGCATCTTATTCAATCTCTACCAATTGCTGATTTTTCTCTGATCAGAGAAAACTATTTGCAGATATGCACTATAGATCCCAAGGAGACACCAAGGAGAAAGCTCAGATGACTCTACATGAATTCATTTCTAGCACCAGAGAAGCAGCTCAAAGTGTGTCTCTGCATAGTCCTGAATCAGTGGCATGATCTTAATACTAGTGATAGCTTCTATTTAATTGAACACACATAATGCATGATATTCTCTGCAGCCCCTTAGCTAGCATTACCTCATTTAATCCTCACAACAACCCTATGAGGTAGGTATACTTATTGTCCCCATTTTAGATCTGGCTTGTGTGAGTAACATATCCAAAGTCACTTAGCCAATAAGTAGCGACACCTGGATACACGTTTGTCTAACTCCAGAGCCCAAACTATTATTTATGACACACTATGGGCTCCCTAAGCAAGGATCGTTGTCTCCCCAGGGCCAAGCCCAGGCCTGACGTAGCGTAAATGCTTATTGAATGAATGAATGAATTATGGAAGGGCAATGAGGTCAACGATTGGAAGGCTGGTAAGAAAATTTATATCCTGTCCCAAGAATCAAATTGCTTCAATAGATTTCCAAGGCAAGCCCTGAAAACAGAGGGGGTTTGTTTTTCAGCAATGTCCATGCATAAATGCAATTTCTTATTTTTAGTTTTGCAACCACAAAGGGCCCAGAGTTTCCCTTGTGAATGAGCTCAGCATCCTCACGTTTCCAAGAGGAATGAACACTGCAATTCCTCGGACTACGGTGGCTCGCTTCCCAGCACACCCTTGCTGTGACCTGCACCCCTGCATTGTCCTCAAAGACACCCTAAGAAAACACATTTCAGAAGGAAGCACCTAACAGAGCCCAGGATCCAGTTCTGCGTTTGGTGTGGCCCCAAAGACACTGTGTGCAGAGTCAGAAATATGGTTCCCAGTTGGACTCCATGGGATACTGTTTCAAAAGAGCTATCATTCTTGTCTGTTTACCACATATCTTGTTGTAATACACTCTTCTTTTCCAGAATTTTTTATTTTCCCTGGCATTTTGTGTTTTGGTAATTGCCTACAAGAATAGTTCTATAACATAAATCAACAATGAAAACCAAATTACCCCTGCCCACATCCTTTCATTCCTTTTTCATCTCTAATGATATTTTCTGTATGATGACTAACCCAGACTGACGTAATTTATCAATTGATCTTGACGATGTACATTAGAAAATGCGTTCTGCAGGCCCCAGCAGGCCATCTTCCATGTGTGCCACGTAGCTTTAGAAAACCTATTAGTGCAACAGAAATATCTAAAGCCCAGCCTTTTTGCTAAGAATATTAGAACCGGTGCTAATTACTTTATTAATCATAAAGTGAAACAGCAGTGCTATGTCACCACAGCTGTAAAATAAGTGGTTTTATGGCAAAAGTAGTTAAAGAGAAAGGACAGATTGGATTTATAATACTCAGCTGGTTAAAAAAAGAAATTATGCATACCAGCAATTTTCTTTCTTTGGTTAAATGTTCATTAAATGTGTACCACTAAAAACCATTTGTAACTAATTCCCTAGTGGGTCCATGCCCTAAAAGAATTTATTTTAAAATACAAATTAAGGCTTAAATTTGCCTTTTTATTAAAAATAGGTATAATGAGTCAACATATCTCCTGAGAGAAAGGAGAGTTGCAGACATGCTGATGAGAGGAATCTTGTCGCCAAAACCTGGAGGCCATGCTGATGTTGGGGACTTAGGCTATGCTGCAGGTGCCTGTCACCATTAAGGGCGGTAGAATTCAGAGGCTTTGGTCCAGGTTAAAGCCCAGAGGCGGCCACTGTCTGAAGACAGGGACACCACAATGACCATCATTGAGGGCGATGTTTACACTTCCATTGTTAGGTTAGATATTTTGTTTTCTTTAAAGTCAGTATTGTCTCTGAGTAAATAAAAATAATCTCCAGTTTCTGCAAGTATGCTGGGCTTTCACACACCTTGCAATAAAAAAAAAAAGAAACTAGGATTCATCAACATTTCACTTTCTGTTACTGATTAAAACCACTCGTGTGTGTGTATGTGTGTGTGTGTGTGCATGCGCATGTGTGCATGTGATTAGATGGAAGAGAGAGCATTAATGTTTGTTAGGTGCTAATACATTTCAGACACTTTATACATTAATCTATTAATGGCTATCTCATTTAATGTTCAAAACAGGTGTGTTATAGGTGGCCTATCTCCTGTTTACAGAGAACCAAGGTGCAATAACCTCTCTCTGAAGGTAGCTCTGTTAGTGGCGGATATGGAATCCCGACTCAAGACTGCCAGATCCCAAAATCCATGCTCATTATCCTCTACCAGGGCATTTCCAATTAAAATGCAAGACAAAATTACTAAATGCTGAGTGCAGGCCGATTTCACAAAGCAAAATGATGAAATAGATAATATTGTCTCCATTTTAGCATTGGGCAACAAGAAGAGGGTACGTTGTCAGGGTCACATAGTGAGTGAGTGAATTCCAAACCAAATCTGTTTATGGGAATCTGGGACCCCTTGTCTATGGTCTCAGTGTCCTCTTCCATCAGATAATTTCCAGCCCTAGGAAGTTTCTTCTTGTGTTAAATAGCTCCTGGCTCAAAGTTAAATTCATTTTCTTTTGCTTTGCCATTTATTTATTTATTTATTTATTTATTTATTTATTTATTTATTTATTTTTTGGGACAAAAATCTCTGTTGCCCAGGCCGGAGTGCAGTGGCATGATCTCAGCTTACTGAAATCCCCACCTTCTGAGTTCAAGTGATTCCCCTACCTCAGTCTCCCAAGTAGCTGGGATTACAGGCATGTGCCATCATACCCAGCTAATTTTTGTATTTTTAGTAAAGACAGGGTTTCAGCATACGGGCCATGCTGGTCTTGAACTCCTGACCTCAGATGATCCACCCACCTCAGCCTCCCAAAGTCCTGGGATTACAGGCATGAGCCGCCATGCTCGGCCTGCTTTGCCTTTTGTGGTCAATAGAAAAAATACCACCATCCTTCAGGTAATCCTATCCACATAGTGTGAACTCTTCAAATTACCCTTCAATGGGTTAAACAATCCCAAATTACTAAGTTTTCTCTTGGTGAAGACAGTATTCCTAGTTACTTCTGACCACATAGACTCAATACAAAGAAACCAGACCAAAGAAACTGCCTCTTAAAATAGAACATGCCATCTTTTTATGTCACAGCTGGGACTAGTATTGTTTCAAACGAACAGAGTGTGGAATTGAGGACTCAACTTAGGTGAAGCTCTGCCACGGAGTAGGCACCTATCAGACGTTGGCTCTTTCCTCTGTCCTTGATGGACCCACTGGCCCAGGATATGAGGCCTGAGAGAGTCCTATAGGAGGAAAGGATGAATATTTTGACAAGCAGGCAAATTTAGGAAGATGTGGGTAGCAGATCTTAGGGGTTGGTGTTCTAGAACAGTGGTCCCCAGCCTTTTTGGCACTAGGGACCCATTTCGTGGAAGACAATTTTTCCATGGATGGGAGCAGGGATGGTTTCGGGATGAAACTGTTCCACCTCGGGTCATAAGGCATTAGTTAGATTCTCACAAGGAGTGTGCAACCTAGATCCCTCGCAGGCACAGTTCACAATAGGGTTCAGCTCCTATGAGAACCTAAAGCTGATGCTGATCTGACAGGAGGCGGAGCTCAGGTGGTAATGCTCACTCGCCTGCTACTCACCTCCTGCTCTGCGACCCGGTTCCTAACAGACCACGGACCAGCATGGTTCCATGGCCCACAGGATGGGGACCCCTGTTCTAGAGCAAAACTCCAATTGGAAAGTAAGGCAAAGAGACCAAGACAGGAATGTAGCAATAACTCTGGAGTACAAGGTAGGGCAGAAATTAAAGTACACATTCAGGCAAGGATTACTTTCTTATTCCATGCATTACCGAGTCATTTGGATCCTTAACGTCCTATATGGATGTGATAGGTCTCAGGGCCTGGGTTAAGCTTGAGGCAGGACCAGCTGCTTAATTTGTGGGGTGTAGTACAAAATGAAATTGTAGGCTCCTTATTCAAAAGCTAGACAAAAGTGCTGTTAAAGGTTCCAAAATATTAAACTTTTTCTTTTCTTTCTGGTTTCTTTCTCTATTATGCTTTAAAATTTTTTGCTATTTGATATTGCACTCCCTTAGGCATGGGGATATTTGCAAGGGCCAGTATGGCTTCTCACAAGTGCCGGGGGACCCCTATTTGTGACTTTGCAGTGTTACCCACTAACTTCCAGGACAGGACATTCTCTGTCAGCCCCCAGATTGATGTTCTCTGCCCAGCCAGGTCATGGAGTCAGCCCTAACTCACAGAGGACTGGAGACTCTCAAGGGATCACAACCTCAACACTGAGAAGTGGTTGGGACCTGGGTTGGGTAGGCAGAGGCTCACACCTGCCTGGATGTGTACTGAACAGCCATGGTACTGCCAGCCGGAGATGAGGACAGCTGCCAGCCAGGGATGGGGACAGCGAACACCATGCCCTGCCCTGAGACACCCCTGAAACTTCCAGCATCCTTGTCTGTGCACAGGTTCTCACCGGAGGCAGACAGTGATGAGAGAATGACAGCTTGCACCCTGCCCCATCCCCAGCCTAAGTGATCTCACTGATGCCCCCGGCAGTGGGCAGGATCCATTTCCGGGTGGGGTGGGGGAGGTGGGGCAAGGGCAGGGCACCAGGACTGGGAGGCAGTGAAGAACCCTTCCCAGGGAACAGGGAGATTGTGGTGGTGGGGCCTGAGTGTGAAACAAGGCTCCCACATCGTAGTGCATTCTTCACTTTCCCGTCGAAAATAGGAATTCAAAGATAAAATTAAGAATTTCAGGATGGTGATCTTAAAAGCATCCCTCACCAAGGCGGGAGCTCTGGACACCTGCACTAATCTGTGACCTCAGCCAGCCTTGATTTGAGGTGCAGCCTCAGTGGCTCTGGCATAGATATTGGAAAACCACTGGGCTGAATACCAGGCAGGTCACAGGGGTTTGCATTTGTAATTCAACATTTCTATTTATACGCGCCTTTTATAAGTGCTCCATGGCCTTTTAATAACTTGGTGTGTTATCTTGCCCAGAGTTTTCGTTCACTATTAATACTGATTCTGTCACTGTTGAGGTATCTGACTCTGGACAGACTCTGCTCCTTGGTTTCCTCTTCTCTTTTAGTTCTTATTCTTTGTGATTCTGCAAACTTAGTTTTAAAGCCTCATAGTGGATATTAAGACAAACGACATCATACAGGGTAGTTCACCCTGTCCATTGATCTGTCTGGCTTCTGTGTTTAAACAAAAGGGGCTGGCAGTCTTGCCAAATCCCTTACTCACCCTATGTTGTATTTTAGATCATGTTTCAAGAAAGGGAGGCCCCTGTGTCCAGTTATTGATTAACTGGGGAGGAAAAAAATGGCTTTGCCTCGTTTCTTGTTAGGTAGCAATCCATGTATCTTTCCAGTAAGCATCATGACACTTCAGGGGGCTCTGGAAGACATTTGACACTCTGGCATCAGAGAGCCAAGGCCTGGGAGGTGTGTCCAGCAGTGTGTGTATCCAGGAAGCAGCAGAGGAACACAGCATCTGACAGTTCTGTCACTCCTGGCTGTGTGACTGCAGGCTAGTCACTTTCTGTCTCTGGGCTTCAGTTTTTCCATCTTAAAATAAAGAGATTGGACTAGGTCATCTCCAGGGTTTCATCTAGCTCCAAAATCTAAGATTTTATGACTGTGAATCAACAACTTCCATCTTCTCAGGGGCCTCCAGTCAAGTCATTCTGGGTATCACAGTCTTTCATAATCTCTGAAGTTTCATTTCTCAAAACAGCTCAGAGCAGGCCTGGCATGGTGGCTTATGCCTATAATCCCAGCACTTTGGAAGGGTGAGGTGGGTGGATCACCTGAAGTCAGGAGTTCGAGACCAGCCTGGCCACCATGGTGAAACCCCATCTCTACTACAAATACAAAAAATTAGCTGGGTGTAGTGGTGGGCGCCTGTAATCCCAGCTACTTGGGAGGCTGAGGCAGGAGAATCACTTGAACCCTGGGAGGCGGAGGTTGCAGTGAACTGAGATGGCGCTGTTGCACTCCAGCCTGGAAAACAAGAGCAAAACTCTGTCTCAAAACAAACAACAAAACAGCTTACAGCACAGTTCCCAGCCTGTTAGAAAGAGGAGAGGCATTGAGGTACATGTCAGGATCCATCGTAAATGCATGTGAATGGGAAATGGACCCAGTGACTCAGAGCTCGCCAAAGACCCCAGCCCATGAGCAGTCTTCTGACGAGACTGGCATTGCTATTCTTGCCCCTTCAGGCAAGGGTGTTCTGCAGCTCATTGCTGAGTTCATTACTGGAACAATACAAAGAAGCCAGCAGTTAATTATACACTGAAGAAGCTCCTTCACATCAGCCTCTACTCAGCTCTCTTTTTCATGCCCTCTGAAAAGATGTAATCATCCATTATAGTCATCACCAGCTTTGTTACATTGTGTGCCTCTAATTGGCACTTTTCTTTTAGACAGTGAGGTACAGTGGAAAATATGCTCATCGAAGAGACAGCAGCCTGGTGTTGTGATTCTGGGCCTATTAATACTCCATTGTATAACCCTGAGTGAGTTCCCTTCACCTTTTTGGGTCTTGGCTGTCCAATCAAAAGGAGGGGGTTGGAGCAGATCTAGCTAAGCTTTGCTTCTGCCAGACATTCTGTTACTGCCTCCCCAGATGTGCCTAGTAGCATGCCAGTTATCATGGGAGACATGGAAAAGTAAACATGTGCTCTAGTCCTGGCCCTCAGAAAGTGCTCAGCACTAGGGACCAGGTGGAAACAGAGAAGTGTATCATTGTGCAACTCTTCAAGGGCTACAGGAGTTTCCAGCAGGAAAATTTAATTTGCTAGCTGGAACAAGAGGGAAGAGGCCATCCTGGCTCCACTGGAGAGTCTCATGTTGGGAACAAGGGTGGTAATGCTGAAAGGAAGGGAGAAGTCAGACTAACAATAAAGGCAAACAAGTTTGGACTTCATCAGCAATAAGGCACCAGTGTCAACATTTGACTAGTGGAGTTACAGCATGAGATAGACTCCTTAGAAAATGTGTCAGTTAGGAATGCATTTGGCTGCACCAACCACTGTGGTCTAAACACACCTGGGTAGATTTTTTTCTTGTCTATAACATCAGGAGGTGGCAGGTACTGGTGTTGGCTTAGCAGTCAGGGTTACTGTGACATTAGAATGCAGACATACTGATGCCAGGGTTATTTCTGCAATTTCCTTAGCCTTTTACTCATGGTTGCAAGACAGCTGCTATGGTGCCTGCTCACATCTCTATGTAAGCCAAAAAAAGAAAAGACAGAAAAAAAAAAAGAGTGACTGCAGGGAGGGTTTGCAGCAGTTAAGTCATTCCTTTTAAATCACAAAAAACTTTCAAAGAAGCCCCCAATCCCAGACTCCCTAAAACAAAACTAAATTTCTGATTTTGTCGTAAGGGCCATAGCTTGGCTACACGGCTATCTTTGATGCAAAGAGGCTTTCCAGCCTCTTACAGAAGTCATTCCCAAGCCTGCTTTCCCTCACAGCCTCCTATTACACATCGTGCATTGATTAAAAAAAAAAATTTTTTTTGTGCTAATTAACTGTGAGCATCTTAAGAAACTTCCCATCTTTGTGTCTGGAGTATTAGACGCCGTGCTGGGTTCACAGTGATCCTTCATTCACGACTGTGGGTGTAAATGCAGTGAAGACAGCTCGGATGGGGAACTCCCTGCCTCTGTTACTTCTCTTAAATAACCAAACGCCTGATGTGTTGGCCAGAATGTGTGTTAATATTCTGGCCCTATTCCAGTATATTTCATAGCAGCCATTAAAGAATATATTCTTAGGTTTGCACTTATAAAACTTTATTGGCTTAATCCATTTATTATCATACATTTGAAGTTGAAGTCTTGATGTGTAGCTTAGCTACATAGCTGCACCTACCCATTGGTACAAACCACAGCATGCAAATTGGTGAGCTTCTGGCAACAGTTTTTGTTTGTTTGTTTGGTTGGTTGGTTGGTTTTTGAGATGGAGTCTCGCTCTATTGTCCAGGCTGATACAATCAAGGCAAAACTGTAACTTTCACCTCCTGGGTTCAAATGATTCTTATGCCTCAGCCTCCAGAGTAGCTGGGACTATAGGCATGCACCAACAAGCTCAGCTAATTTTTGTATTTTCATAGAGATGGAGTTTCACCATGCTGGCGAGGCTGGTCTCAAACTCCTGACCTCAGGTGATCTGCCCACCTCAGCCTCCTAAAATGCTGGCATTACAGACATGAGCCACCGTGCCTGGTGACTGGTGACAGATTTAATTACTTTACCAGCTCTGAACAACCTCTATCCATGGTAGA
Organism: Pongo pygmaeus; assembly: GCF_028885625.2. Lineage (NCBI taxonomy): Eukaryota > Metazoa > Chordata > Mammalia > Primates > Hominidae > Pongo > Pongo pygmaeus. The sequence goes on along the minus strand of NC_072380.2, from coordinate 29,912,615 downwards.
TAACTGTAGTGGTTTTTGCTCTTTCCTGAATGACTATTAAAAAAAATTTCTTAGTTTGATCAAATAATTTGCCTTGCTTCATCCATAATTCTACTTCATCTCAATTGAGCTTATTTTATTAAAGGGCAGGAAGTCCTCTGAATTTTTATTTCTGGACAGGTTTCTCTGGGAGTCTTTTTAATGTTTTTCCTGCTGCCTTTTCTCCTTTATCTTTACAAGTTTCTGTTCTATAAAACCGGTCATTTTTACTGACCATTACTGCAGGCTGAATTTTTCCCTATAAACCCTAATTTTGTAATCTGGGAGCAATATACATTGCTAATGTGATTTTTATTCCCTTCTCTCCTTCTGAGTCTGGAAAAGTAGCCTTTCTTTTGTAGATTTATGGTGAGGTCTTGTACTCAGCACTCTCACATGGCAGATGAGTTTTCTGACTATAATGAACCATTTTACAGCCTTATGGTTTGCCTATTGCTCAATGAATTTAATATTTGCTCAAATTTGTGAGCTAAATGTTAACTCCTGGGTTTTTTTTATTGATCCAGTGCTATTATAAAATGCATGTTTCTTTATGTCTAGAGCTTATGACTGCAATTACTGTGTGTGAAGATTATGTACAGATTCTAATATGCATATTAATCTCACTATGCTATGGAACTGGTCCTTGCAGAGTTGTGCCTCATGAAGGGACACTGTAACCTCCTATGCTTTCTAAATGGATGGCCCCAAAACAGCAATGCCTCCCCTACACATACCCTCCCCTACTGGTGGCTGTCTTCATGGTAGAAGGGGAAGACAGCAAACATCCTACAGTTGTAGATTTTGGAAGTGGAGCATGAAAAAAATAAAACTGACCCTTGTCAGATTCAGTTGTTTACAGAACAGATTTTTGTGGTCCAAACCATGCCTCTGGATGTCCTGGAGGCGGCAGTAAATGGAAGCCTCGGCTGGAGGGAGAAGCCTAGCTTCCCAGCTACTCACATATTCATATATTCTCTCTCGCTTGAGGCTGAATATATTTCTACCTAGCAAGGAAGCCGTGCTGACACACAGCCCCAGTACAGAATTCCACATTCCTTTGTGTTCAGGGAACAATGATTTAGGTTAGCTGGGATTAACCCACAGTTGAACCTCGGCGAGATGGGTTCCGAGTCTCTCAATGAATTCAGGAGTCACTGACAGCTTCGTGAATGGGATTCGTTGTCTGATGCATGAGCTGAGTTGTCACAGGCAGGGCGGGGAAGGGCAGACTGGAAAATCCCCACGCCTGGCTGCCTCCCGATGTGTTCCCCAAGATTGCGCTCTGGGGGTTTCTGTGAAGGGGAGCCCTCCCATTGCCAGCCTGCTCAGACCACGCAGGCACGCACAGCCCTGCCTCACAGAAGCATCTGACAATTTTTAAAAAGTCCTTTCTGCAGAGAGCCCAGAGCCTGCATGTTTTAACCCCCAAGTGGTAGCAGGCTTGTTTTGATAGTTGGAGCCAGACATTCATATTTGTATAAAATAATATTCACTGGACGATGAGGAATATGCATGAAATCATGAAAATAAGCAGTAAAGGCAGATTTTGATAGCCTCCATCTAGAATTGTTAAGCCTTTCTTTTTTTTTCTTTTGAAAAGGGGATAGAAGGAAGAGCTGTGCATCCAATATAATCAGTCTTTTTTGGAGAAATGTGTGAATGGGCTACTGTCAGTCCAAACAGGTGTCATTTAGTGTCCATCCATCTTATTTCTCTCACTAACATGTCAGTTTCCCTTGTCTTCCACTCACATCATTCAAGGTGAAAAACACTGAATAGGTTCTTGTTGTTCTTTGTATTTTTTTCATTGTTCTAGGGCTGTGCTGATGCCAACACATCAAGTCTATGATTTGGAGGAGAAAGGAGGTAAGGAGGAGAGAATCAACATGCATTGAGCACCTATGATGTGCTAGGCTTCATACCCATCATCTTATTTAATCTGCCCACATTTAAGATGTGGTGATGTCATCCCCACTTCCTGACTGAAGACACCATAGTTGAGACAGCTCCAGAAAGGTTCCCCACCTCTTGCAGAGGTTAGAGACAGAGGTTAGAGTCTGCCTCAACACACCCCTGAAAACCCCATGTGGCCTGAAAAGCAAAGCATTTAATGTAATATTCATAGCGATCTATTTCATTTGTATATGCTGACTTACATATGTCAATTGCTATATCTTAGACAATGACATTTTATTTTGGTAGTTTATAAGCCTCATCCTTCAAATACTGAAAAAGAAAAAAAGAAATGCTCAAACAAGCTTTGAAAGTGTATTCATGGTCTTTAGCTTCCTAGATCTTTCTGTGACTTCTAGCTCACTCCATTTCTTAATGTGGCAGGGAGCTTCCACAGTTGGGTGGAAACAGGATCACCATGGGCCCTATTGATTTCAGGCCACACAAACCTGTCCCTACTTCCTCAGAGGATAGGCTTAAGAACAAAACACTTCCCTGGGTTTACCTAGATGGTGGCATTCAGGGAAGGGGAAAGGGGATGGCAGTAGAATTCCCAGGCTCTTTTGGGACAAAACTACCGTGCTAGAGAGGATGGATAAGGTGGCACATGTGCTCGTCTTCAGGTTCCCTCCCCAAACTTATGACTGTCTCAGATGCTTGGGCTCCATCTGCCTCTCTATCTGGTGCATGTGCCCATTCACTTGGGCTTACCCCTACCCACTCTCCAGCGCATAAGTAGATTATCTCTAGATCAAATGACATCCTTGACTCTCAGCTGCCATCAGTTGATGCAATCAGCGATTAATTAGGCATCAACAGTCTGGTGAATGACAACAGTGGGTTAACATTTAGAACGGACCTTTCTTCTGTCCTGTTTTGGTCCTTAATTGCCTGTTTTGGTTCATCTTAGCAAGCACCCAGCCGAGGCTGGGCATGGTGGCTCAGGCCTGTAATCTCAGCACTTTGGGAGGCTGAGGCAGGTAGATCACCTGAGGTCAGGGGTTCAAGACCAGCCTGGCCAACATGGTGAAACCCCGTCTCTACTAAAATCCAAAAATTAGCCGGGCATGGTGGCACATGCCTGTAATCCCAGCTACTCGGGAGGCTGAGGCAGGAGAATCGCTTGAACCTGGGAAGCAGAGGCTGCAGCGAGCTGATATCATGCCACTGCACTCCAGCCTGGGCAACAGAGCGAGACTGTCTCAAAAAAAAAACAAACACCAATTTTAAAAAAAAGCACCAAGCCCAGACAAAGCTGTAACACATCCAGCTTCATCCATACACACTTGTAAGTATTCTCAATGGAGTACAGTGGATGGGCACACCCATAGGACAGCTCTGGGTGCGGCTGAGTTTGACTGCCAGAGAAGTGTGGGGTAAATACTATTAAGATGAGCTTGATGCTGCTTGATGGAGCTGAGTGAGTGGTGCCATATGGCAAGGCTGTCATTACGAATAGCAGCAGCTGGGCTAGGAATAAAAAGGTGTCTCTGTGTGCAGCAGTACAGGGGAGGGGAATTCGAAAGACATCACAAAATCCTCTGGGGAAAAGAAACAGAAATGGGGTCAAAATGTGGCTGACCCTTTTCTTTCTCACCCTTGGCCCTGCTGGGAGCAGAAACAGAGTCCTTGAGGTCAAAATACAGCTGGCTTTGTCTTTCCCTTACGATTGTGGCCGCACTGCTCTTCCAAAAACAGGTGTAGACTCCAACACCTGTGGTTTGCACGTCAGCTTTGGTGGGTGACATAGATTGGAGGGCAGGTTGCCATGAAGAGGTCCTCAGGCTGTAATATGGTTGATGAATTGGGAAGGTCTGAACACGTGGCTATGAAGGAAGGCAGGGGAGCAGAGGGGAGGCTGCAATGCCTCTGAGTTTTGGAGAACAGAGGCTTGAGGTGGGCTTATCTCTAAGGGAGAGGTCAAAGCTCAGAGAAAATCATACTGTGGGCTCTTCCATGCTCCTCGGAATATTGCAACCTAGCTGGCATCTGGATAAAATAAGCCGACTTCTGCAGGAGGAGTAGCTGAAGCAAAGCTGTCATAAAAAGCCACATGTAGCCAGGGCAAATGTGTGTAGAGGGAGGAGGTGGGGATTTTCCTGCCTGAGAGCCGGCTCCTCCAGGCCCACCTGCATTGCCTTGGCAACGGTGATGGGGGAGGAATTTATAGGCTCATTCCTACGTGAGTACCTTAGGTCTTTTTAAATTCCTGCTGGCTTCTCTAGCCACCCACCGCTTCTGTGAATCACTGCATGGGGCTCTGGGAGATGCTCTGTCACAGTCTGAGGCTTGACACAGCTCAGGGGATGCGGAGAGGTTCCGAGGGACTTGGGGAGCAGCTTTTCAACATTTTGCTTTGGTCTCTGGAGTGTCAGTTCAAGGGCCTGATGGAAAAAGCAACTTTGAAGTTGTGATTGCTCAAATCCGCTTCATTCACCCAAAATGTGAAGGGCCTTCTAAACAGCTCAGTGAAGTGTAAAGCAATCAGAAGGTTGGAGTTTCCGCTCTGAACTGTTTATCGACGCCACCTTGAGTGAGCTGCAGGTCAGATTCCTATCCCTAGTCTGGTCTCCTCTTTAAACATGAGCACTGGACGACCTGGCCACAGTGGGCCTATATACTCCAGCATTTTGTGCACCCTGATTGGACTTCTCTCTGATTAACCACAGCTGGTTTAAGAGCACAGCACCTGTCCCGATTACCGTCGCCAAGAACTTACGAAACCAAGCCAAGCTAGTTGCCTTGTCAGCACCAGCCAACAGGAGTCGAGAGTCAGGGCTCAAAAACCGAATTTGGTGCCAAAAATCCGAATACACTGAACCAAGTGCTCACCTCCCAAATTGCATTAAAAAAAAACCAACACCGCCAGCGCTTGTCCTAAATGCAGGTGACGCTTGTGTCGTCCCCACTAGAGTGAACCCGGGGACAGGCAAAGCTGGGTCTGAATGTTCACTGCTGCATCTCAGGGCCTAGCATGGAGTGTGGCAGAGAGGAGGTGGTCTCTGAGGATCTGGGCTCTAGAAAGCTCCATCATGAGGTTGTCACATGGAGAGGCATGGAGTCTGTTGTCACTGGCCCTTTTTAAAGATGGTAACATTCCACAGTTAGTAAGAATAGCTCATGTTTATTGACCTCTAAATTGTGTATAGCATCATCATAGGTGCATAATTTTGTAAAAGATTTTTCTTCTATCAGTTACACATGCACATAATTTAAAAAATCAGATTGTAAAAACACCAGTCCCCACTGTCCTCAAATTTTCTGTTCCCCAGAGGCAGCCATTTTTAACTCTTTTAGTGCATTTTTTTGGCATTAACCTTCATTTCTTTATATAATGTGCTTGTCTTGCTGTTAGGATTTCTTGCTCTGTAAAGTGAGGATCTAGTTTCCTTTTACTTCTTTGCCACCAAGACACAGACATACACACACACAACACACTCCTCACAAACTCCACAAACATACCCCATGAACACACCCCCCAGCACACACCATGAAAACACACACAGACCCCACACACACCCCAAACACACTACACACACACCAAACATACATACACACCCACACACTTTCTGGACCTCCCATTATTGCAATATGGTTATATTGTAATTTTGGATACAATAGTCATTGTTTGCATTTTACGGATATGTAGATGTTCTATACAACTGACTTATGTAGTAAACTATGATTACTTTCCTTTGCTGCATAATTTTTCTATTTCTCTTGGGTTAATTATTACCTTGGGTTTTTCATCTGTGCTTGTGTGTTTGCGCTTCCTACTCTGATTTATCACTAAGTTCACTTCAGACTCTCCTCCAGTTGCAAATCTCTCAATATTTTTCAAGCAATTAGGTATTCCAGTAAATTTCACCATGAAAAAGTATTCAATCTCCTTTCTTGGTTTCATTTTGTAAGGTGGGGAATAAGAACAATTTTAGCTTTTATCTAAGCGTCCCACGAGGACAAATCAATTTGTAAGTTCCCCAGACCTGTAATTCTGAATGAGAGTTGGTCTACTTTCACATATTATTCTGTTTAATGTTGAAATTTTTTTTGTCCACATGCCTCTAACACCTCCTAGAACTTTCTACTGTAAGACCTAGCTGCAAAAATACTTGTCTTACAAGCTATAAGTATAAAAGCATATGTATCCTGCCCACTTCATCCTCCTATCAGCCCACATATACTGTGTCTTTTCAGTCTAAATAAGTCAGAGCTAAATTGAAAATTCAAATCTGGCTGGGCATAGTGGCTCACGCCTGTAATCCTAGCATTTTGGGAGGCCAAGGTGGGAAGATCACTTGAACTCAGGAGGTTGAGACCAGACTGGGGAACATAGTAAGGTCCCTGTCTCAATAAAAATAAAATAATTTTTTAAAAGAAAATAAAATATTTAATATACATACCACATTTGAGGTACTTGCTACCACCGTCAAGGACTGACATTCTGGCATGGGGTTTGATTCTAGAATGTAAAATGGCTTGTGCTCTACCTTAAATGCTATTTGCTATCTAAAATGTATAAGATCACCCTTGGAACCATAGGATTTAGTACCTTTCCCACAATCCTCTCAAAGGTAAGGATTAAATACACTTCGGATTAGGATATCAGGAGGCAGAGCAGCATTCTGGGTGAGACTTAACCCAGTGGCATCCTAAAGGCTAGAACCCCGGCCAGAGAGAATACAAGAAGGAATACAAGAAAACTGTATCCCTTCAAATACAGGTTTTGACAGCCTCCAGTCAAAGGCTGTCTGTCTTTGACATTCAGATCCTTCTCTTTATTCTCAAACCACCCATGCTGATAGGGGGCCAGATACGTACTTCTTACTTTCAAATTAGCCAGATCATTGTCTCACTAAGACAAGCAATTTAGATTTCAAACTGGATTCTGGCTTTACTTTCACCCTACCCCAATTTTTTCCCTCCCTCTTTCCTTTCATTCTTCCTTTCTCTTTCCCCATTTCTGCCTCCTCTGCCTCCCCTGCTTCCTCTGCCTCCCCTCCCTCCCTCCTTTTTTCTTTTCTTCTTCTTCCTCTCCTCCACCTCCCCCTCCTCCTCCTCCTCCTTCTTTGTCTCTTTCACCTACGAGGGCATGGATGTGAGAGTAAAATCATACTCTTGGGCTAAAATCTGTGGTTGGTTGGCTGTATGACCTTGAGAAGTCTACATGGGCTTGCTAAGCATTTCTTCATCTATAATATAGGGCTAATAAGACAAACTGTCAACTATGAGAATTCAACAAAGTTATGCATGATAAGTACCTGGTACAGGGCTTGCTATATACTAATTGCAGATGGCTTCATAATAATAGCTTAAAACATTCACCTCCAAATTCAATGCTGCTTAAAGCAATATCCCCATTCTAGGAAATTTTGGCAGTGTTTACCATATGACTCCATCTTTCAGCTCTTTGGAATATTTGAACAGAACAAAATGTTGGTTTGGTTCAGAGAATATATTTTGGTCCAGTTTTATTCTGGCTTAATTATTTTAATAAATCTATAGATTTTGCTTGGGTTCATATTATGAAAATGTAAAATTGGGGCTGGATTTGAAACTTTTTATTCTGGTATTTTAGATATTAAAATCTTGGATTCAAAGGCTGTCATGGAACTCCTACCCTTCTACTGAAGCCCAGAAAAGAACATCCAGGGACTTGTGAAATAACAGACCTCTCGCTGCTGGAACAAGATACTGCCCAGGTTAAGTGGCATAGAAAGGATTTGATGAGTCTGTTACCTAATCGCACAATGTCATAGTTATCTGGAACAAACAGTTCACGGGCCCATTGGCAAAGAGCCTCTTAATGTGGCTTCTCTTTGGCAGAATTGCATCTAGTGCTCACCTGTCAGTGGGAATGGCTGCGGTAGCTGACAGGAAAGGTGGTGGAAAGGAAGCATTTCAGGACTTTTATCTACAGCAGCACATCCCAGGTTAGCCTTTCAGCTGCTGTGCGTCATCAGAGGTCCTGAGTCTGGGTGCTCTGCAGGCTTTTATCTCAATGAAGCACTTGAGGCTGTTCAGTGTGCTTGATGAGAGAGAGGTGAATGGTTGTCAAGGCAACCTTCTTTGGATTCATTCACAGAATGGAAGTTGGAGTATGTAAGAAAGCCCCAGGAATAACGGTTGCAGTGGAACTACCCACATCTAGCCAGTTCAGGAAATCTGGGCACTTAAAAGGAGAAAATAAGATGAGAATATACACAACCAGGCTTACCTGGTATCTGCATTTTTCTTCTGTGGGTTTGATTTGAAGAAACTGTTTGGCTCAGAGAATAATGTCCCACTTCACTCCATGATGTCACAAATGTCTGCTGTTGTTATGACAGTTTGCAGAAAACACTTTGTGTAAGTCTCTTTTCTGAGTAAAATCCTAAAGATGTGATAGCTGACTTTCCCCAGAATATTTTAATGGCCTCTGCCGGGTGCAGTACCCAGTGTGTTCTGTGCCTGCATTTTAGTTACTTACTCATTCAGCCATTTATTCAACAAATACTGGCTGAGTATCTACTATGTGCCAAACTTTGTGCCCACATGAAGCTTATGTTGAACAAATATTTGTTGTTGAATATGGTGCTGGTATCATGTGCTGTGAACACAGGCAAGAAGGATGCCTGGGTACTTGGGGAGCCCTAGAGAATGCATGTCAGGGAGGCAGCTTCCCAGGCACCTTCATTCCCATAGCCCAACAGAAATGAAGCCCTGTTATTCTTCCATGAAACACTCTCACGCCACCCATTCTCTCAATCCAGGGCTTCTGTCCTGGGCAGAGTTGTTATCAATTTATGGGCAGATTGTTGAAAGAGGTTCCGAACGGTTCTTCCTGACTCCCATCACTAACCCGTATAATTCATCCTCTGCTGTCCTGACCAACACATTTTCCTTAGACACAATTTCCCTGAGAACCATCTTGATGGACCATCAAGGCTCATTATCTGTCTGACTCCAGTGAACACCTCTGGTTTTATTCCTTACTTCAGCTTCCATTTCTGATATGTTCATTTCTTCACTGTGCCTAGGATGGACCTCCCAGTTCTTTATCATGTAATCCAGCCTGCTTGGGATGCCCTCTGTTCCCCTCCTGACCCCCAAATCACTGGCCCTGTGCCACTACCCCCACTCCCACCCATTACTCAAGGCTCAGCTGAGCCTCATGTATATGGCCAAGATTGCTGGTTATTCTCCAATATTCATTCTGTCTTCTTCCACGGTGATAGAATTTTAGCTGGGAATATGATTGGCCAGAACAAAGACCACAAGTCCCAGTTTCTCTAGTAATAAAACAAGATCATTCATGAGCAAGTTTGTGTAACTTCTGGATCGTATTCTTTTTTTTTTTTTTTTTATACTTTAAGTTTTAGGGTACATGTGCGCAATGTGCAGCTTAGTTACGTATGTATATATGTGCCATGCTGGTGCGCTGCATCCACTAACTCGTCATCTAGCATTAGGTATATCTCCCAATGCTATCCCTCCCCCCTCCCCCCACCCCACAACAGTCCCCAGAGTGTGATGTTCCCCTTCCTGTGTCCATGTGTTCTCATTGTTCAATTCCCATCTGTGAGTGAGAACATGCGGTGTTTGGTTTTTTGTCCTTGCGATAGTTTACTGAGAATGATGATTTCCAATTTCATCCATGTCCCTACAAACGACGTGAACTCATCATTTTTTATGGCTGCATAGTATTCCATGGTGTATATGTGCCACATTTTCTTAATCCAGTCTATCATTGTTGGACATTTGGGTTGGTTCCAAGTCTTTGCTATTGTGAATAGTGCCACAATAAACATACATGTGCATGTGTCTTTATAGCAGCATGATTTATAGTCCTTTGGGTATATACCCAGTAATGGGATGGCTGGGTCAAATGGTATTTCTAGTTCTAAATCCCTGAGGAATCACCACGCTGACTTCCACAATGGTTGAACTAGTTTACAGTCCCACCAACAGTGTAAAAGTGTTCTTATTTCTCCACATCCTCTCCAGTTGTTTCCTGACTTTTTAATGATTGCCATTCTAACTGGTGTGAGATGGTATCTCACTGTGGTTTTGATTTGCATTTCTCTGATGGCCAGTGATGATGAGCATTTTTTCATGTGTCTTTTGGCTGCATAAATGTCTTCTTTTGAGAAGCGTCTGTTCATATCCTTTGACCACTTTTTGATGGGGTTGTTTTTTTGTTGTAAATTTGTTGGAGTTCATTGTAGATTCTGGATATTAGCCCTTTGTCAGATGAGTAGGTTGCGAAAATTTTCTCCCACTTTGTAGGTTGCCTGTTCACTCTGATGGTAGTTTCTTTTGCTGTGCAGAAGCTCTTTAGTTTAATTAGATCCCATTTGTCAATTTTGGCTTTTGTTGCCATTGCTTTTGGTGTTTTAGACATGAGGGAGGGGCATCCTCTTTCCTTGCCCCTTTCTGGGATGGGAATGTGGACAGCGTGTGGACTCACTGAACTATGTGGATGCATATCTGTACACTAGGAAGGCAGAGAACCACAGGAAGGGATGGAGTCTCCAACAGCATGGAGCTGCCCTAGAAAGTCCACACTGTATCATCCCTAGGTGCTTACACTTAGACACATGGGACTAATCACTTCTGATGTGTTTAAGCTTTTTAGAATTTGGGTTTCTGCTACAGCAGCAGAATTTCACATCTCCTCCAGGAAGCCTTCCTGGCTCTTCCCTTCTTGAAACTCTCTACCATGACCATAAAGTCTGGTGTGTATTCATTTTCACTTTATTGCTTCCTTATTCATCTTAAAATCTTTTCACTTTATTGCTTCCTAATTCATCTTCTCTTACCAGCTAGGCTTTAGAAGATGGACCAAAAATTATACCATGTAATTTATAAGTGCCAATAAATACACTTTGGTGATGATCTGACAGGATGGGTAGCTCAGTCTGTAATGTGAGCAATGGGAAGCGACTGTAAATACAGATGAAGCTTTGCTTGCTTGCCCTCTGCTCAACTCCTGCTGTGCGGCCTGGTTTCTAATAGGTCATAGACCCATAACGGTCTATGGCCTGGGGGTTGGGGATCCCTCTTGTGGAGCACCCTACATAGCTACACAGATATATGCAGGGACGGAGAGTGGGTTTACAGAGAACACACACGTGTGCATGTTTATCTACCATTTATTAAGTATCTTAATCATATCTCCTCCACAGAGAAGCTAACATCCCCGTATTCAAGGTTAAAAAAAGTGTTCGTCTTTGAAGCCCCACTAGAGCAGTTATCTCTAGTGAACTAGGGTTTTTAATGGCCTTTCACAATAATTACAAATTTAATTAACCTCTCTGCTTTGATCAGCCAGGACTGTTTCTCATTACCTTCCCCAATGCCTGTTTCTGAGTCAAGAGCTATTCCTGGGCCTTCCCTTTCCAGCTATAAAGTACTGTTTAGGTTTAATTTAGTCTGGCACAGCTGTAAAGAAAGCAACTCTCCTGCTCAACAGCCTCCAATGACTCCCCGTTGACCACTGACTTAAGTACAAACTCCTTAGCCCGGCATTTGGGCCTTCCACAGTCTGGCCCCAGACCCCCTTCTAATCTCATCCCAATTCTTCCTGCACTTGCACTTTATAGCTCATGTTTCTCAGCAGGCCCTTGTCTTCCTGACTTGGGGTCTTACTTCTGCAGCTCCTTCTGCCCAGTCACTTGGCCACCCACATCCTACACCTGCCCCTTGTTGAACTCTTATCCTCCAGGAAGCCTTCCCTGCTAGCTCCCTCTCCAGTTGAATCCAGACCCCTACGCCCTGCCAATCACCTGGGATCATATTCCTCCCTGTTCTGATTTTTCACAGAAATTCACACCTTCCCATTATCCTGTTCTGAATGATAGTTAGTGTGCATTCATCTTGTTCTCTCTCATTAGATTGTAGATTTTAACAGAAGGAAATATCTTACCCATCTTTGTACTCATCAGCACTTAAAACATCACCTTAACAACACAACCATAACAATTTCAGAGGTCCTATTTTGGTCCAAGCACTTTGCTAGACACTTTAAATAAACTGTTCTTCTTATCTTCACCAGGCCAGATTAGGAAGTGGAATCTCAGACAGGTCAAGTGACTTTCCCGAGTTTACAGCCAGGAAGCACCTATTGGGTTGTGTTGGGGGAAGGGCTGGGGACAGTGACATTGTGCTTGGCAAGAACAGATTTCTGTTGCTACTACTGACCACACTTTTCAGAATGTGGGCCAACATCTCCAGAGAGAACGATGATAAATTTGCTTCTGAACCTCTGGCAGGGTGTAAGCACTGATCTTCAGTAATAAACCATGGCCTGTGATGTTTGTATCAGTTCTTCTGCTTTGATGATGGTTTGCCAGGCAGTCCTCTATCACCCTGGAGTTGGAACTTTCTCAGCTACTAGAGTGTCCCAGAGTATTTGAGCTCTGTCCGTATCATTGGTCAGTTCCCAGGTTCTCCAGCAGCTCATGAAGCTTCTTTAGCAGTTAATGCTGGAAGTTTGAGACCTCTCTCTGGAACTCCCTTCAACCTCTGAGATGAGGTCTTCATCCTCTACTCTGGGTAGGAGAGAAGATGCTTACCATCCTGAGTGAGTCACACCTGGAAATGGCCAGGAACCAAAACTACCTGGAGGCAAAGGAGATGTGAAAGGGATCTCAGCAGAACAGAAGGCAGACTTCACACCTCTTCTTCTTCTTCCCTGATGCTTCCTGTGGGAGCAGCTGGGCATTCTCCAGATTCTGTTTCCTGATGCTTACCATCCTGGTCCAGCATCCCATGGTCATGACTGCCTAAAACTTACCGGAAACGGGGAGGAAGAGGGCTGGGCTCAGCTCAGGGCTACTTGCTCAGGGAGTATCTATGTGATAGCTAGTGTGTGGGGGGAGCTAATGAAGGGAACTGTAGCACATACAGTCCAGGTTGGGTGCCCCAGTGGGCAGAGGAAGGTCGGGGATTGTGTGGGGGCATGGAGGTGTGGAAGCAGGGAATGATGCATCAAGCTTGCTTGACTGACAGTCACATTCACTTGCTCCATACCACCTTCCTTTACTAGGTAAAAGTGTGCTTTTTTGGCACGGAGGGAAATAGAAAAAATGAGATGGCTATTTGGGGGTGTCCTATGTTTCCCCACTCTTATGCCCCAGCTTTATCATTTACACTCCCCACCCACCCATTCATCTACTCCCCCCACCTCTGTTAACAGGAGTGGATCACAATGGGCTTTGGTGCTGCAAAGTGACCTCATGTAAGCCTCTGGCATCTCTGCATTTTTGTTCTAGTTTTTGTAAAACTTCTATTTTAAATTCAGGGGTACATGTGCAATGTATTGTATATTTCAAAATAGGAGAGAGCACTTGAAATGTTCCCACATAGAAGTGGTAAATACTGAAGATGATGGACATGCAGATACCCTGACTTGATGATGACACATTCTAGCATAATTGATACATAATACTTTTACATATTGGTGGGGTACATGTGATACTTTGTACCTCATAAATATGTAAAAGTATTATGTATCGATCAAAAAAGTAAAACACAAAAAATTTCTAAAAATACACCATGATTCATGTCATGATCCTTCTATTATTGACTGATGAGATTTTTTTCTAAATTTGTGTTATTATGAATAACATTGTAAAAAACTTTCTGATATGTAATTTCTTGCCTCCAACACTGATTTCTTCTTTGGGAAGGATTTCTAGAAGGGAAATTAGTGGACCAATGATGTAAAGGTATAAAGATGTAAAGGCATTTGATTGCTTTCCCAAGAGGATGAGTCTCTACATATCTCCACCCACAGTCTGTGAGATTACCCGTGCCAGACAAAGAGAATTCCTGCCATCATGAGTATTATAATTCTTTAAAACATTTGCCAATTTGAAAGGAGATGGAATACCTCTCTGTAACATTAATTCCTGATCCTTTGATTACCAGCAAGAGCACCTATATTTCTTTTTCTAACTATTGATTTTTTATGAAATGTCATTTGTATATTGTTTTTATTTATTAAAGAAAAATGTAATATTTTATTAAATAATTTAGGAATTATTTATAAATTTTTATGTTGAGATTTTTAATTTGTTCCTTTATCCCTTTGTTCATTTATGAATAATCAGCAGTTGCCTACCATGTGCCAGACACTGCTCTGACTAGACCCTGGGAATACTGCTGTGAATAAAATAAAGTCCCTGTCCTGTAGTGGGGTGGTGGGAAGAGAATGGATAAATGATGATTGGTGCTAAATAGAAAAGGAAATCAAAGAAGGGGCTACTGAGTACTGGGAAATGCAGTTTACAGTCAGATGGTTAGATAATTTCTCACTGAGATGACTTTCTTAAAGAAAGGGAAATCACAGGGAAATTAACAAATAAGCCATGCAGGAATTTGGAGGAAGTTTTCTATGCAGGAGAAACAGCAAGTGCAAAGTCCCAAGGCAGAAACACATCTGGCATGTTAGAAGAGGAACAAGGAGGATGGTGTATTTGGAGCAGAGTAAGAAGGCAAAAAAGTAGTTGAAGATGAAGTCAGAGAGGTAAATGGAGCCAGAATATAAGGATTCTTTTGAATCACTCTGAAAACTTTGACTTTCTACTCAGAATGAGCTGAAAGACATTGGAAGTGTATTAGTCAACTATTATTGCCTAATGCTGCATAACAAGCAATCCCAATTTTCAATGGTTTACAAGAACCAACCTTATTTTTCACTTGTGGTTCTGTGGGTCAATTGTGGAGGCTCTGCTTCAAGCTGAAGATTGGGTTCCTGATGGCTTCAACTGCCTCTGCATTCTGAGATGGAAGCTGCCAGAGCATGCTCTGCTAATGGCAGATAGCAGAAAGACAAGAGGGAAAGCTGCCAAACCAGCAAGCATGCTGAAAACCTCTGCTCACATCCATTGGTCTAAGCAAGTCATTTGACCAAGTCCAACATCAATGGAGCAAAGATGTAATACAATCTACCACAGAAAGTAGAGGAGTAGAGAAGTGAACTGATTTTTATGTTAAAAAATTACTTCTAGACCCACAGACCATCACTAGTCTAAACCATGTTTAGTCGATAGTCTTTCAGATGCAATATCTCACATTCTTCTTAAATATTTTAAAAATTGTTAATGAGGTAGAAATAGCATAAGTCCTATCACAATTAATATCCTCTCCCACTACTCCCTATCTATAAAAGCAGAACCCTGGAAGCAGGAAGAAAGAATCATTGCAAGCAGAAGTTTTCACCTAGCAGGAAGTGCTGTGCTGTGTAGAGAAATAATGCTTTCCCACTAAAAACCACATTAAAAAATTAGGGATCCCAGCATCCCACTTGGATATTTATGCAGTAGGTTTGCTGATTTGCCCCTTCTGCCCATTTGGAGAGTAGAAAAATATAACAATTGGCATTATGTTTGGCTAAAAGTAACAAAATCTCAACTATAAAGGGCTTAAACAAATAAAGTATCCATTTGTCTCAGGCAAAACGTATCTAAATAGGCAGTCCAGAGTTCACAATGTCATCCATATCCCAGCCTCTTTCTCTCTTTGCACTCTGCTATCCTTGGCTTGTGGCTTTCATCCTCAGAGTCACAAGACGGACATTACATCCACATTCTAGGCAAGATGAATGGAGAAAGGGCAACAGGCTAAAGGGGGTCTACCAGTTCAGTCTGTGGCCTTTAAAAACATTCCCCAAATCCCTTCCTGATAGCCCTTATTAAAGCAAGCGGGAAAGGGTTATGAGTAGCTCTTGGGTAGCCAATCCAAAGTGTTTTCAACAGAACAGAGGATAAGTGGAGAGAAATGATAGAACAGGGGGCCATGCATGAAACAACGAGCACTCCTACTATTGGGCATGGCAAAGATTATCAAATCTCTAGGGATCGATTGGCACCAGAGCTAGTGATCTGGCTTGAAACTTCCTGCCTAGGGAATGGCATAGGGCTGGTCTTGCTACCTGTGCTATAGTCGGGAATGATCCAATTTTATTTCCTTTTTTAAAACCAATTTAATTTGAAAATATTTTAATGGACTTTAATTTTTAGAGAAGTTTTAGATTCATAGCAGAATTGAGCAGAAAGTACAGAGTTCATGGCACATGTATACATATGTAACTAACCTGCACATTGTGCACATGTACTCTAAAACTTAAAGTATAATAATAATAATAATAATAAAAGAAAATAGAGTTCTGTTCTGTTATCCTGACCGCACACATGCAGAGTCTCCTCCACTATTGACTTTCTGCACCAGAGTAGGACATTTGTTACAACTAATGACCCTACATTGACATGTCATTCTCACCCAAAATCCATAGTTTACGTTACAGCTCACTCTGGGTGTTACACTGACAAAGACTCCTGATCCTCGACCAAGCTGTTGTTATGCGCCTCTGAGTCCTCTTCTTGACTCGGCCTTGACCTGGGCCTCCGGCCTGTCCTTGCTGGGCTTGCATCACTCAGTAAGAATCTTGTGGCTGGGCGCGGTGGCTCATGCCTGTAATCCCAGCATTTTGGGAGGCCCAGGCGGGAGGATTGCCTGAGCTCCGGAGTTTGCAACCACCCTGGGCCACATGGTGAAACCCCATCTCTACTAAAATACAAAAAAATTAGCCAGGCGTGGTGATGCATACCTGTAATCCCAGCTATCGGGAGGCTGAGGAAGGACAGTCGCTTGAACCTGGGAGGCAGAGGTTGCAGTGAG
Organism: Pongo pygmaeus; assembly: GCF_028885625.2. Taxonomy (NCBI): domain Eukaryota; kingdom Metazoa; phylum Chordata; class Mammalia; order Primates; family Hominidae; genus Pongo; species Pongo pygmaeus. Next base: position 29,895,977 of record NC_072380.2, on the reverse strand, counting down.
CTGAGATCATACCACTGCACTTCCACCTGGCTGACAGAGGGAGACTCTGTCTAAAAAAAAAAAAAAATCTTGCTTGGTCAGTTTAGTAAGAAACCCTGCACCTTTGAAATCTGATCACCCTGGATGTATGATCAAATTCTGCTTACCCTACTCTTGATATCTGGTCACCCTGGCTTGCCTTTAGCAAGAACCCTAAGTTGGTTTAACAAGAATCCCTCTGCTCTTGATTTCTCCTCTTAGGAATTTTCCACCCACTGATTCCCTCATTCTATTCATGGGCTATGAATCCTCAGCTGTCTTTGTTATATTGGAATTAAGCCTGAATTCTCTAGCCTGTTGTAGTAAGTCTCGACACCTATCATAATAGTCCTGAATAAAATCTTCATTATTGTTTTAACAAGTGTCAGAATAATTTCTTCTTTAACAATATACTCTATGGGTTTGGACTATATAAAATGTCATATAGCCACCATTATAGTATCATACAGGGTAGTTTCACTGCCCTAAAATTCCTCTATGCTCTGCTTATTCATGCCTCCCTCCCCACTAACCTCTGGTGACCACTGACTATAATAAAGACATCCCAGATACTCGCACATTTCCTGATCTCGGGCGTTCTATTGGAGTTATGGAGACCTGTGACCACACTTTGACCTAAGAAGCTCATGGGAGGGTGGAGTTTTCCTTGCCCAAGAGTGATGCTGGCAGTACAGGGTAATGGTGCCCATGGGAGCTGTGATCTCAGGAAGATTGGGGGCTGCAGAGACAATGGTGGGAGACCAGGCTGGAGAGGACTAGAGCCTCCTGAGCTCTGAGGTCGTATAGCTGGGAAGCTCAGAGAGCTGGGGGACACTTGGGGTGTGTGAGTATCTCACAGCAATATCTAGTAAGAGCTGACCCAGTTTATGAAAAGTTAATCAATTGCACCAAAACCGTTTTTTGAGCAATCCTATCTTTCCTTACCATCTTTCATACATACATCAAGACTTACTTCTAGCTTGTCTATTCTCTTCAATTGAACTGTCAGTTTCAGTGCCAGCTCCATGCTGTTTTACATATTATAGGTTTATAATATATTTTAATGCCTGATGAGGCTAATGCTAGTATCTCCTCATTACTTTTATTTTGCCAAAATATTTGTCAATATACTTACCCATTTATTTTTTTCAGATGAACTTTAGATCTGCTTTGTTACATTTCAAAAGAATATCTCTTGATATCTTAGCTGTGATTGGGGAAGAACTGGCATCTTCCTTTGTACAAACCCCTGGACTATATGAATAAAATGAAGATGAGTAATCTTCCAGGAAGATTTGGAGATCAAATCCTAGACTTCTAACTCTTGGAAGTCTATGTGACAAGGAAGGTAAACAAATGGAAAACTTTAGTAGGAATATTTTTCTCCTCACTCTTTTTCTTACATGTCACTGATCTCTAAGACTGCATGCCCTGCCTTTTCTTGATGCTTCCCGCACAGCTGTTTTCTTTTTCCTCACCACCAGCCTCCGAGCACACACAGTGGAGGAATGAGAGAAGGTTACACAAAAATAACTCTTGTTAATTAAAAAATATCACTGAGTTCCGTTAGGCAAGTGAGGGATGCCACACTTAATTTGTCATGGTTTGCAGTACTAGGTCCCCCAGACTGATACCTTTCTTTGAAAGAAGAAGCTTGTCATCAAGCTGGTGGGTCTCTTAGGTCTGCTGTGGTTGTGATTCCAGATGTCAAGTCTCATCCCATTGTTGGTGGAAGTCGGGGATGCAGCCCTGCCTTCCAGCTGCTCTGGCTGTTGTTCTGTTATGGAAAATGGAAGCTGTGCTCCTGTGTTGGAAGATGGGAATTATCGCTGGCGCATCTGTCAGCATCCAGCTCTTTGATGGGGATTTTGCACCTTTTGCTTTTGCATTGTTTCACATTATGCATTTTGTAGGTCACTCCCCTGCAAGACAGAGGGAAAGGCCATTATTGGAGTACTTTTTTTTTTTTGAAGATTTACACTTTTTGCTTTTATTACAAAGTATTGTGAAATCTTCTGCTCCATCAGTCGTGAGAGCAGGAAATTTAAGTCTATCACTTCAGTAATATTTTGGCTCTTAGTTTAGGGTTCATCCTTTCCCTAGGGACTACATTGAGATAAGTTAGACTGAGTGAAAGGTAAAGACTAACACTTTGAACTGATGTCATTTCCATTGTGAAGAAGTAACTGCTAAGAGCGAGTTAACAGGCAGCACTTTTGAGAGACAGAAAAGTCACCCAGACAGGAGATTGGGAACTTCCTCAATGACTTTGTCTTCCTCATTTATTACACTCAGTTTGTCAACAATCTTGTTAATTATACATCCTAAAGGCGATTTTTTGGCAAGCTCTAGGACACATTCAAAATATTACATACAAGTGTATGTTAACATAAATAATCCTAAAGTAAACATACATGTGACTACCACCATCTGGACATTTCACATCAAGTTATAAAACACTTTCATCATCTGGATGACTTCTTGCTTCCCCCGTCACCCCTCTATCTCAGCTGTTTCCCCTCCTCCAGCCCCTAAGGACTGGTGTCTTTTATTTCCCCAGACTTACTCAAAGCCTTGATTTGGTTTTATGCTTTGCTCTTTATTGCACAGATCTGAACAAGGACGGCAGCTGGGCTGATATTTCATTTATCCAGAGACGCAAGGGTGCTGAAGCTCAACATCCTTATTTGCCATCATGAAAAGCATTTGAAAGGGGGATAGAAGAAAATTGATTGCAGGAAACCTTAGATTGATGAGCATGAGTAAGGGCTGCAGGGGGCACTGGAAAATTCAGATGCTATCTCTTTCCTATGAATTCTGCCTTTCCTCCCTGAGCTTGAAGACTCTTCAGTAACTAGAACATATCCGCTTTACATGTTAAGTGACAGAAAAACAATTTTCCATGACGTGAGGACCTCCAGTCTATATTTTATTTATTGTGGTAAAATATATATAACATTTACCATTTTAAACACTTGTAAGTGTACAATTCAATGACATTGAGTACATTTACATTTTTGTGCAAACATCATGGTCATCCATCTCCAGAACTTTTAATCATCCCAAACAGAAACTCTGCACCTATTGAACATTAACCCCCATTCCTTCCTCCCTCCAGCCCCTGGTAACCTCTATTCTACCCTCTGTCTATATGGATTCAGCTGTTCTAGGTACCTTATGTAAGTAGAGTCATATAATATTTGTCCTTTTATATCTGGCTTATTTCACTTAGCATAATGTTTGTGGTTCATTCATGTTGTAGCGTGTGTCAGAACTTTATTCCTTTTTAGGCTTGAATAATATTCCATTCTATGTATATACCATATTCTGTTTATCCAGTCATCTGTTGGTGGACATCTGAGTTGTTTCCACATTTTGGCTATGGTGAATAATACTGCTATGAATATTGGCGTCTGTTTGATTCTCTCTCTTCAGTTCTTTTGGATATATACCTACAAGTGAAATTTCTGGATCATATAGTAATTCTGTTTAATTTTTTGGGAACTACCAAAGTGTTTTCACAGTGACTGCACCATTTTACCTTCCCATCAGAAATGTACAAAGCTTCCAATGTCTTTACATCCTTACCAACATGTTTTTTTTTTAATTTTTTGTTTTTTGATAATGGCAACCGTAATAAGTGTGAAATCGTATCTTGTTGTGGTTTTGATTTGCATGTCCCTAGTGGCTAGTGACATTGCACATCTTTTGGTACTTATTAGCCATTTGTATATCTTCTTTGGAGAAATATCTATTCAGAGCCTTTGACCAGGTTTGAATCGGGCTGCTCATTTTTTTTTTTTAATTATAGGACCTCTTTATATATTCTAGATATTAATTCCTTACCAGATAAAGTGATTTGCAAATACTTTCTCCCATTCTTTGGGTTGCCTTTTCACTCTCTTGCAAGGGTCCTTTAGGGCACAAAGTTTTCAATTTCGGTGAAGTTCAATTTCTCTATTTTTTCTTTTGTTGCTTGTGCTTTTGGTGTCATATCCAAGAAATCATTGACAAATGCAATGTTATTAAGCTCTTGCCCTATATTTTCTTCTAGGAGCTTTATAGTTTTATCTCGTTATTCCATTTGAGTTGATTTTTACATATAGTATAAGGTAAGGTAAGATAAGTTAAGGTAAGATAAGGTAAGGGCCCAGTTGGTTCTTTAGCATGTGGATATCCAGTTTTCTCAGCACCATTCGTTGAAGATACTGTCCGTTCCCCATTGACGGTCTTGGCACCATTACTGAAAATCAATCGACATTATATGTAAGGGTTTTCATTCTACTGACCACAAGCTGATTTGGAGAAATTGGTCTCATATAGTGCCAAAAAAAAGTTATTACTGAACCACAGCAACAAGTACATTTTCTTGGGTAAATACTATTTTTTTTCAGTCTACAAAATATTTTGAATTAGAATATCTTGAACATGCTTTTATCCATTCGTTATTGATATTTAGTTGTTGATGATGCTGTCATTTTTCGAAATATGTGAGTTTCAATCCTTTCTCATCCTGCAAGGTGAACAGTGATTTCTTCACTAAATGGTCCTGAAATTCTCAGAGGATCACTTAGAGGGGGATAGGGCTTTTGGAATGTTGTGACCTTGGTCTGTGGAGAAGGAGGCGCCTAGGAGTTGGCACCAAATGACTGCTGGAAGTGTAATTTATATGATATTGGCATTATTGTGACTCTATATGCCTTTTTTCCTTGAGACATCTTTTGGGCATTTGAAAGCCCATGTTTACTGCACCCTAATGTTTTCAGATTATTTTCTTAAATGCTGTCCTATATGGTTCTCATGACCTCTCTGTGAAGTAACCCAGTTAGATATATATTTTATTAGTTAAAGACCTGAGACTCACAGAAGTTGAGTGGCCATGTCCAAAGTTCATAGCCAGGAAGTGGAGGACCTGGGACATGCGTCCTGGCTCCTGACCCTGAGGCTTTCCTTTTACAGCACACTCCAGAATACAGCACCTGCTATTCTGACTTACATCATTTCTAGAATAGGGTTATTGGCAGATGAGACACCGTCTTCTCCCTCCTCATCATGGAAGGGTGAGTATTAGGCAGAATGATAAAGGTGAACTCTACAGAGACTAAGTGCAATTTTTCTTGGTACATTCCCATTGTAAGTAGCATGTTAAGAACTACCAGAAAAAAATATAGCCATGGAGAAGGAAAAGCTTTGCTCTGAAAGACCTTCTCCCCACAGTGAGAATTCTGGTTTCACATGGAAATGGCAGGCAGTAGGATAGCCATTCTCATAAATCATGTCATGTGGTGAAGGCAGAAGCCTCCTCATTTAGAACAATGCTTTAATTTCCCAGATGAACAAACCAAGGACCAGGGAAGGAAGTGATTTCCTCGTGGTCAAGCTGCTGAATAAAGACAGATCAGGCGCTGGCACCCTGCCCTCCTACTTTCAGCTAACAAACCTTGCTAGGGAGCATTCCTGTTTCACAGCTACCTTCTCTAGCGTACTCATTTTTGTACATGTGCTGTCATTTTTTTAGATATCAGGATGAAGCCTCAATCATCTTGAATAAAAAATACGAACATAGACTTGTTCACCAAATTGTCCTGAAATTCTTTTCATAAAAGGAAACAATTTGAATCTTGGATGGAGTAAACTGAGTGCAAAAAGAAGGAAAAACTGCTTCAGACAACAGGTCACTGTATTAGGCCATTCCTGAATCGCTGTAAAGAAACACCTGAGACTGGGTCATTTATTAAAAAAGAAGAGGTTTAATTGGCTCATGGTTCTGCAGGCTTTATTGGAAGTATGATGCCGGCATCTGTTCAGCTTCTAGTGAAGCCTCAGGGAGTTTTTAATCATGGTGGAAGGCAAAGCAGGAACAGGCACATCACATGACAAAAGCAAGAACAAGCAAGAGAGAGTTGGGAGGGAGGTGTCACACACCTTTAAACAACCAGATCTCACAATAACCCACTAACAGAAAGACAACACCAAGCCATGAGGGATCTGTGCCCATGATCCGAACACCTCCCACCAAGCCCCACCTCCAGCACTGGGGATTACAATTCAACATGAGATTTGGGCAGGGACAAATATCTAAACTATATCAGTCATTTAATATGCTACATATATATATATGAATATTAAAACAGGAAGAAATGTAAAAAAACATAATTTATTGATTGCCTAATTGATACAATTATTACTATCATTCATTGGACACATTTTTATTGCATATTAGTATGTGCTAGGCATGATGATTAGTACTATGATTGTAATGATGAGCAAAAATGAACATGGTCCCATCTTCATGAAGCATATAGTCTGGTGGCAAAGATAGGCATCAAACAGATAAGCATATAAATACACGTAACATTAATGCTTTAATATGTTTTATGATGAAGAAGTATGTGGTGCTGTGAGGGAATTTCACAGAAGAGAGATTCTGGATTTGTAATTCAGTCTTTCCTGTAGTCGGATGGAACTTGGAATAGCCAAGGAGTTGAAAGAAGACCAGTGCAGTTGGAATTCAGAGAACAGTAGGAGCATAACATGAATAGAGGATGTAGGATGGGTAGGAGCTGCAGGGCGCAGGATATTTTATGGAGGATAAGGATTTGATCTTTCTCCAAAGAGCACTGAGAAACCATTAAATGACTTGGATGGGGCACAGAGAAGATGTGGTGGGAGCTGTTATCATATTAATCCTTTGAAAATTTTTTTTTTTGATGGCAGGATAATAGGCTGGAAGATGGCAAGAACAGGTGCAGGGATATCTGCTAAGTGCTTGTTGAAGTAGCCTAGGCAGGACACAATGGTGGTTTGACTTTGTGATATGAGAATATGGAAGAAGATAAATGGATATATTTGAGAGATATTTAGAGGTTAAGTGGACTGGATTTGGTAATGCATAAAATCTGGAGAGGGAGAGGAAAGCAACAAGAATGACTCCAGGTCTCTTAAACTGCACTACTGAATTGACGGCAGTGCCATTCGTCAGGATAGACATTGGAAGTGGAGTGGCTCTAATGCAGGGAGAGAATGCTTGGGCTTAGACCACAAGGTAAGTTTGAGGCATCTCTAAGTAGAAATGGACATACAGTACAGGACTGGAACTCAGAAGATGGTGTTAGCTGGAGATATAAATTTGGAATTTGGGAATGAGTGGCTATTGAAGCCATGAACATGGACAAGATGGACAGAAAGTACAGAGAGAGAAGATAGGAGGGCCCAGTATGGAGTCTTTGGTATTATGAGTCTTGATGGCCTAAACTGAGAGGATGAGTAGGGGAAGGACACAGAGAAGGGGCAGCCAGAGAGTAGAAACCATGAGGTGCGATGTGATGGTGACCAAGGGAAGAAGATTGTGTTGAAGAAGAAAGCAGTGGTCTTCTAAGTCAAATCGTGCTTAGAGATTCTGTAAGGTGAGGACTAGAAAAGGTACATTGGGCTTAATGGTGTGAAGATCATTGAAGAGGCTTATCTACATCAGTGGATAGTTGCGAGGGGAAGTCTATTGGGAGTGAGATGAGGAATGAACAGGAGGGGAGCAAATGGCATTAGAGTGGTACCTATGGTCTTCCTTTGTGCATCAGCTCATGAAATGTGCCCCAGGCTGGGTGCAAGAACAGGTCCCAGAAAAACCTGTGATTTGCAGTATGATCATTGCTAAATCACCTAACCCTTCCCTGCCTCAGTTTCCTTAATCAATTCTATGGACTTTAACCAGGGCTCATGAGGGATGGAAGAGCTTTGGAAATCCAAGCTTAAATTATTCCTTAAATTCACTAAGCTCCAAATGCCAATTATTTTTAAAACTATTTTCCTGTTAAAGATGTGTCCTCTCTCACACCTCAAGAAGATTTTTGGTTTATTTTTGTTTGTATTACAAGGGATATTCCCCTTTTCCAAATCTGGTCAACAATAGAAAGTCCTTATCTACGTTCTCTTGTGATCTTGGTTTAGGAGATAATATCAAATCTCCTATGTATGTATTGGCTAGTAACGTATTTATTTACCCTTAAGACCTATATTGTTTGTATAATCTTAAGGCTGATGTGAAAGAGGAGAAAAATCTGTTTTTTGTTTGTTTTCTAAATGATCACTGGGTACACTAGAGAGGATTATCCTTCAACAAATATGCCACAGAGTTGAAGGAGGTGATCAGGAATCCCTTAGAGTCTTAGAAGCTCTCACAATGTGACTGATTCCATATGTTTAATGGTAAATATGATAAGCCCTTTAGATTTCTCTATTAACTTAATTTCCCAGACTGCCACAATGGTGAGTAATTGAATATTAACAGATGAAAATGGAAGCTGTGGACACATGCCAGTTGTCTCATACCAATGGCTCCCTAATGTGAAAAGCCCTGCTGATACCCAAAACCTTACTATGGCCTTTCTTGAAGGAGCAGGTCTGTTGGAAAATAAAGTTATCATTGGCTAGATAATTGATATTTGTTTTTTGTTCTTTTGAAGATATTTATAGGGCCCAAATCAGTGGTATGGTAGACTGAGAGTCCTGTGAGAAGTACAGTCAGGGGATATGAGTGAAGATTTGTTATCTTAGAGCAATGGCTGGAGATTGGGCCAGGCCTGGACCCTTAAAATCTCCTGTTCTATCCTCCATATTCTTTTTTTGCTGTTTATGTGTTTGGGAGTAAAGGACTCCAGGGTTTTAAGATATAACAGAGTGATAAGATGGAATCAGCCTGGATCCCTGAGTCACCACTTGGTGGTGAGCCTCCAGGAGGAACTTTCCCATTAGACTGCTGCCTGAGCAAGAAATAGACCTGTGTGGTGTCAAGCCATGAAAATTTTTGAGTTGTTTGACATAGCAGGTGGTTTACCCTGAGTAACAAATCACAGATTTATAATGCAATGTGAGCTGTGCTATAAGCGAAGCTTATATAAAGTGTTATAAGAAGAGACAAAGGCCTGATTAATTCTACCTGGGAAAGTTAGAGAAGGATAGAAAGATGAGATGATATTTAAGCTTGATAAACAGAGAAGAGTTTGCCAAATGAGACAGGTGCGGAGACAATTTAAACAAGTGGTCTAGTGTGGGCAAAGTCCACGGTGCATGGAAATATATTCTGAGTAAGAGTGAGTGACAAAGTTCCTTTATGGGACCTTTGTAGGGGGCAATTGGAGAAGATGCTGAGGCCAGAGCAAGCACTGAGGGCTATACCTCTTCAGTTTTATCCAGAAGATAGTAAGGAACCGTCAATATTTCCAAGAGAAAAGCACATGTTAGAAGGATCCTCTGGCATCTGTGTGGGGTATGGATGAAGAAGGTTGCACGTGGACGCTGGAAGTACATTTAGAAAGTTGCTTCAGACCTGTGATCCCAGCACTTTGGGAGGCCGAGGTGGGCAGATCACTTGAGGTGAGGAGTTTGAGGCCAGCCTGGCCAATATGGTGAAACCCTGCCTCTACTAAAAAAAAAAAGTTAATTGGCTGTGGTGGCAGGTGCCTGTAATCCCAGCTACTTGGGAGGCTGAGGCAGGACAGTCGCTTGAATCCAGGGGTTGGAGGTTGCAGTGAGCTGAGATCACACCACTGCACCCTAGCCTGGGCGACAGAGTGAGACAGAAAAACAAAAGAAAGTTGCTTCAGAAATCTAGCAGGAACTTACAAGAAAATATATATGCAGCACACAAAACACAGGGCTGAACACTAAGAAATATTAGGGCCATTTTGTTTCTTTTCCCTGAATGAGGGAAATGACTGTGGGAATGAAGAGAAAGTGAGTGGATAAAAGAGGCTTTTGGAAGCTATAAATCCTTGATGAACAAGTATTGAATAAATGATGCAGTATCTTTTGGGGATGCTGAGTGGTCTGACTGTTAAACACCCCATGGTGGGCATGAGGGTTACTAAATAACTGTGTCCCATGTCCTCTCCTCTCACTAGAAGCTCTTAAAAATCCAGACATCCAACAAGAGACCAATAGGATACACTGATGTTTTATGAATGGGGCCAGGACCAGCCTGAGTGTGGAGCCTCGTGGGCTGAGTTTCCCCAGGATTCAGAGCCCTGAGGTTGAGTTATCTACTGGTCAGCTGGATCAGGTAATCAGTACCTGGGGGTTGGTGGCGGCAGGGAGTTGGGGTCAGGCAAGAGGGATTGCGTCTCTGGAAGCCTTTTGTGCTGTCCCGTGAAGGGCCCCTTTAGGGAGGGTGGGTGATATGGACAACGTGAATGAGGGACAGAGGGCCATATATTCTCAGTTATGCACAAGGCAGCCAGCTCAGCTGCAGGAGGAGATTACCTGCTTGTTCATCATATCCAGATTCTTGCTGTTAGGTCTCCCCTCCTACGTGAGGCGTGGATTGGTGGTAAAGTAGGTTGGTGGTGAGCACTAAACGGGAAAGAGTAAAGGTATAGTTGCCTAAAGTACGGACCTTTTCAGGCAATTATAGAAGAGTAGACAGTAATGATGAAATTGATGGAAATTTGGTGCAAGGGGGGAAGAGACATCCTCTGACAGAGACCCTGTCATCATCAGTCTAGGCAGGGAAGGGACACTGAGATGTCAAGATGTCATCACATCTATTCCTGGAAATGCAGGGCTGCACTTCCAGCCATACCCGGGGGAAGCTGTCTGCTCTTTCTGAAAATATCTTGATATTTCGTTAACACATTGTCCCTTTTAATATACACCACTGTCTTACCACCCTAGGGAACGTTTTTTTTTTTTCTCTCTCTCTCTTTTTTTCTTTCTTTTTTTTTCTTTTTCTGTGTGTGTGTGTGTGTGTGTGTGTGTGTGTGTGTGTCTAATCTAATTCCTTACAGCTGCAATATATTCTGTTTTTCCTTGCAGTTCAGCTGCTATAAAGAGACAGTGCCCAGCCACCCATACAGCATTCCTTTGTGGCAGACAATGGACTGGTGAAATGCAACGTAGACGGTCTGAGGACTCTGTGCAATGGAAACTCCAATTGAAATTGTACATAATCACTAACATTCTACCTATTCAAGGGGGCTGAAGATGGAGTCTAAGAAAAAGCTCTGAAGCCAGAACACTGTTGCAGCCTTGGCCTCATTTTCCAACAGGTACACTAGAGCTATAAATACACGCACGGGCCACAGGGATGGCACAGGTAGACATGGCCAGCTCCCGGGCTCATCTTTGGCAGTATGGAGTGCTGGCATGTTGTACTTTTTCTGTGAGAATCTGGGTCCACACTTCTATTCTGCATGCCTGGTTTCTCGAAGGGACAGTGACTTCTACCAAGAAAACAGCTAGTGGGGTTGTTTACATGGAACAATGAGGCTTGGTGTTGGTCTGGATCTGGTTAACTGGGGGAAAGGAAGGGAGTCGCTATGACTTTATCCCACTTTGCTTTGCAGAAGTCTTTCATATAATCAGAGGGCTAGAAAAGAAACAGAAATACATATGCCGGCTGCTACATTTTACAGAAGAGGAAATGGAGGCACCCAGAGATAAAGCCACTTATACAAAATCATGGTGAGATAAGGGTTCTCAGAGATTGGTTGTGTGTAACAGAAACCCAGTTGAACAAGGTGAGGGTCAAGGTAAGCCCAAGACCTCGGGGCAAGAAGTGCCGGAAAGAATGGAACCAGGAGCTTAAAACCTTTGGAAATTAAGGTTTCTTATTCTCTTTCTCTCTCTTTTCCGTATGGTCTCTCGTATTTGTTTCTCTGCTCATCTCTTTCCATCTCGTTTTTCTCAACAGCCCAACCTCTTCATAAGCCAACTCTGTTCCCCGTGCGCTCTCCCAGATAGTGCCCCAGCAGAGATGAATGGTGGCCCTAGGCTGGAGCACCCCTGACCACGTTCCAGTGACAGCTTTGGGGAAGTGTAGATCTGACTGGCCCATCCTGGTTCAGGGCTTCCTCTCCACTTCTGCTTCCCAAACCCCTCACCCTCTCACAGGACTATGGAGCAGGGGTTCTGAGAAGGACAGGGAAATTGGCTACCCTGTCTACTAAGTGATGGAACTGGAACGAGCTCTTGGACTCCTTTTCCTGTGCTTTTCCATTACACTGGGCTGTGTCCACATGAACACTCGGAAGTCAAGTACAAATTGAAATGGGAATTTGGAAGGGGGTTTAGGACAAGAGAGAATTATCTGTTTCTTAGATCTAAACCCTCATGCTTTGTTCTGGGCCTTCCATCTGCCTCTCTTTTGTTTTGTTTCTCAGACTCTTTAGATGGATGAGGGTGGCCTGTGTATTGACTTCACCTGAGCTTCCAATGGCTAGCTTGGCATTATTCTAGAAACCTGGCTTCACTAAAATAAATAATAATGAAGAGTTTTTCGGCAATTCAGCAATCCTCTCAAATCGACTGTAGAATTTAGAGCTGGAATTGAAAAGACACATTTGGTCGGACCTTCCCCACCTTCATTTTACAGATGGGGAAACTGAGACTCTACGAGATCAAAAGGACTAACGCAAGTGATCCTAAAATCTAGTGGCAGGCATGAGGCTAATGAAGACTCTGTTCCTGATCTGCTGCTGCCTGAAACAACAGCTGCTTACAACAGCTCCTTCCTCGGGCCTGGAAACCAGATGTGAGGACATTCGGGAAATGATAATCCACTTGAAAAGCCTACCAGTGGCCAGGCCTTCTTTGCATGTTTCTGAAGAGCCCAGAGAGTCACTGCCTTCCTCAAGGACAGACAACATAGTCTGCCTAGCCCACAGAGCTGCCAGGAGAAGCCAGGTGTCAGAGGCTTTAGGCCCTGGCGTGGATCCTCCACTCCAGAGAGGAGCTGAAGGCAATTCTCACAGTGCCCCTGTAGCAGCAGAGAAATCTTTCTCCAGCCCTCGTGTACATCCTTGGGACAGAAACACACAGCCATTCTCCCTGCTCACAACCAGGCCCCATCAGCATAGAGAAGCATTTAGGGCTCCTTTGTGGGGCGCAAATCCAAACATGCAGTGATTTCATTTTTCTAACAACAGCATTTCTAGTCTTCCCACAGCACTAATCAGTTGCCACTAGAGCATCTCTTGCTTCCAAACATTTCCCTTTTTCTTTGCTTCTGGGAAAGCGCACAGTTCAGGAGCCTTATCCACATGGATGGCAATCCCATTCTTTGGCTTCTCTGGGGTAGATCAGATTTAAAAAAAAAAAAAGCAAAAAAATCAAGCTTCCTTACCTATACCTATCTCTTCACAAATTCCTGTATCATGTTTGATTTATTTATCAGCCATGAGTGGATCCCACACTGCAGGACCCTAGGCAGTAATGGATCACCAGAGGGAGGAGATACCCTTTGCAGGCCACTCCTGACTTTTCTCTGCAGCTAGTGGCCTTGGGGCAGAGTCATTTGCCTCTCAGCAGGGCAGGTATCTCACTTGTAAAAGCTGAAGAATAGAAATGGTGGGGCCATAGTGATAGTCATCAGTTGGTCTACTGTGAAGTTTCAGGGTGAGGGTGCAGCCACATTAACTACGAAGTCAATGGCCTCTGGAATTGTGTAACACACACCTGCACACCCAAGCAAAATGGCCCACTTGGTACCAGAACTCTAAATGCAAAGTTTTCCCAAGAGTTTGCACTGTGGCCAAGGAAACCCAGGATGCTGACTGGCCTGGCTGGTGGAATAATCGTCAAGAACCAGGGCTATGGGTCAGACACTTTGAGTCTGAATCACAGCTCTGCCACTTCCCAGCAGTGAGGCCATGAACAAGTTAAATTTAGTAAGTATTCAATAAATCTTTGCTAATTCATCATTATTACTCCTACTGCTACAGTGATCCTGTTTTAATCAGGGACTGGCCCACCTGTATGGCTCTGGTTCTCCCTCTGGCTGAATTGTACACTTCTGCACTTGGTCTTAGCCAAGAGGCCAAGAAGCAACTACCATTGCACACTTCTGGCCCTGAGGTGCATCTCTAGATTTTAGGGCCCTTTCCAACTCACCTTGTCCTTGGTTATCTGACACAGGAAATCTGAATTCCTCCTCCTAAGCCTCATCACCCACCTTTTCCATAGCTGCCTAACATCTTTTCATGGAAAAGCGTTTTGGCAGCAATTTGAATGATGAACTAGCCATTGAGTATTCACGAATAAATGAAGCAAATCCAAAATATCTTGCAATGAACACATTCATTGCAGCAATTGACCAAGGTGTCTGAGTCTTAAAACTAATCCAAGGTCTCCTGGAGATATTTTTTGCTTGTCTTTTGGTGAGATTTGCAGACAGGGCCTAGTCCAAATATTTCTGAGTCTGTCGGTCAGTGCTATTTTGAGTTCTTTCACATGTGGAATTTATTCCTATACTTAGCTCTTACCCAGCACCCTGGGGTACTTGAAAATGTTTTCAATTGACCAACTGTAGTGTATTAACAAATCCTTGCATGTGCTTTGCAAAGCACTTAAATCCAGCTGACTTCCTATCTCAGCCTCCTTTTCCAGCATAATCTCCAGCCCAAGCTGTGCTGACCACACCTTTTGCAAAACTTTGACCAAAGAATGTGCCCAGCTGAGGATTGCCAGATCCCACAGACAGCAACAGGTCCCACAGAAACAAAATGCCATTGATGCCAGAAAGTGGGCTCTCAGAAAAATTTCAATTGGAGAAATACAACAGAAACGTACACAATTAGGAGCATTGCCCAGTGTCTGGGCAATGTAGAATTTTTTACCCAAAGCTCTGTCCTTCTGTGTAGATAAGGGATATCTCTTGTCAAACAACACAATGGCAATGTTCTGACTTTCTTATGCTTAAGCATGAACAAAAAACCTGGAGCTCATACCTCCACTCACCTTTCTTTTCTAATTGATCAAACTAAGCATTCTGACTCAGTGTTGTCCCGTGTCTAGGAAAAGAGAAACAGTTACCCACCCGGGAAACAGGGAAAGAGTGGTGCCTTGTAGTAAGGCTCTTTATATAACAAGAATGCAATCTGAAACTCCTAAGCCCTAGAAGATTTAGCCCAAATTAAGGACCTTGTTAGCAGCTGATTCCCAAGCCCTTCCTCTGCTTTTATTTCTTTTGTCGACTTGCAGCAAGCCACACAAAAGGAACCTCTTTCTTCTTCTGCCCACAGATTCCTTTCTCAAAAGCCATTCTAAGAAATAATCCAATTCTGTCTCAAATATAAGGGCTTTCATTCTCAGTCCATTATACTGTTTATCTTGGGAATTTCTTTCCAGTTTTAGGTTTTTTTGTTTTGTTTTGTTTTTCTCTACCCGAAGTTAAGCACATGGCTTGCACTGTGAGGAAGATTGTACTAATGGTAGGAAATAGACCACCATCTTGGTATTGTGATCAGGCCACATGGGTTCCGGGCCCCGTGCTTTGTAAGCATACTTGGCAGAGGAAAATATATTTATACTAAGAGGCAAATTATCCACAGTCAAAATGACTAATCATTGTTTAACTTAAATGTGAAAGATAATGGAATGGGGAATGCAGCATTTGCAAGGAACTGGAAGACTGAATAATGTATTAGCAGGTGAGGTGTGGGCCTGTGAGTATGAACATATACCCATGGTGTGTTTGTGTGTGGGGTTTATGTAAAACATAGAAAGACATATCTACTTCTGCAAAAATAAATCAAGAAAATATGCTATCTGCTGCTACACTAGCATCACTACAGCAACACTATTAGCTGCTTTAACCAACAACCCAGGCAAGCTCAGTTTTTCTTAATTCCTTTAAAAATGTTTTATATATTTGAAATACCATATAATGGTATTTTGCTGACAAATCATAGAATCAAATGGCAAAATTTTTAAACACAGATAAAAAATTAAAACCATGATGCAACACATACACTATAAAATCTCTACTTCTGACTACTTCACAGTTTAAAGTGGTGGTTTTTTATGCGAATAAAACCTATTTTGAATTTGCCCTATGAAAAATGACACAGAGGTCAATAGTAAACTTTTTGGTGCTTCAAATGGGCTCAAATACATCTTGTTAGAATGGAGAATATCTTACCATGGCTGATAACACAAAGGCAAATGATCCAGTAGTGTAGAAAAGAAAAATTGAAAGAGATTTTAAATTTGCTCATTCTGGTCTAGGGGAGGAATATTTGCCTGCTAATTTGCTCAAGGATTGACATTCATGGAGCAAATTTTTCATCTTCATGTTTCCGTCTTAGGGAATTATTCTGGAGACTTCATATGCCTCCACCTCCACATCGAATTGGCCATCATATCCTGCAGAATTCACCTCTGAGGAGCTCTGGGACTCTCTCCTTTCCCCTTTGGCTGCCACTGCATTAGAACTGGCCCGTGGCATCTGCTTCTTAGGTTGCTATATTCTATGCCTCTAACATCGTTCTCAACCCATTCTCCCTGCTCCAGCCAAAGAGAGCCTTCTGGAATAGAGAGCTACATGCCTTTTAACTGTTTAAAAACCTTCAGTGGGTTCTGGTTCTGGTTGAAATGCATGAAGCACATACCACTTGTCTCTCCCACTGAATGCAGTGAAAATCCCTGGAGAAAATGCAGGGAGCAGCTACCGGCAGACACAGAAAAGTAAAACAATAACAGCCAGATTGGGGAAGAACTCCAAGTACTGCAGAATGGGTAGCAGATGTAGTTGCAGGAAGAGAACAACAGAACAGAGAAATTAAAGCCCTGGATTTCTAGCCTGTGTACCCGGAAGGGGACCACCTACAAGCTGGAAAGTGTTAGGGAGATGCCAGAGAAGAGGGAGCTCAAGGAAGGGATCCTAGAAAGATGTAGATGAACTCCTGGGCTGCATATACCCCTGACTACTTAGTAAAAATCTCTGCTAAGGTGCCGGAACACCTGTGCACGTGGCTCCCACCTCAGGGGCGGCCTGCAAATGATTAAGCAGTTTCCAGAGCCCTTGGCATTGGTGCCAGATGAACCAGGGTTCAAATCTCTGTTCTGTGGGTCATCCTCTTCACCAGCTGTGTAACCCGGAGAGCCAACACCCTCATCACCCTCTCTAGGCACAAAAAGAATTAACAAGAATTTGGGGACTGAGTGAGTAGTGACAGAAGAGATTAGAAAAGTGTTCTATGAAAGGTGCCTGCTTTGGTTGGGGTATGATTTGTTTCCCCCACCAAATCTCATGTTGGATTTGATTCCTAGTGTGGCTGTGTTGGAAGGTGGGACCTAATGGGAGATGTTTGGATCATGGGGGTGGATCCCTCATGGGTGAGTTGATGTCCTCCATTGGGGGTGAGTGGGTTCCAGGGGTTTGTAGAGGAAGTGGCTGGCACATTCCCTGGGGCTGGAGGACAAAGGAAGGGAGCAGAGGGAGGCTGAGACCCTGGCTTGCCCACAGGCCACCTACATGTTCAGGACACAACTGGGCTGGCTGGGAATGGGGATGAATGACCCATGATGGCAGCAGCAGTATTCTGTGGGTTCTTCCTGCACATGCACTCTGATCAGGGACACATGATGGCAGAACATACAGAGGGCCATATGGAGTTTTGTGTTCTCTTTCCAATTTCTGCATGTATCCTCAGTCTTAATGGTAGAGTCTCTGTTTCCTTAGCTGACATTCTAACTGCCCCCTAGAGAGCCCCACCCGAGTCATCCTTCACATCTGTGCACCCAACAACCCACCTTCCCCTTTTTCCAAAG
The DNA here is from genome assembly GCF_028885625.2 of Pongo pygmaeus. Lineage (NCBI taxonomy): Eukaryota > Metazoa > Chordata > Mammalia > Primates > Hominidae > Pongo > Pongo pygmaeus. The sequence continues at coordinate 29,878,415 of NC_072380.2, read as the reverse complement.
AGGCCCATTAAAGGTTAGTGAAAGTCCAAGAACAGCATTTCTTCCCATGTAGTGTGGCAGGAGATTCTTCTTTACATTCATGCACTCTCTTTCTCTCTCTCCTGTGAAACTTCATAAAAGCCTACCCCTCTGGCCCCTCGTTTTCCTTCCCCTTTGACTTTCCCATCTTGGGTGTCTCTGCCAGTGCCATCTGGCTGCCTCAGGTTCTGTTGTCCTTCTTGTTCACTCTGGACCCTACTCTCCTGTTCACCTCATTCCAACATGTGCTTCTAATTTTTTAATCATTGTTAGGTTGATGATCGTGCCATGTATCCCCTGAACTAAGATGACAGCATTGATGAGCACAGCTTATTGTTGAAGTCAACACATGTCTATTTTTAATGATAGAAACTAATGAATTTGCAGAATTGTGTTTTTTGTGCACAGGATGTTTCATTGTAAGTGGCTCAGAAATAGTGAATAAGTTTCAGTTTCATAGTCAGCTGTATACTTGTGGCGTCAGTAGGTCCTTGTGGTTGGAAGGACATAGAATGTGGAAGATGAAGTCGTGTTTCTTCTCCCATTGGAAGGGACTCACCTTTGCTCTCATTTTCACTGGCTTCCTGCCCACAGCTCTGGCCCCAGCCCTCTGATCTGCTCTTAGGAATGGTTTCTTCAAGTTCCCTTTATGCCAGGCTAATCCCAGGGCCCTCGGGCACTGATCCCACACAGTCCCAAGGCCAGGAGAGCAAAAATCTCTGCTAAGATACCAGAACACCTGTGCACATGGCTCCCACCTCAGGGGCATCCTGCAAACGACTAAGCAGCTTCCAGAGCCCCTGGCATTGGTGTCAGATGAACCAGAGTTCAAATCTCTGTTCTGTGGCTCATCCTCCTCAGCAGCTGTGTAACCTGGAGAGCCATCACCCTCATCACACTCTCTGGGCTCAGTTTCTTCATCTGTTAAATGGGGATAATCTGGGCTCAGTTTCTTCATCTGTTGAATGGGGATAATCTGTGCAAACCATCCACCACAGAGCTTTGTGCATTACTGATGGATAAGAAAGGTTTTTAAATTTTTTGTCTCTGCTTCCAGCTGTAACCACGGCCCCTCCTCCTGCCCAGCTAACCCAATCCTGGCAGTGCAGCCTGAGCCACTCACATTCCTTTCCCTCTCCTCTCAGGCGGGAGTGGGTTGGCAGTTAAGACTGTACAGTTCATTAGCAGGCAATTGGACAGGTGACACTGCCTGCTGGCAAAATAAACAGCTCAAGAGAAAGCAAATGTCTGGGCTTAGCACCAGGGTGAGGCAGCTGAGTGGAGCCTGTGGGCATCGGGGGAGGGAGGGGATCTTCAGTTTCAATATAACAAAAAACCAAGGGGTGCAGTTAACATCACCACCATCTGGCAGCTTCCTGAACACCGAGACCAAGGGAAGTTTCATGGGGATGAGGCCAGACCAGAAGGTATTTCTCAACCTTCTAGATAGTGCACGGTTTGGTTGGGGAGGGGACTTTAGAGATCAAGTGTGGATAGGTAGATGGTGGCATAAAAAGGGAGCATAGATCACAGAAAACGAATTTAATAGACGGATGTTGCAGACCTTCTTTGCTTGTGGCTTTTTGACTGCCCACTCACTCTCTTTCCTCTCAAGCAAAAGTCACTGAATTCCACCCCTTGAAACCCCTGAAGGCCCAGGGGTGATGTGAGGAGTGAGCCAGGGTGCAGCTCTACCCACTGTGATAGGGGTGGGCTGGGTTCAGCTGGGAGCCCCTCTCCTCTAGTACTGAGACCCTGGCTCCCACTCCCTCTCTCTGCCCCAGGTCCCATCTTCCCGGGGCCACAT